>NC_088883.1:23546826-23874657 GCF_032884065.1 Artemia franciscana | reverse complement strand
AAGGTGCTCAAGTGACAAACCCTTTATTAATCAAACAATATAAACACTAATTAGAACCAAATTGAAGCTGATTAAGAATGGTAAACTCGATCCGGCCAATATATTAAGAAAATCAATTAAAAGAGAAATTCGTAAATTGGCACGATCATACTACAAAAATAAGATCGAAGAATTGTTCACTAATAAGCCAAAAAACTGGTATTCCCAGGTTAAAAAGCTATGTGGCAGGAGTCTTGACCAGCTTAATTTCAACTTATCAGAGCCCCCTGATGTTACTGCAAATAGTCTAAATAAATTTCTCGCTTCCATTTTTCAGAGCCTTCCAGCATTGCCAATCCAATTATCAACAGGAGCCTCATCCTCCTTTTTCCCGACTGTTTCCCCGTCTGAGATTGACAGAAGAATTGATAAACTAAGAAAGACAAGTGTTTGTCCTTTGGATATCCCATTTCCTCTTATTAGAGCCTTCGGTGACTTCCTGTCTAAGCCCTTGTCTGTCCTGTTTAGCGAAATTACTAAGTTTGGGCAAATTCCAACAATTTAGAAACAGGGTTTCATTACCCCTTTGAAAAAGAGAAACGGAAAGCCTGGCTTTGATGGCGTTCGACCTATTACGCTTACTCCTATTTTTTCAAAATTGTATGAAAGATTCCTTGCAGATTTGCTAAAGGAAAAAATCCTACCTCTTACTGACCTGAAACAATTTGGAAACCTAAAATCAACTTCTACTTCCCACTACCTCGTTTCTCTTATTGACCACATCGGGAAAATCCTCGAAAAACCTAATTCCTGGCTAAACTTAATTTCTATTGACCTTCAGAAAGCCTTTGACCTTGTTAACCACAATATTTTAATTGAGAAACTAGAAAGCGAGTTCAATATCGATCCCTTACTGGTAAAATTGGTTGCCTCATTTTTAACAAATAGATCACAGGTGGTTAAATACCAGAACCATTACTCATATCCTCTTCCTATCTACAATGGCATACCCCAAGGAACTCTCCTAGGCCCCCTCCTTTTTTCAGTCATGGTTAACAGCCTTGCGAAGGAAGTTCCTGACCGTTGGAAATTTGTTGATGACCTAACGATTGTTGAAAGTTGCTTCAGAAATTTAATAAGCGACCCTATGAGTGTTCTCAATGAAATTGGAAGTGAGGCTTTGGACCTAGATATGACCGTAAACCCCTCTAAGTCCATGATAATGCCGATTTGTTTCCTCAAATCCTCGCCCTGTTTTCTTAACCCTATCCCTCCTGAAATTAATGCATCCTCGGTTAAATTACTTGGAGTCACAATTTCTTCAAATTTAAAGTGGGATATCCACGTTAAAGATATCATCCATAAAGCTAATGCGTCTATCGCCCTCCTTAAGCTCCTAAGTAAATATAGCGTCCCCCTTCTCACTCCTTAAGGTTGTACACGTCTTTCGTCCGTCCGCATCTTGAATATGCTTGTCCAGTTTGGCACCCTGGCATCTCCCGTGAAGAATCAGACAAAATTGAGTCAATCCAAAAAAGAGCCTTGCGAATAATTTTCAAAGAAGGCAAGGTGCCTTACTCTCTGCTCCTAAAAAAAGCTAGTTTGGAAACCCTTGAGCGAAGGAGGTCATCGTTGTGCCTCCGTTTTTCAAAAAATGCAATAACGAACCCTCGGACGGCAAGTATTTTCCCCAAACGTCACTCACCATCCAGATTACGATAGCCTCGAGCTGTTTCTGAGCCTATCCCAGTTTTGTCCCCCATTCGCTACGTTACTTCCAGATATGAAAAAAACCTTTGTCCCCTTCATCACATAAAAAATAAATAAAATAGCCAACTAGTTTCTCCTCCCCCCCCCTTTTTTTTCTTTTTCATGTGAGGTGCTTTAGGTCATTACACTAATTTGCTTGCCCCCCGCTGTTTTGGTTTAGTTTCCCTTTTAATTCATATGTATTTTTCGTGTGTTTTATGCTTCGTTCTTTTTTTGCGAGTTTTTGGACTTTTTTTAGTGTCCCTTTTAATTTGTAGATATATATGTTTATTTCTTGTTCTTTTCTGTGTTATTAGACTTTTTTTGTCCCCTTCCCTTTTTTTCTGACTTACATTTTTTTTTTACTCATAATTTGATTATCCACTATTATTAGTGTTTTTTGCTTTGTTTATTTTATTAGTCGACTCCGAAGTCCGAATTCGGCCCTTTGAGGGCTTGTGATAGTGATTTTTTTGAAATAAATATCTTATCTTATCTCAAAGATTGAAAAACATATCTTTAAAGTCATTTGAAATTCAGCCTCCGGTGGGATATGTAAGACTGTGGGGAATAGGAGTTATTGTAACGTTGTGACCGACCCAAGAGACTGTGCCTGAATTATTGCAGATCCGAATTTTACTCTATTCTCGACCTTAGACTCCAATATGGTCCTTTTAGATAGAAAACAAGAAGCGTAAAATATTGCCACCTGCAATGCTATATTAGAAGTATAAAAATTAATGTTGAATTTGTATTACAATGTTTGCAAGCTCCGAGGGCCAGGGGACGGATAAGTTCAAGTTTATTATGGGGATACAGATTCCTTATTGTTTAAATTTAAAACGGATAATCTGTTGAATGATTTGGAAAATTTTAAGCACATTAGCTCTTGAATGGACTAGATCAACTAGAACAAGCCTGTTTACCTTGAGCTAGAGAAGCAACAGGCCCCAAATAAGTTGCTATTTTGAAAACCCGAGACCAGGAGCTACTTTGTATTTAAGGGTATGTTTGGAGGTCTGAAGGTGTACTGTTTGTACACAGACAACGACGATATCAAGGAAAATTTTGACAAGAGTATTTATAGGAACTGTATAAAAAATAATTCAGTTCTCATATTTTCTCAGTCTCAACCCCCGACAGTCTCTAGCTCAGCAGTATTTTTTATTGTTTTTTTACATGTTTTTGTTTATTTATATTTGTTTGCCAAAACTGAATTAGTGTTTTAAAAAGCGGTAAATATTATACTATTTTATGTTTTTTACCCCGTAGTAGGTCCTCGCCTTAACCCGCAATGGGTGCCGCACCTTCAGGCCGACCCAACCCATCCGAATAGCGGCAACCTCAAGTACTTTTTTATTCCCTAGTGTTTTTTAATGTCAATTTAAATATGTTCAAGGGTCTATTTCATGTAAATATGTAATGCATTTATTAAAATTAAAAAAAAAATATGGATTTTGATTTTTAGGATTTATCCAACAGATTGAATTTAGATTCTGTTAGTTGTATTTTGACATTGGGGGATAAGTATCAATTTTAAACACCATTCAGATCATTACTTTCCGCACCTTCAAAGTCTGGAAAAACAACACTAACGAAAATAATTCAAAATCATGATAAAATGTTTTTAAAAATCCTAACAATATCTATTATTGCTATAGTTTGCGGCAAGAGTCCTATGAAAAAAAAAGACTATTGCACCAGATATAAAATGCATAAGGGAACTTGACTTATTTAATATTACTGCACAAAATCTGTGGTTAATTACTGATGATTTAGCTGAATCCATTTAAGAATGGTCTCTGGAGACACTACTATTATTCATCGTCCGGTCTAATCCTCATAAAATTTCCTTAGCCGTTGGTCTCCACAATCTTTTTCATAAGAGCAAATGTATGAGATTACTTGCCTTGAATTTTACTAACAATATCATCTGTAGGGCTGTTCGCGATTCAAGTTCTCTTATACCTTTAAACAAGGAAATATAACCGGTAAACCGAAACTTCTACTCCCAGTATGTAGTCAATCTACGGATAAACCATATGGTTACATTCTACAGGATCTCAATCAAAACATGTACGAAGAGTTAAGTATGGTCACAGACATTTTTTACAAGAATATTACCGTATATCTACACGTTAATAGTGATAAATATCATTAGTAGCTATCATGACACTGAAAACTAAATGAAAATAGACAGTTATTTTATGTCATAGGTAATTCAAAACCACGACTTAGGAAGACTATACTCAAACATTGTATTAACAATGAATTCATTGATCTTCAATCTGAGATTTGTTTAAACTTAAGTGAACGCAATATTCAACTGTCAGAAGTAATTAAGAAACAGACAAAGCAACATCACTCACATGGACGTACCCCAGCTTGCAAAAAAAAAGGAAAAGATTTTCACAGGAAACTGCTTGTTCAAGTAGGTGATAGTTCTTTTTACCGTTACTGTCAATAATCTTGGGAATTGCAAAGACTATTATCTAGATAGATAAACCTTAAAAGTTGATGCCAATCAACTGAAACACCAATCAAATTGAACTCGTTTTAACATCAAAAGAGCACTTTGAAGATAATCTTGATAAATATATTAACAACGAGACAATTTTCGATGATTGAAAGTTAATTTTGGTTAAGAATGTCCTTCAACGTGTCGATAGCTATAAATTCTATAGTGATAGATAGCTCAAGGTAAATGTCATTGATTGACCACCAAGTTCTGAAAATTCCGAAACTTTGAAAGCGCAAAAACAAGAAGGAGATTTATCTGAAGTTTCATCAAGTACTGTAGACCAAGTGCCTCAATCATATCGTGAGAAAAGTAAAATACTCTTGGCACATTTCGCTGAAAATGAACACCTACAAATTGATGGTAGTGGGAATGAAGCTTTAATCCATGGCAAGAGTTACAATTTTATTAGACATCGGACACTTCACACCGCGTTTACGTTCAAAATGGCTCAAGCTTTGCAACGAGTTAATGAAAATATCGGTATAGCAGGAAGCTTAAGTTAGCCCACTACAATTGCTCTAGTTACTGGAGTTGAAAAAAAGGCGGCTTAGAACTTATAGTTCGGTGGAAATTATAGAATGACCACAATTTCACTCTTCATCGAAATCAATAAGTTCGCGGTAATCATTTTCGAAAAACTAACGCCTTTTCCCTCTTGTATATTTTACAAGCAGATGTTTAAACTATAGACGGAATTAAATCATAATAACGCATGCATTAACATCATAATAACGCATGCAGGTATATTTTACTTGCAATCAGTGTTTGCAGTCCCTATGCATATGCCATTTCATTGCGTTCAAAGAGACGCAATGAAATTGTTATAGCCTTTGAATCTATCATTGAACAAGACTTGTGTAGAAAAATTAAAACACACCAGGGACGTATATTTGTTAATGCACATCTAAAAAAAGTTTTCACTGAAATATGCATTCCGTCAGTAAAAATTCAAACAACTACCGATCTGTTGATCCCCAAAGACAACTAAACCTTCAAAGGCAAGCTACATCTTGAGCTCTTTGGTGCCATATCTTTTTAGCTAATTTTTATCTAATTTTTTTTTAGTTTTTTATACGTTTTAGCTGATTTGTTTTAGCAAATTTTATATTTTTCGCAAATTTTTTTTAGCATGCTTCTTTTTTTTAATTGGCACTCGTTACTACCAAGGAATTATAACTATATACGGATATCGCTTTCATTCAAAATTGAATTACCAATTATCCTATTTTTTTAGATATACATGGTTATGAACTTTCCATCTAACCCATTTAAACAATTTGAGTTCCTTTTCATTGTACTTGGTACTTTATTATTCAGTGAATAATTGACATATTCCCTTCAACCATTCGAAAATGGAAAAAACTTAAAATATATTCAAAATATATCCAACATATATAAAAAATATTTCAATAGAACATAAAATACATTTATCATATAAATGTAAGTGCAATTCGGCATTACCAAAGGGGTTGTCATTAAATCCGCCACGGTACCTAAAAAACAGCAAAAACAGTATGGTTCTACTTTCTTTCGTTCATTACTTTTTTTTGTCAGAAACTGCTTTGTTAAGTCCTAAATTCAATTTAGTCTGTATGCAACGATGCCAGTAGTAAATGTAATCTTTCATTGATAATTAATAATAGTATTTAAGAAACGCTAGAAATATGTCAACTGTCTCCCCTTCTTTTTCTGTTTTTCTAGTATATGCTATTCAGTGTTGCTACGCTTAAATTTTTTTTCTAAAATTTATTAACTATAACATAAACATCAATGTCTCGATATAGTCCTTATTGACCAATCACATTTTACTACCTCTTTTATAAGCAGCACTGACTGGTCCCAAGTGCTGACGTTTAACTACGCACACATGAGGACGAGGGTCTGACATAATCCATTATTACTGAAGAAGAAACCAGAAAAGGGGGTCCCTTTTAAAAACCCACCTGTTTCAAACCATATTAGTTACTGTGTGTAATTGTAAACCAGTAAAATGCGCGAAAAGTTAAATTCCATCTGGTTGGTTGTCCTGTGTAAAATTTTTTAAACATTGAATTAAAAAAGCTAAAAGCTTTTTAGTCACGAGATCTTTAACATATAAATTCTCTTTTTCTTTGTGTCTCAACCAAGGGCAGATCCAGGATTTTGTTCAGGGGGAAGGGTGAGGGTACAAAAAGCTTCAAAGTTTGCCAGTAGGATAGGAGTATGAGGTTAAAAACTGTACAATACCTTTGCTCGGGCTGCAGATTAATTTCTTAAAGCTTTATTCATCTAGCCAAATAATTTTCAAAGGTTCAAAAAATATTAGGTTAGGGGAACGGGAAGGAGATCAGAAGAGAGGAAGGGAGTTACTTAAAAACAGGGGTGGTCGGCCAGACCCTAACTTGGACTGAAGTTTCATTCAAAAATTTTATTTACCAAGAATATCAGCTTTTCTAAATAACAAAAAGTCAATACATCAAATTTAACAAAAAATTTTATTGAGTTTTTTTTTACAAATCTGACACCAAAAGTTACACCAAATAAGGCACAAAAACATACCATCTCATTAGTTGGGGGAAGTCTCTTCCTCAACAGTGCTGTAATAACATCCTTAATTTTATCATGAAGCGCCGGGAATCGCATCATGTCTGTCTGTATTTCAGTGCCGCAATGCTGAACGATGCGCTGCAGTTCTTCATGGACTTACTCAACACATCTGAGGGACGGCTCCTCTAGTTTTCTGATATGACGCTGGACTAGCAATTCGAATGCTATCTAAAAAGGATAATATAAACATATGTAGTTTAATACCCCTTTTCCCCCCAACTAAAGGCTATAATAAAGAGATAGATACTGAAAAAAATCCCACAGAACCCCTGGTCGTATCCAGAATTTTCTACAACCAAAAACAACTTTTAACGCATCAAAAATTTGTTCATATTTATTTTTGTTACCAGTTTTACGAACCGGACAAACATTTCGAGGCGTGGGGGGGGGGGGTTCAAACCCCCTAGCCCCCCTGGATACGGCCTTGATAAAATCCCTCCAGAGCTATTGCTGGCACACAGAGCGTCGAAACGACGCTTCAGCTATATATATATATATATATATATATATATATATATATATATATATATATATATATATATATATATATATATATATATATATATATATTGAATTAGCGACACTTCTTGACTATTAAGGTCCTGGCGTCGGCCCTGCTCTGTTTTCCTTGGCTACTTGTGTGCATGTATGTATTGGAATAGCAAGACTTTTTGACAACTAAGGTCCTGGTGTCAGCCCTGCAGAGTTTTGACACAGCTGAATTCGAACTCTGGGTTCAATATTACCATGATGAGATCAAACTCACAGCGTCACAACCCTTTTTGACTAACAGCCCTTCTTGACAACTAAGGTCTTTGCATCAGCCTTGCAGTGTATTCTTACAGCTGAGTTTGAACTTTTGTTCCATATTACCAATATGAGAGCAAACTCACTGCGTCACAACAGAGCTCTTGTATGTATATATGTATGTATTCGATTAACGAAACTTCTTGACCGTTAAGGTCCTTGCGTTGGCCTTGCAGTGTTTGCTTTGTTACTTGTATACATGTATGTACTGGACAACGTATGTATGTATTGGATCAACAGCACTTCTTGACTACTAAGGCCCTTGTGTCGGCCCTGTAGTGTGTTCGTACAGTTGAGTTCGAACTCTAGGTGTCGTATTACCCGGCTGAGGTTAAACCCAATTGGTCACCAAAGGACTCTCGTATGCATATATATGTTAGATTAATGACATTTCCTGAAATTAAGGTCCTTGTGTCAGCCCTGCAATATGTTGCAAAATCTTAGATTGAACTCTGAATTCCATGTTGCGAAGCTTATATTAAACCCATTGCGTCACCACAAGAGTATTGCGATGTATAGAGGCATTGGGTATATGACACTTCTTGACTACTAAGGTCCTTGCGTCTGCCCAGCAGTGTATTGCACCAGCTGAGTTCAAACTTTGGGTTCCGTATTACCAAGCTGAGGTCAAGCCCATTGCACCACCGCAGGACAAATATCTTGCATTCATATTTTGAATATTAGCGATAAGAAACGCCGTCTATATTTTTGTCAAGGTGCGAAATTAGGTAGCAAAGCACCATCTATAAAGCAGCCATAAAAGCACCTTCAAACTCTAGTCAACGATATAACGCAAATAAATTTAAAATGTCTCAACGAAGAAAATAAATTAAATAATCATGGTTAAAGACAATAAATACTAAAGCAAAGTGTTATTGAAAAGTAGTTGGGCATAAGCTATAATAAAATCAATCGTTGACATTTTTTTCTGTCGGGACTATAATAGCACCGGTATATGGTTTTAATGCATCATATTTGGAAAATAATTTCTGCTATAAGCTATGAGAGGTATCTATTTACCACATTGCGTAAAGACCAAGCACAAAATTGAATTCAAGATGAGCCGATCTTGGATTCCCCAGCTCGCCTGTTTCAGGCAAAGAAGCTGTACCCGGGCAATCCTTTACAATTTATTGGCCTCGATGCTTCACTGAGCAAGTTTTTTTTTCATCTCATTTGCAATAGATTTCTAGCACTTTGTTTCTTAATAAAGTGCTTATAATTAATAATATTAATTATATTTAATATATTAATTCATTAACAACAATTGGCTAATATTTCATCTTGTCACTATCTGCCAAACAATAATAATTCAGGAATCTGAAATAAAGCCTATAAAAAAGCCTACCTGATCCCAAAAGCTGTCAACAAATCATGGACTACTCCAACCACATGCCCAGTTCCTTTAAGCTCTCTCTAAAAACTCGAGTTTTTAATACACGTTTCTCACAATTATGTAACTCACCTGTTATGAATGAATGAATGAACTTTATTACCCGTAAAGTATAAAAAACACAAAGTACGGAGTATTATAAATAAATATAAATAAATAAACAAAAACAAATACGATAAACAGCGAAGAAAAACAAAATTCAAACTAACAAAAGACAATATGGACTAATCAACCAGTATCTATATGGAAAAAAGGCTGCAGAGGGTCATAAACGTGAATAAAGTTGACAGTCTTTTTACATAAATCATCACTGGAAGACCGAATCCGAGAAGGCACATCTACTAAACCAAATCGAGCAATTATTTTTTTGTTTCGGTGCCATCTAGGAAGCCGGAGGAGGAATTTGCAATATCTGAAATAAGCCGTACGTAGAGTATGTCGATCTTTCTTACGAAACAGATGAGCCATGCCTGATAAAAACAAAAGCACAGGGGCGCAATAAGCGTTATAAATCATGCACAAACCGTTGCGGTTGTAAAGGCTTTTATTTGGGGATATTTTTCCGTAAGCGACGCGTAGGTTTTTCACGGCTTGATTCACTAGGGATGAACAGGTAGCGGAAAGTGTTGGGCCGAAACACAGACCAAGCCAACTAACTAAAGAAGAACATGGTAGAACTGCAGTCCCAGTAACAAATGGAGCGACCGCATAAGGGCTATTAAAACAAATAAACTCGCATTTAGACGCATTAACTGACAGTCCAATCTTAGATAGTTCATTGGTTAATATAGTAAAATTAGAAAGCAATCCACGGCGAGTCCGGGCAACAAGAAGAACGTCATCTGCATATGCAATAGAAGACAAACCAGTATTACCGTAAAAAACAGAACTTCTAAGGGGACGCAGGCACGATGCAAGCACGCATTTAAATATACTAGGAGACAATACGACACCTTGCCGAACTCCCTTATTAATTTTTACCGGGTCAGATATTTGGCCATTCCAGGTAACTTGAATTTTAGACTTTGAATACCAAGAAGACAATAAACTTAATACGGAAGGATTAACACCTGAAGACGCAAGGGAAAATAGAGCCTGAGAGTGCACAATATTGTCGAAAGCTCCAGAAATATCAACAGTAAGACAGTATAAAGACATTTTAGCTTTTACGGCTTTTACGACATTATTGGTGCTCAGTTGATGCTGATCGATTTTTTTTGCGTCATTTTCAACATGTCACGATTTTATCTTTGTGCGACAATTTTTTAACATGTAACATTATTTTCATGACATTTTTTGTGACATATCGCAACGTGATATGTATATAATTTAGGTTCGTTGAAAGGGAAGCAAAAAAAAAATTTTTTTACCTTGGGTACATCCACCCCATTAAGAATGATATTCCCGGTCATTTGAGACCGGGTCTTTATAGTTTTTGCAAGATTTTTTTTTTTTAAAGAACTTTATTTTCATATACAAATACCGGTTGAATAGTGTTATTCAGTAATGTCATTGCAACTAACTACGATGAATTGCATAGGTTACCTAAAATATACATCTATTAGTTGGTCATTGGTGCATATAAGATTCTAGACAAGTAAGAATCTCAGCAGTTGAGGTAGATAACATTTCTAAACTAAAGTTTAGAAACTGAATGAATTGAACCTTTCAACACTTGCTAGGAAGTCCAGATAAAAGAGATTCTAGACAAGTAAGAATATCAGCGGTTGAGGTAGATAAAATTTATAAACTAAAGTTTAGAAACTGAATGAACTGAGGCTTTCAATACTTGCTAATAACTCCAGATAAAAGAGGCATTAACTAGGCACTATTATTTATTATAACTTCGAAAACCACACTGCCTTTCCATGGCGAAATTATAACAGTTCAAAATAGGGATGAAACCTTTAATAGACAGTGAAACAAATACAAAATTTTAACTGAATATTTCAGACACATACACATTGTCCATAATCAGCAGTTAAACTCAATTATGCTGTTGGGCCACGAATTTTGAAAAGCCAGAATTTTTTTGACGTATACTGTTGTTCCACTTAACCAACTTAACGAATCAGATTACATTTTTACTGCCTTTGGTTCTTTAGGGTTTATAGAAATTTCAGGTTCTTTTAAGCTTGAATTATTACTGGTCTTCGTTTCTTTTTGTCTTAAGTTCAATATGGCTCTTCACTTTGCTTTGAGATGCTCCCTTTTCGGAAAGTCTTTTTTTAGTTTTTGCAAGATTTTTTTTTAAGAACTTTATTTTCATGCACAAATACCGGTTAAATCGAGCTATTCAGCAATGTCATTACACATACGAATACACATTGTCCATAATCCCCAGTTAAACTCAATTAAATTTTTTTAATATAATACTCAGTTAAAATGTTAAAAGGTTTCATCTCTATTTTGACCTGTTATATTATTATTAGTGAAAAGCAAAAATGATAACGATTCATTACCATTCTAACGTCCTTTTTCGAAGCAGAGGCATCTTTTTTTGCACCTTCTGATGAGACATTTTTCTCCTTCGCTGCAACAACTGAAAGATTGTTGATAATTTGTCTAATATCAAAATCCGTGCCTCTGATCAGGTCATCAATGGCTTCAGGTTTGATCTTTATACCTTCTTTGAAACAGATTGACATTATTAATCCCTAAAAAGAAAGGAAAACAAGTTAAACTTAAATAAAACTTGATAGATTATCCCTCCCACTCGGAAAAACTGAAAACCAGTAGCCTAAAGAGTCACATTTAACAATATCAACCCCTTCCTCTTTTAATCTCATCCCCGAAGAGTCAGAACCAGTGTGCAGCTGTGAAAGAATATATAATGAAGAGTAAAATTTTTTTATACAACTGTTTTTAGGCTTTTTGGTAAACATAATTTTTAAGTTAAGAGACATACTTGTACACAGATTCTTACTCAGAGGGAAAACTCTGTCTCGAGACATGGAAAACAAAATGCAGGAAAACTCCTGTTTCATATATAAATGATTTACTAGACCATACTGCCTCTTCAGTTGCAAATTAAGTAAATGAAAATATAAAAAAAGGGTATGGCATTTGAAACAAGACGGTAAGAGAGAGAGAGAGAGAGAGAGAGAGAGAGAGAGAGAGAGAGAGAGAGAGAGAGAGAGAGAGAGAGAGAGAGAGAGAGAGAGAGAGAGAGAGAGGAGAGGGAGAGAGAGAGAGAGAGAGAGAGAGAGAGAGAGAGAGAGAGGGAGAGAGAGAGAGATTGCTATTTCCAGTAAACCAGAATTAGCAGCTGTCTGAATCAGGCTAGTGGAATCCCGAATTATTCAACTCTTAAGTTCCCACAAACAACACAAAAGACCAACCTCAATTTATTTGTGTGAAGTAGCTTACATCGAAACTACAGTTTTCTGTATTATTGTTTAATTTGCTTAATAATATTATATTTTATTTTTTATTATAACATTGTTTGTAAAAAATAATTAATATGTAATTGTATAAATCAATGAGTATTTTTATAATTTTAATTTATTTTTAATTTTACTAATTTACACTGAATTAATTATAGTAATCTATTCATAAAATTTAATAAAAATAACATAATACTCAGTAATATTAGCTTATAATAACAAATATTATATTATTTCTATGTTATTCTATATATAATTATAGAAATCATAGGTTTTTAGATTACATACCCTTTTGTTTTTGATATTTACTGTTTAATAAATCGAAACTTGAAAAAAAAAAACTGATAATACAAGGTTTGGCAAAGAATAATTCCCAAGGTTTGGCAATAAATCAATTTATTGATACTTAAAAAAAAACTATTACAAAAGTAAATCAGTTACTAGGCCCAAGAAGCCTTGCTTGTAATGGACCACAGAGAACAAGAATAAAACACTTTTATAAAATATATACAAAAAAAAAAAAAAAAAAAAAAAAAAAAAAAAAAAAAAAAAAAAAAAAAAAAAAAAAAAAAAAAAACTGAAAAAAGACAAGGACATTGAACAAAAAGGATATAAGAATAATATTTCAAACTTTCTGGCTGTATCTTAGCTGTACAGATTCTGACCCTATAACATTGATTCTATTAGCAATTAAATAAACAAACAAGTTTTTTTAAATGAAAGTAAGGAGCGACATTAAAACATAAAATCACGCATCCGTGATTTGTCTTCTGGCAAAAAATGCAAAATTCCACATTTTTGTAGATAGGAGCTTGAAACTTCTACAATAAGGTTCTCTGATACGCTGAATCTGATGGTGTCATTTTCGTTAAGATTGTATGACTTTTAGGGGGTGTTTTCCCCTATTTTCTAAAACGAGGCAAATTTTCTCAGGCTCGTAACTTTTGATAGGTAAGACTAATCTTGATGAAAGTTATATATTTAAAATCAGCATTAAAATACAATTTTTTGATGTAGCTATTGCTATCAAAATTCCATTTTTTAGAGTTTCGGTTACTATTGAGCCGGGTCGCTCCTTAGTAAAGTTCGTTACCACGAACTTTTTGATATGATTCAATTGGTCATTGAAAACAACAAGCAAATATTGAAAGGTTCAGTTCATTCAGTTTCTAAACTTTAGTTTGAAAATTCTATCTACTTCAACCGCTGAGATTCTTACTTGTCTAGAATCTCTTTTATCGGGACTTCCTAGCAAATATTGAAAGGCTCAGTTTATTCAGTTTCTAAACTTTAGTTTAGAAATTTTATCTACCTCAACCGCTGAGATTCTTACTTTTCTAGAATCTCTTTTATCTGGACTTCCTAGCAAGTATTGAAAGGCTCAGTTCATTCAGTTTCTAAACTTTAGTTTGAAAATTCTATCTACTTCAACCGCTGAGATTCTTACTTGTCTAGAATCTCTTTTATCTGGACTTCCTAGCAAATATTGAAAGGCTCAGTTCATTCAGTTCCTAAACTTTAGTTTGGAAATTTTATCTACCTCAACTGCTGAGATTCTTACTTGTCTAGAATCTCTTTTATCTGGACTTCCTAGCAAGTATTGAAAGGCTCAGTTCATTCAGTTTCTAAGCTTTAGTTTAGAAATTTTATCTACTTCAACCGCTGAGATTCTTACTTGTCTAGAATCTCTTTTATCTGGACTTCCTAGCAAGTGTTGAAAGGTTTAGTTCATTCAGTTTCTAAACTTTAGTTTAGAAATGTTATCTACCTCAACTGCTGAGATTCTTACTTGTCTAGAATCTTATATGCACCAATGACCAACTAATAGATGTATATTTTAGGGAACTTATGCGATTCATCTTAGTTAGTTACAATGACATTGCTGAATAACACTATTGAACTGGTATTTGTACATGAAAATAAAGTTCTTTAAAAAAAATCTTGCAAAAACTAAAAAAAGCTTTCCGAACTTCGTCCATAATAAGTAAATGATTCGCAGATGGCTTTTGATCTTTTTGACCTTCAAAATTAAACAGAATAATTTAAGTTAAAACAAAAATTTTTGAATGTCATTTCAAGGCCGTATCCAGATGGTTAGGAGGTTTGACCCCCCCCCACCAAATGTGTGCCCGACTCGTAAAAACGTTAAAAAATGAATACAACAAATTCTGATGCACCTTTAAGTTTTTTTTTATCTATTATATCTGTCTACATAAGCCTGGCGCCTCTTACAATTTCCTTTCAGCATCTAAGAATGTCCTCTTTGGACATCAAAATCTGAAGTTGGAAAATGGTCTGTCTGACAGTCTTAAAGCTGGAAGTCTGAAGACTGGGGCTTGAAGGGATCTCAAAATTATTTTAGTAAACAGAATAAATTAAGTTAGATCGAAGAGATAAAATCAAAAGTGCACATGATTTCTTGAGTTTGTAGCTTTATTACTTATTACAAAAAGAAACATAATGTAGATAAAAGAGTACAAAGAGAAGGACAAAAAAAAACGGAAATTAAAAAATCCTACGAATTATACTTTGACAAAAACAAACTGACTAATGAAAACCAGAAGAACAAAAGGAAGAAAAGAAAAGAATAAAGGAGAAAAGAAACCTAAACAAATATCCTTAAAATGGCTAAAAAAAATTATAGATTATAGTTGAAGAAAAGTGGAAGTGAAAAAGCTGAATAGACTCCAAGCTTGCAGGTAAGAAACCATATAAGACTTTGCAGGATAGGGACTGTAGGCAAAGCCTTCGTGAGCAATGCAACAACACATGATTACGATAAATAAACATGAGAATAACGATTCCAAGCATAAACAAAAACTAAAAATAGAACAATTTATTTCTAAAATCCTAAAAAAAAGTTTTTATCTGAAAATCTACTAAAAAGTAATTTACTGCTCTTAGGAAAAAACAGAATTTTTCAAACACATCATTAAGGTAGCAGGACAGCATGCTGATGATTACCTGCATGCTTTCTGCGTTCCTAAGGAAACCATCTTTTTTTTTTACTAAAAAAGGCATCTAGGGCTGAATGCTGGTCTTAGGACAGCCTATCGACCTGCTCCTCTTCCTATGCGTCACGTCTCTAATGGAGGGTCCAGATAAATTTCCTTCAAACGATATGAAAGCGCATCCATATCTTCGCTTCACTTAGTCGACGTATTTGGTGCAGATATCCGCATACATGCTGCATTTTCTCCCAAGGCAAACATGTAGAAGGGCCACACCATCTAGTACATATTGAGGTTCATCCAAACTTTAAAGCACGCAATCTCTTTTTGATTGCAGACCTCCAACTTCGCGTCAGATCGCTTGGGCAAGCACTGGTTTGTCCACCAGCCGAAGAGGACCATTCGGCTCAAATAACGAAGGTGGCGGGAAGCAGAGTTCGTACTTGAAAAACGTTTGGAGCTCTTCATCTGAACTGTTTGCAACAGTGACCAGCCTTTGAAACATCAAAGCAGGGTCAACGGTAGGCGGGCTCTGCTGCTGACTTCAGATTACTTTGCACTCTCATAGTAATTGCAGTTGCTTTCTTGTTGAAAGTGTAAACTTTTGCGTCTTTTCCAGTCATCATTCAGAATTTTCCCACCTATTGGTATGGCCTCGTCTACGTCCACCTGCTCACTCGCAATCTCACCAGTTACTATATTCTTGAGAGGTGGCTCCAATCTAATTTCAAAATTTTCAGGTATTTTTCTAGTTTGAAAAAAAAAAATTAAAATTATCACTCACCCATCATAAACATTTTTGCAGTCTACATAATAACATTAGCGATTTTGCTAAAATTTACAGGAATTGTTCTAGTTTCAATTGACTAATCAGATTGATACATAGTTATTATGGAATTTGAATAGAAAAAAAATTGTCGGCATTAAATCGCAACTACGTCAATTATATACATCTAGCAGAAATATAAATTAGCACTTTATAAAAAAAAATTATTAGCATTTACATAAAAATTAGTCAATAAAAAAAAAATGTAAAAAACGGACATGTCGATATGCTTTAGCATTCGGTCTCAAGGAAATACAAGTACCCAATGGGTAAATTCAAATCAAAATAGGCGGCGAATTTCTTAGAATTTCTAAAAAAAAATTCTCTGCCGTCAGTCATATGGAATTATTGAAAGTCCAAGTGCAGAAAAATTTGTTATATAAAATGAATTATATAATTTGTCAGTGTCCGTAACTCCAAGCCAATTGCTAATCTGAAAAAAATGGCAAGTATCTGAGGCGAGAATTCCTCCAGACTATTTTTACAAACTGTAAGTTTCCTGATGGTCAAAAGAGAGAATAGGTTTTTATTTTCTTTTGGAAACCTGACACCTGAAACCAAGCGAGCATTCTCATTATATGTTACATTTAGGCAATATATTCCACCAAACTATAACAATTTTATATAGTTTAGTGAGTATAGCCTGTTTTGTCTTATGGCTGGGGAACCATGTTAAAACTTTTAAGAAGGTTTTTCCTTCTTTTCTTTTGAGGGGGGAGGGGGCGAGAGGTGGGCGGAGTGAAATGTTTTCCTCTGATCCTCAAAAATTTGGACAAAACAAACTAAATTTTGTCATTATGAAAAATTGATACTTCTTGTTACTAGGGAAAGAAATTTTTTTTAGACTAAAAATGAAAACTTCGGTTTGTTTGAGCAAAACGTGTTTTGGAATAGTTATGCATTGTCTTGACAACCCCAAGCTTTCAATTTTTGGCTTAAAAATTCCAACATTTCTTTAGATATGATAGAGTTGAGTTAATATATTTACGACCTATCATGTATAAAAGTGAGCACTATGAATTATTCAAAATAAATCATGTAGTTTTCTATGTTATAGACATGGCATTTGCGTAAACTGCAGGATTGAAATACATTTCGTTCATCACTGTCATGCGGATCAGGGCCAATTATCAGCTTCGATAATGGTCTGGAAGCACACTACACTTCCTTAATATGTTAATAAAGCTATGATAATAAACATTAAAATGTTAATAAGGCTATGATAATAAAATATTAATAAAGCTATGATAAAGCTATTATGAGGACCATTCTCCCCATTTTCCGCAGCAGGAAGACGTGGATAAATAAAGATTAACAATTATTTAATTAATAACAGACAACAATTATCAATTATACCCTTTTTTTACCCTAACAATTATACCCTAACAATCTACCAGCCTATAATATATTAACAATAATTCACCAAAGTTTCATTTAAAGGATCATCCGACACCATCATCGTTTCTAGCTGCACCCTAACTATATTTTATAATGGGGCATTTTAATCTAAAGGAACTATAACAACTTTTGATTGGTCAGCAACATATTTTGCCGATTATTGTACAATCAGAAAGTCATAAGACTCCAGTGATAAAAAAAAGAGGGCATAAAGGAACACTCCATTCGCTTTGCGTCATGTGACCAACTTCAAAAAAAAATCATAAATAATTCTGCTGCAATAATCTGGTATGCCCAAAATACTTTATTCGAAATTGCAATGCTAAAGACGAAAAAGGTTTAGCATTAACCTACATGATGGGTATCGTGTAGCAAACACACTTACCACGAGCAGAAAAAAAAAACAAATTCAGAAAAAAAAAACTATAAATAATTCTGCTCCAATAATCTGGTACGTCCAAAATACTTTATTCGAAATTGCAATACTGAAGGCGAAAACGGTTTAGCATTAATCTGCATAAAGGGTATCGTGCAGCAAAGCCACTTACCACGAGCAAAACTAGCAAGAGATTTAGTTGTTAAAAGTTCCGATACTTCTTCCTTTAAAAGTCTCTTTGATCTTGTATCAGAGGCATTCATTTCAACCACATCAAAGCCTAGGTCTTTGGCTACTACGTGTGCTGTTGTAGTTTATCCGATTCCCGGCGGGCCAGATAATAAGGCAGCGTTGTAAAATCCTCCGTCATCATCTTTTGCCCTAAGAGCTGAAAAGAAATATTTCCACTTTACTATCGAAGAATTAACTAGGTCCAGCGCAGCAGTTCAATTATAGATCAAGACACACAGGGAAGAGATAGGAGTTCTATCCTATTGCCTGAAACTATATCAAATTCTTCATCAAACAACCTTTTTCCACGATTCTTTCCTTTTGCAGGACGATGACGGGCACATACAGAGGGATTATTTCCGTGATAGAGGAGGGAAGGGGATGAGAGAAAGCCAAAAAACCGCCAAACTAAAAATTTTAGAAGCGACAGTCAAATTCATAGATTTCATGTAGTTCTCATCCCGTGCTCTTCACGCTAAAAGTTTTACTTTTCTCCCAACTCTTTAAGAGCGACTCTTGAAACACTAGGGCCAATGAATTTGAATGAGGATTATTTTCAAAAAACTTTAAAACTTTAAAATAAAGAGAAAGGGGTGATAGAGGGGAAGCTCCCCTTATAAACGAAATAGTTTCTGCTCTTTCATGTTTTACTGTCAGTTGACAAAAAAAAATTGTAAACCATAAAAATTATTCTGACCAACGATATAACACAACACTTTTAGCTTATTCAAACGTTTTCTTATGCAACATAGTTCAAATATATCAGCTTATGGCGTCTATTGTTTTGGGTTCAATAAAGTTCAAATAAGTTTGATAAGAATCGTCTTAGGGTCTGGGTTAATTTGGGCCGTATTAGAAAAGCACATTATCCTCTAGACCTTAGTAGTTGAAAAGGACATACAACTAAAAGGCTATTTAAAACACTAGCAAATAATTTATTTTCATCGATGTGTATTAATTTTTAGTCTTGGTAAAAAGTAATCGTAAACTTCTATTCTGTACTAGGCTTAGAATTAGCAAAGTAAATTCTACTGATTAACGAAAGCACATTCCATAAATTTAATCGTTTCCAAACACATATGGGTATAAATCATTTTAAGGTATCTAACCGTTTGGGTGGAGCTGGGTCCATTGAAAAAAATAATAATATTTCCTGGGTTGTAGAAGCTCCACAGAAAATATAACAAAAAAGATTATTAAAACTTCTACTTGCTTTTTTGGCATTGCGTCTAGTCTAAATTTTTCAAAATACTTCTATTTCTTCTCCTATACCCAACCTTTTATTTCTTCTACTATGCTTCTCTGACGAAAGGCTTTGATCCGTAGCTTTTTGTTTTCTGCATTCAGACCTTAGCTATCAAGTCTTAGAAATTTAGGGGACAATTTGTCATTTCTTAATGAAAATTAAATTAAAAAAACACATTTTTTAAAACTGAAAGTAAGGAGCAACATTAAAACGAACAGAAATTAATTCGTATATGAAAGGACTGGTCCCTCCTCAGCGCCCCACTCTTTACGCTAAAGTTTGACTCTTTCTCTCAACTTTACTTTTTAAAACAGAAAAAATAACTTTCCCCTTATTTTCTAAAATAAGGCAAATTTTCTCAGACTTGTAACTTTTGATGGATAAGTTAACTTGATGAAACTTATATATTTAAAAGCAGCCTTAAAATGCCATTCTTTTGATGCAACTATTGGTATAAAAATTCCATTTTTTAGAGTTTCGGTTACTATTGAGTTTCGTTTACTATTTCGGCTCCTTACAACAGTTCGTTACCACAGCCTGTTTGATACAAAAAAAGGAATTAAAATACCCCCGAAAATATTTTTTTTAAATCTAGGGGAGAGGAGCCAAAAAACCTGCTGGAGGGCGTAATAGTTTAAGTTAAACACTTTTAAAGATATAAGAGAGCAATCCGCAGATTACACCATTAAGCTCTTTAACTCTTTAACGGGAGGAGGCAGCTAAAGCCTTGTACTTCACAGAAGAATTCAAAATCCATCTTTCTAATCAAAGGGCGACTAAAAACAGGAACAATGTTATACATACGGGATGATCTATATATAAAGAAGGGTGAATATAAGATACTGCGTATAAAGAGCTAAACATACAGTAAGATTTTTCAAAGTTGTTAGATTGTCAAAAGTTGTCAAAATTGTCAGATGGTGTCGATTGTAGACGGTTCAACCCTCCTGCATGTAAAGGAGTATGCGCTGTATTTTTAAAATCAAAGAAAATCAGCTTTCTGTTAATATGAAAAAAAACTGAAACGCTGAAAGGATATATACATCAAAATAAGATAATTAGTATTTCCAAAAAGAAGTCCTTGTAGATAAGTCAACAAACTAATAATTTCAAGGGTACTTGTCTATTACATAAAACACACTCGAGAAGTGAAGTTTGGTGACAAGAAAATATGGTGAAAATCCATCTTTCTAATCAAAAGGTGACTAAAAGCAGGAACAATATTATTTATATATGGGATGACGTACATAAAATACTGAGGGTGTATGTAAAATAATGTGTATAAAGAGCTAAACGTACAGTAATAATGTTCAAAATCAATACATCATAAGTTTGACTTGAAAAAGTTTTTCACCTTAAAGGGATACTTCTTGCCAACATTGATTCTGTTTGGTACAGAAACTAGTTAAAAAAGTCAAGGCAAGATAAAAAATAATAATTATAATTATAATACAATTAAAATAATATCTATACATAGTAAGAACAATAAAATAATAGAAGAATTAAAAATAATATTAAATTAATAAAATATTTTAATTTAATAAGAGATTTAAAAGATTGATAAGATTTAATAAAAGATAAACAGTAATACAATTATGAAATAACGGATACAAGTTTTAAGCATAAAAAACTGAAAATAAAAATAAAACGCTAACACTTTTCAAAATACAAAATCTAGTTATTTATTTAAATTTCTCAGTGAAATCCCTTATAAAATATCTATTTACCCAAGCTATTTTAGTCTTACTTTTTCAAGGCCAACCTTTATTCTCTTCATCTTCTTTCCCTAATCATTTAGTAAACACGCTCCATCTGATCTAACGACTTTCTGATACGTATTACAATTACTAAGCCCCAGGGCCGTATCATGGGGGGGGGAGTCAAATGGAGGAAAACTCCAATTGGCAGAGAAAATACCTCAATCCTTTTATACAATATTTTTTCTCCATCGCTTTATTGTGATAGTTCATTTAATTTATTGACAAATTAATCAATTAATTTTTTTTTTGGGGTGGGGGGGGTGGGGTGGTATTTCAATATGAAGTGCCAAGACATTACAGAGAATTTAGTTTTTGGGGGAGGGGGGGGTAGATCCAAGAGAAGGCTTGAAAAAAAAACTACGAGTATATACAAAAATCGGCAAGATCCCTCCGTCAAAGCTAGCTAAACTTCTAAACTTTAATTAACTTCTTAAACTTTGATTCTGTTTCCTTATAATGATATGGTTTTTTTTACCCGAATATATTATAAAATAATATTATTGCATAAAACAAAATATGTACAGTACATAAATATATAATTTTGTCACTCACCGGGGCGTGCTGGTTTGGCACCTGGAGCATGATATTTATGCCAATTCCGAAGCCATTTTATGAGCTTATTCAGACAGCTTTTGTCGCCTTGTTGGCCAACTACTTGCTTGATGGTTGTCGGACAATACTTGTCAACCCATTACGATGAACTTTCAGACGATTTACTCATTTTTGAATCCTAAAAACAGAAATTGAACAAATTGCAGAGCATAAAACCTGTTTTTGATTACTCCCACGGGTTACTGGATATATGAGACCTGTATCATGATTACTGCGTCAGGAGCTATCCTGAAGCGAAGCCTCTCGAAAATGGAGTCGGATCAAACTAAAAACTGCACCAATGGAATCCAATAACCGAAAATCATATTTAGAAGAATTACAATCCCTTCTTTTTCTTCTGAAAAAAAAATAGCCCTTAGTCTAAAACATTATCCTTTGGACTTTTCACAGTTACAGCAAACCAAACTGAAGCCAGTTTTAAGGTTAAGCTAGCTATACTAAACTACATTATAGCACCTATTCAATAAATGAATAATCTCCCGGAATAATGTCCTTTCTTCATTCCTTACAGGTTGATATTAAGCGACTTTGACTTGATTCACAAGTCAGAGTGAATCGAATGTGATTGATTCACATTTATCGCGATCTTATCCCAACTCTTCAGCAAACCGGAACCAGCAACTCTCCCACTCTATGCGAAACTTACGAAGTTCACCAATGGTGTCGAGGTCATTTTACAGTTGCCCACGAATTCTTCAATTGACCACCAGGACGTCAGAGCCAATCTGGTAAAGAAGCATCTTGAAGTACTTGCTTGATGATGCTGTCATTGGGCCTTCTTAGTACATGGCCAACTCATATTAAGTGACTCACTCGTGTGTGGCTTTTTTTTAATTTTGAGAAAGTGTTTCTTGTTCTGTCTACTGACTTTGCAATACTATCTCAATCACAGCTTAGATACCAATACAGCTATGAAAACTCCTATTTTGCCAATGAGAAGCTTTTGGTACAGAGCTCTGAACTTGGCGCCTCGTCGCGCTCAGACGCGTAGATCGTGCTACAACACCATAGGCGGGAACTCAATTTTGTTTTGTTGCATATACAGCTTAGATACCAATATTGGTATCTAAGCTGTGCTGCCAGTGTCCTGTCTCCAGCCGCTAGCATGGCTACCGTGCACTTTGTCCCAAAAATAAATCGAGTTTTCAGAACTGTATTGGTATCTAAGCTTTGATCTCAGCTTAAGATGAGGTATTGTAAAGGAGGCGATCCCCCATATTAAGCAACAAGGAAAATCGCTTTCGCATGATGTGTCATCAATGATGATGTGATGTGATGTGTGTGAATCAATGATATGTCTCCTTATTTTTGTGCTTCGTCGCCAGTCAAATACAGAGCCATGTGATACGTGTTCCAAGAAAGGCAAAACGAATATGGGATATATTTTTATTGAATACATCTTGGTTTAGTAACAGACGTAAATAATTCCATACATTTGGTGTTTATCTTCCATTAATGACTAAGTGGGCAAAATAAGTCAGAACCAATCAAACCCAAGTTACGTTTCGATACGCTTGATTCGTTTCGAATACGTTTTGTGACAGCACTGGCTAAACATGAGATTCGACAAAATAATGAAGCAAAATAATATTTCAAAAACAAAATGAGAGTACAAAAAAAGAGAAGATAATGAGGAACTTGTGAAGACAGTGAATAATAAGGTTGCACAACCTACTCGAATATTTCGGCTATATGTCAAACAATCGTCATCACTGAAACACAATATAAAACAAATAAAAAGAAAACAAACTTACTCAAAAAATCGCATCTATAAAACAATTTTTTTTAAACCAAAATCACAAAATAAATTTCTTTAAAAGAGCCCAGGCTTCCTCACATTACATAGGTTCAGCCAAGATTGACAAGTCTCATCAGTCTTGAGTTATTCATTCAAGCAGCTACGCAAGCAATTCAAATCAGCAACACAAGATGAAGGGCGGGGAAGGGGGTCAAAAATACTAAATTTCAACAAATTTTTTATTATTTTTACATTATTTCTTCGTTTAACCAGTTTTATCGAACTCTGACTTCCAAAGACGGGATAAACTCTCAAAATAAATTCGTGTGGACGTAGTTGATCCATAAGTATTACAACCATTACTATGCATACCCTACTGTATTCGTTTCTGAAAATCCTTGAAAAAATAGGATTACTTCAATTTGGTTGGTTTTGCCAAGTGTTTATTCTATTTGAACTCCAAAAATTCGTAGCTTTAGGCTCATTAGGTATAATGTCATTGAAACACAGTCAGTCATACAATAATAAATGTAAAAGTACAATGATACAATTTATAAGCACTGGTCCTCATAAAAGAGCAGTTTTGTTCTTTTTTTTTGCCTACGTGCATTGCCTTTTTATGCGTATACCTATGTTTTTTTCCTTTTTATGCCTTTTCTATGCCAATACCTATGTGTTTCTCTTTTATGCACATATGAGGCTCTTCGGCTATTTCAGACCAAAACAAAGAAGAATTGGAAAAAAGGTAGCATACCCTCAAAAAACCGAATCATCCAAAACCAATAGTTACTTCTGTAAGTTTCAGAATATAGCTAAGATAAGTCTCAAAATGTAAAATACAAATATAAAATTATAAAAAAGCCATGAGTAAGATGAGCAACAGAAAACAGTTCACATCAGACTTTCTAATTGCACATTACCAAGAGTGAATTGACTTTCTGTATTCACCATCTTTTATTTGACATCGCAACTGCATCGCGTATGGCGTATCGCGTATTTGATCGCGTATGGCAGATACGCGATCAAATATAAGCACTGGTCTTCTTTGTAATCCATTGGGGTTGAAGGTCATCTATTTGAAGTGCTTGTTGACTCCCTTTGACAACGTTCATTATGTCCTGCCCTTTACGGTTTCCTTTCAAAAGACCATCAAGTGCTGTCAGGACTAACCCAACGAAGGATCCTCCGGCCTACTTTTCCTTGTGTTCATAAACAGCCTTGTGGAAAAGACTTACAACTTTGGTGATAACACGACAAATATCCATCGTTAGGGATGAAGGTCCGAGCAAATCCTATAGGCAGCTTTAGACTGATTTAAAAAAAACAAACTGAGGTTTGGCCGGATGCGTTGCTTGCTAGTTTAAATACATCAAAAACAAAAGAGCTCTTTTATTTTGGGAGAACGGAATCTGAACAATCACCATATTTTCATATTTAGCATAAAGGAAAGGCAGTAACACGAATAGAAACACGAACAATGAATAGTAACACGAACACGTTCATTTCTTGAAACATCTCGCGTGGGATTCTAATACGTAGACGCAGTGAGCTAGGAGTCGTCCTAAGAAGCAAAATCCTTCCTGACAAATCTTTGGAACAAATCTATTCCACGACACACAACAGACCAATCATTGAATTTTTCGTACCCTCTCTTTGCTAATGCTCCAACTAACCAAATTACTCCTCTTTAACGTGTTCGAAATCGAGCAGTTCAAGCAGCATCTTCTATCACCTCTGATGTCAAATCCCTGCAGCCGATCCATGATCGTATCAACGTGGTATCTCTGTAGGTGTTTTACGAATATATGCATTGCCACCATCAGAGGAGTTTTCAAAGTTCGTTCCGGGATGAGCAAAGCCTTTGCGAATCGGCCCATGGTGTGGTCTATCCTTGTGCAGGATAAACCCCACATGTTTCTCCGGAGGATCCGTCACCACGTGAAATACCGTCCCAGCAGAGGTGACCCAGAAAATTTCTCTCTCGAGGCGCTCAAGAAAAGGTATAGTAATACCTCCAAAATAAAAAGTGAGGTAACTACCAGAACTAGCAGTTGGCCATCATTTGTGATGGAGCCATAAAGCCTTTGAAAAACTGTCCTTAATAGCAGTAAACAGACTCACAGAACATTTTTCAGCGTCAATTATGTTGCGCCAATTAACGCTTTTTGAGCTATCGCAGCCAAAAGCTTTCTCATGAGTTGAGAAAGCTTTCTCAGCACAATCAATATTTTGAAGTCAGAAGAGAAAAAAAAGAGTGAAAAACAACTTACATCAACAGGTTTTATATCTTCAGCTTTTTCAGCAGTCTTTTTCTTCTCCCCAGCTTTGGCTTTTTCTGATACAGGGCTAACTTTCGCTTTCTCAGTCTTCTTCATCTTATTTGAGACTGGAGATTCTTCTGCGGATTCTTCTTTTTTCTTCCTCTTCGGGGTTTTTACAGGCGGGGGAGCATCGGAGGAGCCTGGGCGAGCCTTGATCATTTCCAATAAATCATCTTCATTTATAACTTTAATACTTTGATTTTAGCCTGAAAAAAAGAATATCAACAAATATGTTTCTTATTAATGTCAACCCGTTTGTTGCTAAGTGAGCCTCGACGAACAATTCTGTTCGCCGAGGTTCGTGGAGCCGGGATACCCATTCATGAAAACTTAGGAGGAAAGGGGGGTAAGTTTTTTCTCTTTTTTAACAAAGTTACAAAAAAAAATTCAAAATATAGCGGTGAATTCTCCTAATTAATGCCCCTATCATGGAAA
This sequence comes from Artemia franciscana, assembly GCF_032884065.1. Taxonomy (NCBI): domain Eukaryota; kingdom Metazoa; phylum Arthropoda; class Branchiopoda; order Anostraca; family Artemiidae; genus Artemia; species Artemia franciscana. Next base: position 23,848,342 of record NC_088883.1, on the reverse strand, counting down.
CAACAGTTTTAGCGAGCGATTAAAAATATAGTAAAATACAGTAGTATTTTGAGAAGTGCAATGCGGTTTTGAGAAGGGCGAAGGCCAAAGCACCCTGCTTCCAAGAGCAGCTTCCTGCTTCCATGTCAACATATGACATGTGATATGTCATGTCCCATATCACAAGAAAATAACATCGGATTTACATTCAGCAAGCTCATATATAACTCTTTACCGTTTCTGTTGAAAATCAAACACTATTTGTGAAATATGCACTTAAAGTATTTTAATTTTGGACAGTTATACATTTAACTAAATGATTTTTGATGATTAGCAATTGGTAATTCTGAAACTATCTCATAATAGTCACACAGTGATTTTACATCAATAAGGTATGGAACATCATACCATTCTTTACAAAATTGAGGGTGATGTGGTTGGAGGAGCAAAGGCCCAAACGGCCCAATATGAGCCCTTAGATCAGATAGACTGAAAATTCTTGAGCCCTTAGATCAGATAGACTGAAAATTCTTGAATGGCATATTTCAACAAGGTGTAATACATCCTCCTTTATATTACACGTGTCTATGCATTCTCAGCCGCACATGGGGTATTGACATATTTTGGGCCCCTAGCTTCTGGGCAGAGCTATTCCTAGGGGGAGGATCAGGTCAAAGATCAGAAGCTCTGGGCACTGTAGCGGGGGGTACCCTAGCTGGAGGATTGTCCACTTTGATCAAATATTTCACTTTGATTCGGCTTTCTTTGCTTATATTTGAGTTAGGAGAGGGTACTGTAATTAATTTTGCCGCGGGCATCACCAACCCTAGGAGCAGCTCTACATATGGGATTAAATGAATAAAGCTACCACCAGAGACATATTTTTGGATCTTTTAAAAGTTCTACGGAAAATTTCAATTTTTAAACTTTGATCAGTAGCCATTTTTGGCTGCAAGAATGCCTAAGGTCATACGGGAAGTTCCCAATCATTTATTTCGAATTACTCAGCCCTCCCCAGGTCTCCCTAATCATCATTTCTTAAACGACAAGGCCTTGAAAACAAAATATATGGAAGATATCCCTTTTTACTATGTTAACGTTATTTAAAGCAGGTACTGAGAGTTCCTTTTCAAAGAGAGGGGGAGGGGTTCTTGGACCTACTTCTCTGAACTTCAAAAGGGCGAAGAAGAAAGATTTTGAAGTCAGAGTTAAGCATAACCCTGCTTATATTCTAAGTAATAAAAACGGGCTACATTCATCGATTCATGAATGTAGCTGAATGAATGTAGCAACTGTGTATCCATCAATAAGCTGTAAATAGAATGTGGATAAGTCCTAATTTCTATGGCCGCGTTTTTTTTTGGCATCCCTCTAGAGCCAAACGAAAAGCAATTTGTCCTTAAATGGGATAGAAAGAGGCCATAAGCAAAGATTTAATGGAAATTAGAACTTAACGGGAGGGAGTAAAGAGTAAATAAAATGTACACGCAGCTATGTTAGCTTTCAGCGGCTTAGTGCTGCATGAAGTTGTTAGTAGCAGAAGCAGAATTTAAGGGAAACTAGGAGAAAAGCCGTTTTCACAGGGAGGAAAAGTAGGACCATTGGCATTTCTTCTGCTTTTACGATTTTACTTTTACACTAAGCTTACACTCAACACTACTGAATCCATAGATATTTTTGTATCCAATAGTATCCTATACTTTGAGTCTCTTACAGCTATTCGTATTTTCCCTCCACTCATAGTATTTTCCACTCTTACAGTGGAAAATACTATGAGTGGAGTTACACTCATAGTATTTTGACTATGAGACTCTATAGTTGTAAGAGTTTACTGTAAAAAACTCTCACAGTATTTTCCCTTTTTTGCAGCAATGCTCTGTACTCGCCATGGGACGCTTGACATCGGTGCTCCAATTGTGGGAATTGGAGCCAACCCAAAATCTCGGTTTACCAACAACCATCTGGCTTTCTATGTACCCTCTCTAGTATTTTTTTTTTAATTTATTGCTTTGAGAAATGGAAATCAAGATATTGATTAAAAAAAAGACTAAATTTTTATTCAAATATACCAATCAATACGCTAAATCTTTAGTCCGTTGTCTCATTTTACAAGCATCAGATCATTGTTTTTTCTGTATACCATTTATTCAGTAAACATTTATCTAACATATGCAAGCCTTAACCCCTCACTAATAACACAAATAAGCAGTGGTACAGTCAAAACTTCAGAGAAAAAATATAGATGCCACTGCTACAAGACAGGGCATGATTGTATCATTTTAGCTCCTTCCTGAGGTGTTACTTATTGAATTCTACATTTTTCAATGCAAATTTACTTTAAAAACTTTAATCTGGTGTATTTTTGCTTTGATATCTGTGCTATCTTGAACCAAACTAGCAGAGCTAAGTTACAACAACAGATCAGACTCTATAGTTTACAGCGCTTGCGTTGTATTTACCACAAGACTATCTCTCTTGAATCTAGCACTGTATAGCACCTGACTCTTTGGAGGGAGTTACTCAAGGAAGGATTCAAATGACTTCAATCCAAAATATTTCAATTAGATTAGTCCCCTATGTAGCGGATTTATTGCATGGTTCTTTACTCAAAATTCTTTTAGAGTTTAAGATTCTTAGAGCTAAAAAACGATTTTGCAAAAAAAGAAAAAACCATATATATATATATATATATATATATATATATATATATATATATATATATATATATATATATATATATATATATATACCAACTTCTATATATTATTACGTAAGTCAGACGGCAGTAGAACCTTAAGGTCCAGAACCGGCGATGCTGATCTCCGTTTCACGGCCCTTCAGCCAGGAAGTGCAATGGGGGGTTGAGGGCCAACCATCCTGTGCTTTCGCACACCCTTCCTGCTTTATATATTATTAACTTATCTTAATTAACTTCTATATTATTAACTTTATTAAATCTATATTAACTTCTATATATTATTAACTCCTATATATATTAACTTCTCAGAAGGTTTTAAACAACGTTTCAACCTACTCTTGAACTGCCAGTTAAACATTTTGTGCCAGTCATAAGCCCTCCAGGTGAAGAATTATTGAAGGATGTGATATTTTGATGGATATAAATCAAGTTTTCGTCTGTCAAGGTATGTATCATGCCCAGGGGTGCTGTTATAAATTGTGATATTCAGATGGATATAAATCAGTTTATGTATTATAATCATAGGTGCATATATATATATATATATATATATATATATATATATATATATATATATATATATATATATATATATATTGTATTTTCTTTTCATGTATTTGAAAAGAAAATTTAATGAAATTTGAACTTCATGTATGACAGCAGTGCGTCGCGTCTTAGGATCCAAAAGACTTCAATCCAGAATATTTCAATTAAAATAGGTCCCCTTTGTAGTGGATTTATTACATGGTTCTTTGCAACACAATAAACCGGTTTCCCTGATAAAAAAATGTCCAACATTAAATGTTAAGCCCTGTAGTGTTCTTTCATTTTTTTTTTATCAGACTAAGACTAACATATAATAAGTAAAGATTGCACATAAAAATGAGAGATATAAAGAATGAGACAAGAAAATAGAGGATAAGAAGAGTGAGAAATATGGAATGAGACATGAGAATGAAGAATTAAAATAAGAAGAATAAGTAGAGAAGAATTGGAAATGTATAATAACTTTGATTCGGACCAGCAAAAATAGTTGAAAAACTTTTCAAAGGAGTTTCAAAAGCTCGGGTCTTCCAGGTTCATGCACAGCTCCCTCAGTCCCATCGTTTAGTTTAATAGCATCGGAAGAGGTCAAAGCCAGAGTCTGAATCAGCGGTTGATTAACCTATTCATCTTCAGAGCTTGTCAAGTGTTTCTGAGATCCTTCCCCAATCCATCGATTAAAGAGAATGGTCTTCTCTCTGGACTGAGTTGTAACTGCTGGAAGTTGAGACAGTATTGGAAAAATTAAGAAATTGAAAGTAAAGTAAAATTAAGAATTGAGCCAGTATTGAAAATACTAAATGATACATTGCTAAAAACTCAATATGACAATAAATCAAAGAGGCAAAAATTTATGGATGTGACCATTCGACAGATTTTCGATAAAATAATCTCATTTATATATACTCTGGTTTTTCAGGAGAGGAAAGAAAGTTAGGAAAAAATACAGGAATTATATATATGTATATATATGTATATATATATATATATATATATATATATATATATATATATATATATATATATATATATATATATATATATATATCTATAAATATAAAAATAAGTTGTCTGTCTGTCTGTCAGGTGACGTCATGTTTCTGTGTCGACTGACGTCATGAAGTTAGTTGTCGTCATTTTTGCTATGACGGTGACGTCATTAACGGTATTTAAGACATTTGTTCACGGAAAAATGTTTAATTGTAAAATGACTGAAGAACCTACAATGGCAACAGCCGAGGAAGCTGCTCAAAGAGTTTATGCCAAAAACCTCAAAGAGAAATTACAGACTGGGACACCCGGACACAAATCACGACCGGGACACAGGGAATATAAATGACGGCCGGGACACAGGGACACAACTACAACGGGGACGCCGGGGGCACAGGCGAGATATATAAATGACGACCGGGACACAGGGATTGTTCGAATAGAAATTACAGACCGGGACACCGGGACACAAATGACGACCGGGACACCGGGACACAGGGAATATAAATGACAACCGGGACACTCAAAGAGAAATTACAAACTGGGACACCGGGACACAAATGACGACCGGGACACAGGGAATATAAATGACGACCGGGACACAGGGACACATCATTAGAATAATGAGGTATAGATCTGAATACGGATTGTTTTTCCCATGGACAATTATATGTTGCATGTTCAAGAGTCAGTAAACCTGACAATCTATTTATATGCACAGACAATGGGACAGCGAAGAATGTTGTATATTCGCATGTTTTACGTAGTTAAAAACATATATTTATATCCATCTCTATTCACAGGTGGGACACAGGGACACAACTACAATGGCGCGTAACTAATATGGCGCGTAACGACTTAAACGCGCGGGGGGGCTTGGGGGGCACGAAGCGCCCCACCAACTAGGTGTTGGGGTGGCGCGAAGCGCCACATATATATATACATATATATATATATATATATATATATATATATATATATATATATATATATATATATATATATATATATATATATATATATATATATATATATATATATATATATATATATATATATATATATATATATATATATATATATATATATATATATAATTTAATGTTCATGTTGTTTCATTCCATATATTATATTTTTAATATAATAGAATAATATAGATTTAATATAGATAGAATATAGAATAATTTAATATAGATAGAATAATCTCATTTATATATACTCTGGTTTTTCAGGAGAGGAAAGAAAGTTAGGAAAAAATAAAGGAATTTTATATATATATATATATATATATATATATATATATATATATATATATATATATATATATATATATATATATATATATATATATATATAAAAATAAGTTGTCTGTGTGTGGATCTGTGTGTGGATCAGGTGACGTCATGTTTGTCCGCATATGACGTCTGAATTATTTCACACTAATACAAAAGAAGAAAAAAACTAAAAAAGGTAAAAACTACAAAAAAAACTAAAAAGAAAAAAAAAACTAAAAAAGCTAAAAAACTAAAAAAAAAACTAAAAAAAGGTAAAAATCTAATAACTAAAAAAAAACTGAAAAAAATAAAAAAAGGCAAAAACTACAAAAAAAATAAAAACTAATAAAAAAACTAAAAAAGCTAAAAAACTAAAAAAACTAAAAAAAACTAAAAAAAGGTAAAAAACTAAAAAAAACTAAAAACTAAAAAAGAAAAAAACTAAAAAAAAGGAAAAAACTGAAAAATAAAAGAGAAAAAGAAAACTAAAAAAATATGAATAAATATATATAAAAATAAGTTGTTTGTGGGTTATGTCTGTCTGTCTGTCTGTCGAGTGACGTCGTGTTTGTCCGCATATGACGTCTGAATTATTTCACACTAATACAAAAGAAGAAAAAAAACTAAAAAAGGTAAAAACTACAAAAAAAACTAAAAAGAAAAAAAACTAAAAAAGCTAAAAAACTAAAAAAAACTAAAAAAAGGTAAAAAACTAAAAACTAAAAAAAACTGAAAAAACTAAAAAAAGGCAAAAACTAAAAAAAAACTAAAAACTAATAAAAAAACTAAAAAAGCTAAAAAACTAAAAAAAACTAAAAAAACTAAAAAAAGGTAAAAAACAAAAAAAAACTAAAAACTAAAAAAGAAAAAACTAAAAAAAAGGAAAAAACTGAAAAATAAGAGAAAAAGAAAACTAAAAAAATATTAATAAATATAAAAAATATAAATATAAATATAATATAAATTAGCAATCAACAAAGCACCGAGACACAAATGACGACCGGGACACAGGGAGTATAAATGACGACCAGGACATAAGTAAAAAAAAAAAACTAAAAAAACTAAAAAAAATGGTAAAAACTACAAAAAAACTAAAAACTAATAAAAAAACTAAAAAATCTAAAAATCTAAATAAACTAAAAAAGAAAAAAAAGAAAAAAGGAAAAAAATAAAGGAGAAAAACAAAACTAAAAAACGAATGTATATACAGACCGGGACACCGGGATACAAATGACGACCGGGACACAGGGAATATAAATGACGACCGGGACACAGGGACACAACTACAATGGGGACACCGGGGGGCACAGGGGGATATAAATGACGACCGGGACACCGGGACACAAGGAATATAAATGACGCCCGGGACACTCAAAGAGAAATCACAGACTGGAACACCGGGACACAAATGACGACCGGGACACAGGGAATATAAATGACGACCGGGACACAGGGACCTAACTACAAAGGGGACGCCGGGGTGCACAGGGGGATATATAAATGACGATGGCGACTACGGGAATGGTCGATTAGCAATCACCATCAACAAAGCTCAAGAGCAATCATTAGAATCATGAGGTATAGATCTGAATACGGATTGTTTTCCCATGGACCATTATATGTTGCATGTTCAAGAGTCGGTAAACCTGACAATCTATTTATATGCACAGACAAAAAGCTAAAAAACTAAAAAAACTAAAAAAACTAAAAAAAGGTAAAAAACAAAAAAAAACTAAAAACTAAAAAAGAAAAAACTAAAAAAAAATGAAAAAACTGAAAAATAAGAGAAAAAGAAAACTAAAAAAATATTAATAAATATAAAAAATATAAATATAAATATAATATAAATTAGCAATCAACAAAGCACCGAGACACAAATGACGACCGGGACACAGGGAGTATAAATGACGACCAGGACATAAGTAAAAAAAAAAAAAACTAATAAAACTAAAAAAATGGTAAAAACTACAAAAAAACTAAAAACTAATAAAAAAACTAAAAAATCTAAAAATCTAAATAAACTAAAAAAGAAAAAAAAGAAAAAAGGAAAAAAATAAAGGAGAAAAACAAAACTAAAAAACGAATGTATATACAGACCGGGACACCGGGATACAAATGACGACCGGGACACAGGGAATATAAATGACGACCGGGACACAGGGACACAACTACAATGGGGACGCCGGGGGGCACAGGGGGATATAAATGACGACCGGGACACCGGGACACAAGGAATATAAATGACGCCCGGGACACTCAAAGAGAAATCACAGACTGGAACACCGGGACACAAATGACGACCGGGACACAGGGAATATAAATGACGACCGGGACACAGGGACCTAACTACAAAGGGGACGCCGGGGTGCACAGGGGGTTATATAAATGACGATGGCGACTCAGGGAATGGTCGATTAGCAATCACCATCAACAAAGCTCAAGAGCAATCATTAGAATCATGAGGTATAGATCTGAATACGGATTGTTTTCCCATGGACCATTATATGTTGCATGTTCAAGAGTCGGTGAACCTGACAATCTATTTATATGCACAGACAATGGGACAGCAAAGAATGTTGTATATTCGCAAGTTTTACGTAGTTAAAAACATATATATATATATATATATATATATATATATATATATATATATATATATATATATATATATATATATATATATATATATATATATATATATATATATATATATATATATATATATATATATATATATATATATATATATATATATATATATTCACAGGTGGGACATAGGGACACAACTACAATGGCGCGTAACTAATATGGCGCGTAACGACTTACGCGCGCGGGGGGGCTTGGGGGGGGGGCGCGAAGCGCCCCCACCAACTAGGTGTTGGGGTGGCGCGAAGCGCCACCCCAACAGCTAGTATATATATATATATATATATATATATATATATATATATATATATATATATATATATATATATATATATATATATATATATATATATATACATATACATATACATATATATATATATATATATATATATATATATATATATATATATATATATATATATATATATATATATAATTTAATGTTCATGTTGTTTCATTCCATATATTATATTTTTAATGGTTGGCTTGAATATTTACAGCTTTATGTGATGCAAAATACAAATTCCATAGCTATTCCTAAACAAAATCTTATTTTATATATAGGGTTGGATATAAATAAACACACATTGACAGTCAAATATTTCACAAGCGTTATTTTATATAATATTTTATATTTTAAATGCTAGTATTGTTATATATTAGCAATGTTATTGCATAAGCAAACATTAATAGGTTGGAAATGATGTGCACGAAAATAGTCCACAAATCTTCTTACAAGCTGCAACAGCATTCTTGTCATGGGTTAGGTCGTCACTTACGACTGCACAGCTCAAGTGTGCAAGACTCCCATTCAGACTACTGTAGGAGATAACAAATGTAAAGATTGGCCCCTCTTAGAGTTTCTTTTACTTTCCTCAGTAAAGTGTAATTATAAGAAATATTTCTTATATTGCCGGACCGGTTCGCGAGGGTAAGTCGCGATAATTTTTCTTTTGTTATATAAAAAGCTCAATTACCGCACTTTTTCTTCTATTATTTTGAAAATGAACTTCACAACCAAACGATTTGGATTCTTACCTTTCCAATGATGTATTCACATGTCCAAAATTATAACTTTTAGAATTTAGATCATAAGTCTGAAATACCGTGTTTTCACCCAGCATTTGACCAGCAGTGTTTTTTGCAATTTATGCATATTGCTAAATAATTATCCTCTACAAATAGGGACAAATTTTTTTTTAGAAAAAACTGGATCCGATGATAACATTTAAACTTGTAATTTTGAGAAGGTTATACATAGAGGGAGAGATCAATAATTTTCAATTTCAGATCCTTATTTGATGAGCAGCTAACTTTAAATTCCGTTTTCTGAGCCCCATTTTTTTAGCTATTACATACCACGTAAAATACACACAGAATAAGTTTACTTAACTAATAAAACCCCGAAAAATAAAATTTATTTTAGGGTTTCCCATAATCTTATAGCGTACGCAAAGGAACAAGCCGTTGGGAAGAATACTAGAGCAAGAGCTATCACTTATATATAGAATAGCACATCTATTATAAATAAGAATAATATATATTCAAAACTCATTAGTTTCAAGGTTTGAAGTATCGAAACACAATATGAAGTATTTCTTGTGATTGATAGCATTGTGTTGTTTACTTGTCGTTTACATTCCATTTTGGACATTTTGCTAGACAACTTAAATCTTTTGTGCAAAATAACCTCTTCTATGGGGGTTGTATTACTCTTATATGTAAAGTGTTGTTATTAACAACGTCCCTAGTCTGTTTTAATTTTGTCTGACATCTACAGTTCATTATTAATATCGTTGTGGCTGGTCATTTGTTATTCTATGGATATTGTTGTGGCATTAATAAACAAACGATATGGTACGAAATAAAAAAAAAAAACTCGATCTTGAATAAAATGGCTACCTCAAAACTTTGATCAGACTACTTTGGGAAAAAGGGGGCGTAGGACAAGGGGGATTCTTGGACCATTAGTTCCAAGTCCATTTACCCTATCTTCATAGAGTAAGTTGAATTAGCTTTAAGTGATTTAAGTTAAATCCTTGTCTCATACATTGCTTTTTATTTTAAGAAAAGAAAAAGTTTCCTAAAAATGATTACAATAAAAAAAATCGCGACCAATCCCCACTTTTAAGCACAATACAATGTGTTGTATGACAAATTCTAACAGAAAGGCATTACTAACCCATTGACAAATAGCCAACAACAACAAAAAAACATGATTACGACGGAAACAAGCTTTAGTACTTGGCAATAATTCCAAAGATTTTAACCGTTGGGAACATTTCCAAAAAGGTAAATTGCTTCGTCACTTTTTTCCATTCAAAACAACACTATCTGTGACAACAACAGCACATCAAAACAACAGCATATCAACAAAGGTATGATTGAAATCAACTTGTTGCTATGCACCACAATAAAAAAAATTGATTCCTTAACTTATTATGAACAAATGACGCCAGGCATTAAACAATGAAAATTGCATATTCTCAGACAATAAGGCAGAGTAAAAAAAGAGAAGTACTTATTTGATTTCATGCTTCAAGTACTCGTTGTTTAATGTAACCTGATTGTTTTCGGAGTTGAGAATGATGGACATTAGCCGATTAGAATATTTTATCATTTATCTGATTATTAATACTTTTTAATAATGGTGTTTCAAAAGAAAAAGTGTTCATCGAACTTCCAAAAACTAAAATATATTTTAGAGGACATATTGGCAAATGTTATTCCCCCTTTTCTTATTATTATCACAGTTTAAAAGTTTTTTATAACAATCTAATGTAATCAGCTAATTTTATCAATTAACCTAAGAACAAGATTAATTGTACCGTTAATCAATCTTATGGTCACCATAGGCTTTTTCTGGCTTATTGTAAACTTTAAGTCAGTTTAGCAATTCACTTTATAGGTTTACTCAATAGATGAAAGTGTCCGCTTCTCCCTATCACCATTCAAATTATTTGATTTCTTAAATCAATTGAAAAAATCCTATTGCTAAATTGAATAATTTAATCATTCAATATATACTATTTTGACTATCTTACATACAGTGATTAAGCACTGGTCAAAGTTTGTAACTTGTAGCCCCTCCCACGGGGAGTGTGGGGGAGTAAATCGTTCCCAAAGACATAGTTATAAGGTTAAACTTTTCATATTTACTTTTTTTTTTAAATAATGATAGATCCTGCGCTCCCTTCATGGAAATTTTCTTCCCCCACGACAAATGCCTCGATGGAAAGTTCCCCCAACATATCCCCCTCTTGTCAACCCCTCCCCCCAACCAAAAGATCCCCCTGAAAACGTCTGTACACTTCCCAATAAGCATTACTGATAGCAAAAATAGCATTACTGATAAGCACTGGTCGAAGTCTGTAGCTTGTAGCACCTCCCACGGGGACTGTGGGGGAGTAAGTCGTCTCCAAAGACATAGTTATAAGGTTTTTCGACCACGCTGAATAAAATGGCTATCTCAGAATTTTGATCCGTTGACTTTGGGAGAATGATTAGCGTGGGAGGGGGCCTAGGTGCCCTCCAATTTTTTTGGTCACTTAAAAAGGGCACTAGAACTTTTCATTTCTGTTAGAATGAAACCTCTCGCAAGATTCTAGTACCACTGGGTCGATCCGGTCAATCCTGGGGAAAAAACAAAAAAACAAACAAATAAACACGCATCCGTGATCTGCCTTCTGGCAAAAAAATACAAAATTCCACATTTTTGTAGATAGGAGCTTGAAACTTCTACAATAAAGGTTCTCTGATACGCTGAATCTGATGGTGTGATTTTCGTTCTATGACTTTTAGGGGGTGTTTCCCCCTATTTTCTAAAATATGGTAAATTTTCTCAGGGTCATAATTTTTCATGGGTAAGACTTGATGAAACTTATATATTTAAAATCAGCATTAAAATAGCGATTCTTTTGATGTAGCTATTGGTATCGAAATTCCATTTTTTAGAGTTTTGGTTACTATTGAGCCGGGTCGCTCCTTACTACAGTTCGTTACCACGAACTGTTTGAAATGTTCTTTCAAACTTCAGAAGCCCCTTCTAATTAAGTAACTCAGAATAGCTTCGGGCTTATCGGAGTAGTTTTCTAAAGAAAATTTTTTAAGCTACAGTGTTAAAACATTGAATAAAAACATGAATTTTTCCGAGGGTGAGGTGGGGGGGGTTCACACAAACAAAAAAAAAACAACTAATAACGACACAAATGTGCTTATATCCATTTTTGTTATGTTTTTACGAGTCAGAAAACATTTCGGGGGAGGGGAGGGGTTCAAGCCCCAGAACCTAACCTGGATTTCAAAACCTAAACCAATTTCAAGAATGTAACTCGAATTAATAATTACAAATATTGATATGCTGATACATTTTATTCTAGAAAAAAACTAAAAAGATAAAAATAAGCACCCAAAAAAGGTAAATAAGTTCTATTCACAAAAAGAATGCTCCACTGATATTTATTTGAGCCTAATTGCCAGTTTTAAGTGCATTGATTTTTGGTTTCAGCCATATATTTCAATGGCTGAATGTATTTCTAATGATTTGAATCATACTATTGCTATGCGTTGCTTCCAACGTGAAATGCATACTAGGTTTTTTACGACTGTAAGATTTTGGAAAACAAGATTTTAATTACAACCATAACTAAAATAGCGCTGTTACTGGGCCTTTTATGCAAGGCTGTTACATCCAAGAAACAGGTGAATTGGGCTGTTACAACCGTTAAACGGAATGTTTCCGAAGATCATACGTCAGCAATTCTCTTTGCATTGATTGGTGCAAAAATCTGAGAGCTATGTCGTTCATTAATATAAGGAAATGAATTCGTTAAAACTTTCCAGTTGTGAAACTTACTTACATCAAGCAACAACATAATAGATATTGACATGGATCAAAGTTTTGAATTAGAAATATCTTTTTATTGTGACTGTGCGACTTGTAAAGGCCATTACCACGACTTTAGCAATTCTTATGAGAGTAATGCAGCAAATTTAGAAACAGTGAAAAATGGAATAGATGAGGATAATTTGGAAGAAATGAGGCGAAGAATCTAGGATGAAATGGAGAGAAATTTAGTCAGGTTAGGCTCATCAATTTCTGCAGTGGAAGAGAGTGGCCAATATCACAAGAAACAATACAAACAAAGGACACCCTCTCCATTCCAAGGAAGGTATCGCAAACGAAGGTTGGATATGGCAGAAAAGGAAGAGGAAGATCGAAAGAAGAGACATAGAAAAGATGGATCTCCCGACAGGGATAGCTCACGGTCTTCAAGAAATAGGAGAGAAGACAGCTATGAGAGAAGAAGGAAATATGAGGCTCCAAAATCTTTCTGGAGGAGACCATAGGTTTTATAAAAATTTTCTGTTTTAGATGCTGATATGCTTTTACAGGATTCCAGTTTGGAAAATTCTCATTTTCGAGATATCAAAATTACTTTTTCCTTAGGTTAGTTTTAAATTTTTCGTAAGTTAGTTTTATATTATGATTATTTTTCTTGAAGATGATCTTTTTGCCTCGAATTTGGATATATATATATATGATATATATATAGAGAGAAAAAAAACATCTTCCCAGTTCTTTTTTGGCACAGAAAATGGTAATTTTAGCACAACCGGGCGACAATGAGTGAAGGTGGCCCCTTCATGAAACCCCTGTCGGCTGAGCAGATAATACTCGCTTCAAAGTAAGCGAGGGGACTTGGGAGCTTGCTAAAACTACCATAATATAAGTAAATCTGCCCCTTCCACAACCTTCAGTCTTTATGTTAAAATCTTAATCTTCTTTAGAAATACGTACATTAAAAATTAAACGGCCCTTCTGTTCCATCAATCTCCTAAAAGTATTGTGACAAAAAGTAAAACAAAAAAGGAATATTGAGCAAGAGATCAGTCCTCCTCATATATAGAATAATTTCTGTTTGTTTTAATTTTTAATACTGCTCCTTACTTTTAAGTCAAAAAACCTTTTTTTAATTTCTGACCTTACTTAAATCTTGCCAAGAAATCCCCTTTCATTCCCCTGGGAACGTTTTCCCCTATGAAAAACACCCCCCCCCCCAAAAAAAAATGTATATTTCCCGATAACAAATAGTATAGCCTATATGAACAATGGGCAAATTACATATCTTATAGCCCTTTCCTCAGGGACTACAGGGGTCAATACCATCTCCGGAGGCATAGTTAAAGGACCTTTTAACTAACCTCCACTGGGAGTGTGGGAGGGACAGGAGACTTGAAAGAGTGCTAGAAATTATACAGCTAAAAAATATGGATTAGTTATGCACTGTTTTCATTTCAAGAGGGGAGAAGGGTAAACGTACACTGAAGAAAAAACTCATCAGAAAACAACGAGGGAAATAAGACACAGGAAACCTCAAATATCTTGGGATATTGGGGGTTGAGACTGTCCAAACGCCTGGTTTCAAAGACGATGCTGGCTGTACTGATGACAAAGAATAAAAAGATAAACTTGCAGTAAGAAAAAAAGTGCTGACACCTACACAAAATCTTTGTTAATCCATCTTTAGTGAACAATGTAGGCTTAAAAAATACTGAAAAATTGACAATACAAAATTGACGAATCGAATCAAAATCGAATCAACCCAAAAGATAAATAAATAGTAGTAATCCATCTTGTTTTGTCAATAATAGAAGTTAAGATTACAAAAAAATTTTCTATTTGTCTGACTTTCAACTTTTCGTTTACTAGCATATGTATCTAATTTACTTGTGTCATTTTAGCGATTAGAAAAACAACAAGTTATTCAGTGCTGAAGACTTTAGCGTATAGATCAAGGTATTGAGGACCCCTTCATATGTGGAATAATTTCTGTTCGTTTTCAGTTTTAATGTTGCTCCTTTCTTTAAAGGAGTCTCATAATTTTTTAAAAATTATGAAAAATATAAATATTATTGAAATCAAAAAATATATTGCAATTGAGGTATCGGGTTGAATTGAACCTGCCTCCTCTTGTATTCTAATTTATTATTTTCAATGCAATTAGTTTATACTTGGATTCGTCAAACGAAAAAATAAATGAATTTACGAGGAAATTAGAAAGGTTAATAAAAGAACAAAAAGGAGGTAAATGGTTCATCTCCCCTTGGGATTTATGCTAGCCTCCCCCACCCAAATATATAAAATAATGTACAGAAATTGAAAAGGTTAACAAAAAACAAAGAGGGGGTAATCCAAAACTGATGATTTATCCTGCGCCCCCTATCGGAAGAGGGAGAAAAACATTTCGGCTGATTCCAGAGAAATCCTAATATGATAAAACAATGGTATACACATCCTTCTTATCAATGAGAATTGAGACACTGTAATTAGAATTAGAACTAAAACAATTAATTAAGTCATTAAATAAATAATAATCATTAATTATCATTATTTTCAACATTAAATCCAGTTATACTCTTGTTAAATTGTTTCAACAATTGTGTTGCAACACTAAGTCCTTGGTTATGATCACTGCGTCTCTGATAAAGTCCATTA
Organism: Artemia franciscana; assembly: GCF_032884065.1. Classification (NCBI taxonomy): domain Eukaryota; kingdom Metazoa; phylum Arthropoda; class Branchiopoda; order Anostraca; family Artemiidae; genus Artemia; species Artemia franciscana. The sequence continues at coordinate 23,832,711 of NC_088883.1, read as the reverse complement.
AAGAATAAAGTCATTTTTTTTTTACTTATATGCCCACAAAATGCGGGCAGGATTAAATAGGCTAGAACACAGTATTTTGAAAGACAAAATATTAGGATAGAGTCTCTCTCCATTTAACTGCATAGATCCATAGTTGTTTAATAGACTTTAAGTAGATGTGTTTGTAAAATCTATTTCTGACTAAATTCCTTATATTCTTTTGCCTCTTACATTACCAAAAACCCTCTTCCTTGTTATTTTTTATTCCATTTACCTCCTCATCAACCTCCTTTTTGTTCACTAGTTTAATTTCTTTTTAAATTCTGTTAGTTTTTTTTTATGTTTTCAATGTTTGTAACATGTCAACTTATCAATCTGTCTTTTTCTTGATCAATATTACCATATTTCTCTTTTTTACTGTCTTTGTTTTGTTTCGGAATTGTGAATTGGCTTATTTTGACTTAGGATAAGTCATTTTCTAAGATATAAATCTTATCTAAGTCAACGCATACTAGGAGTGTCCATTCACAAAACTTTAGGGAGAGGGGAGTAAATATGTTTCTCAAAATCTAGGGGTTAATTTTGTTGTTTTTTCGACTGTCCTTACCGCTCTCCCCCTCCCCGTCAATTTATATGTCTAACACAGATCCATCTTGAGGATTGTACAGCGGGATGGGGAAGTGTATCTGCGACAGAGGCACAAACAAAATAGTTTGAATGGTGATTTTTGATAATTTGGGGAAAGCACTCCCATTTATTTTGAGGGGGATCTAATTTGTCAAAATAGGAAATACGTTGAGTTTTCTGAAAAATACAAGGAAATTTGCAAGAATCTCCCCCCCCCATCTTGGTAAGTGAATCTCAAAAATAAATTTGTCTCAAAACTTCAGTATTGTTTTTGGGAAGAAGGCTCTTTCGATTAACCAGATTCAAAGAACAATGAGGGGAGAATAACAGGTCTAGATATATCCTGATAAAAGCAAATTTCAAAGTATTACAGGTTAACCAAGACAAACCTAATTACCTTGACCTTGTTTGTTTACTATTAGACCTATAGTTTACTATACTGCGTAAGTGTTAAGCAATGATTAAGCACTGTATACTTACTGTTTTTGGCAGAATTAAATAAATAAAGTAATAGGAATGATAATAAAATATTATCGAAAGTAATATAAATAATATTTATAGTATTATGTATATATATATATATATATATATATATATATATATATATATATATATATATATATATATATATATATATATATATATATATATATATATATAAATAATATTATAATAAATTAAAATAAAAGGTTTAGTAAAAGAGTGTAAAATAATTAAAGATAAATAAAAAAGTAAAAACTACTCCTAAAACCCCAAAAAAATACCTCAGGCGATAGTTTGCTGAGCGTCATTGATGGCTTCATCATTCCAATATTCTTAGAGCCTTTTGGCAGTTAAATCCAATTATCAGTTTTTACACTCTTTACACTAGATTTTTCATTCTCTACAATTTTCATAACTCTATCACCATCAACAATTACTGTGCCGAACTTCTATATAATGTTTTATTCAACCAAAACTGGACTTTATCCTTTGTCCTTTTGAAGTTTGTTTTTTGGTCTTTTTCTTGAGGCCCTTTATCAGGGATTTTTTTGTCATTTAAAATATGAATTTGCTCACTAGCACTGTACACAACAGGATTTTGAACTTCTTTAGGACTACATTCAACTGAAGGAGGCTAAGGGAGCGCCTGTTCAAAATGAGGTTCATTCACTGTTGTCAAAGTTTGTGACCAAGGTAAATGACCGTCCTTTTTATTGACATTTACCTTCTAACATTTGGTAGTTTGCATTTTCACATTGTTTGGTATAACCTACACTGGTGAGCCAACACTACTTGGAATCACAACTGGAAGATATTTGTGTGAAATCTACTCATGTGTTTGTGCTGGGAGCGTTAGTCTGAGATGGATGAATGGTAGTTTGTGACATTGGACTTTGGTGTGAAGTCCCTACACTCAAAGTAACAGAGGCATGAGATAGTGGCGAAGACCCTGGAGACTGCATTGGGGCATAAGAGCTCACTTGTTGCATTATCTGAAAGGTCAAGTTAAACAGTTCAAAACAAAAATAAAGAAAAAAAAGAAACCAAAAATTTCAAAAAAACAAAACAAAACAATTAGTTTCATTCGATGTTGCACTTTGATCTAGAATGATCTTCCTGAAGAAGTTATCCCTAAAAGTTTTTTCTGTTTGCTCTTTCAAAAGAAGGTTCATTAGTCTACTAAAACCTTGATAAAGGACTAGTGACAAATATTTAACAATACCTTGGACCGCAAACTAAAAAAAATAACAATAAAAAAAATTACATACTATACATACTAAAATCAACAAGAGCTAAGAGCTCATATGGCACTTGGCGAGACAAGAAGAGCTAAGAGCCAAGAGATCATATAGTATGAGCTTTAACAAAATTCTATGAATCAATAGATTGATTTAAAAAGGAATAAGAGGCTTAATGCCGGTCAGGACTTAAAACAAAAGTTCTGAGTCACGATGTCCTTCTAAATATCAAAATTCATTAAGATCCGATCACCCACTCGTAAGTTATAAATAAATAATTTTTTCTAATTTTTCCTCTCCCTTTAGCCCCCTAGATGGTCGAATCTGGGAAAACGACTTTATCAAGTCAAATTGTGCAGCTCCCTGACACGCCTACCAATTTTCATCGTCCTAGCACGTCCAGAAGCACCAAACTCGCCAAATCACTGAGCCCCTCCCCCCAACTCCTCCAAAGAGAGCAAATCCAGTATGATTCTGTCAATTACGTATCAAGGACATTTGTTTCATCCCGATTCCTCCACTCCAAGTGTTTTTTCCAAGATTTCCCCCTCCACCCCTCCCCCAATGTCAAAAGATCTGGTTGGGATTTGAAATAAGAGCTCTGAGACATGAATCCCTCCTAAAAATCAAATTTCATTAAGATCCGATCATCTATACGTAAGATAAAAATGCCCGAATTTTCACGTTTTCCAAGAATTCCGGTTTCCCCCTCCAACTCCCCCCAATGTCACAGGATCTGGTCGGAATTTAAAATTAGAACTTTAAAGCACAAGATCCTTCTATATATCAAATTTCATTAAGATCTGGTCACCCTTTCGTAAGTTACTAATACCTCAATTTTCAAAATTACCTCCCCCCCCCCCAATTCCACCAAAGAGAGCAGATCCGGTCCGGTTATGTCAGTCACGTATCTTGGACAGGTTTCTATTCTTCCCATCCAGTTTCATCCCGATCTCACCGCTTCAAGTATTTTCTAAGATTTCCGGTCCCCCCAACTGCCCCCCCCCCCCAATTACGCTTGATCCGGTTGAGATTTAAAATAAGAGATCTGAGTTATGAGGTCCTTCTAAATATGAAGTTTCATGAAGATCCGATCACTCCTTCGAAAGTTAAAAATACGTAATTTTTTCTTATTTTTCAGAATTAACCCCCCCCCCCCCAATAGAGCAGATCCGTTCCAATTATGTAAATCACGTATTTAAGACGTCTGCTTATTTTTCCAACCAAGTTTCATCCCGATCCCTCCAATCTAAAATATGGCTCTTTGCTTTTAAAAACTTCTTTTTTTTCTACATTATTATTTGTTAATTTTTTGATTGCCAAAGTTTATTATTGGTTAATATAGTGAATATTTCTCAAGTTTTCATGTCTTTGGCTTAAAAATAAAAATTTTCTATTTTAATCTAGTGCACCAAATTCCTTTCTGGACTAGAATGTGGTAATTTTTTAAGGGGATGGTAGAGACCTCCCTTCACAAGAGTGCTAATTGTCTGGTATTGCAATTTATTTTCGTGGGCATTAAAGCTTGTTCAAATAAACAATGCAAAGAACACCCGTCTTCAAATTCCCCCGGGACCCTACCCCAATTACTCCCAAAAAAATTCCACATTCGCCCCATCTTGGCTGGTCAAGTCTCTCTCAAAGCTCATGATGGGTCAAATTCCATGGATATGACGACAGTCGAGAGGAGGGGTGTATGTCACTATCCATGATGAAAATGACTTTCAATAGGACCTTTCAAGGAGCTCCGAAAAAACTATCCTAATCAAAAACAACTCCTCTCACCTTTGCACCAACTCTGCCTTCATCCAGCCTTGGAATATGCCCACTTTCTTATAAACAGGAAATGGCGATCAAGTCTCCAAGACGTAAGGACACTCAGAGGAGCTGACACCGGCTCAGACCACAGTCTCTATATCTTTAAGATTGTGTTCAAACTAAAGACCCCGAAAATGAAGACAAACCCCTTGATGCCCCTATATGACTCTGATATGCTTGCTCAACCAAAAGTCAAGAAAAAGTTCTTTTTGAATCTCCACAACATGTTTGGGGCTCTTAGCCATCTTGGTGAAGACAGAGAGGTCCAAGAATGTTGCAAGAGGGCTCATTCTAGCAGAAATTTTAAAAGTTGAGGGCAACTAGGCCCCCTTCCACACTCAATTTTTCCAAAGTCATTGTATCAAAATTTTGAGACAGCCATTTTGTGCAGCAGAGTCAAAATATCTAATAACTATGTTTTGAGGACGACATAATCTCCAACAGTCTCAGGAGGAAGGGCTGCAAGTTATGAATTTGGTCATAATAATGGTTATCGGGAAGTATACAGACGTGTTAATATAACATTTTTTCTGGTTAGGGCGAGGGGGAAGGAGTTATGCCAGAGGATCTTTCTATGGAGGAATTTATCATGGCTGAAGAGAATTTCCATGAAAGGGACGCCGAATTTTCCCGTATAATTAAAAAAACAACAATGAGAAAGTAAATAAAAAAAGTTTTTTTCAACTGAAAGTAAGGAGTAACATTAAAACTTAAAACGAACAGAAGTTATTACGTATAGGAGGGAGTTCGTTCGTTGGTACTTTGCTCTTTACGCTAAAGTATTTTTAGTAATTTAAAAGAGCCATTTATTCTAATTAAACGGCCTTTATGATTCAGGGGTTATTCTTAAAGAATTGGAACATTCGAACTTTAATGTAAAGAGCGAGGTATTGACGAGGGGGCGAACTCCCTCATATAGGTAATATAAATATACGAGCATAGATCTTCATTAGGCAAGTCAATTTGTAAGTTATGTATATTTATTACTAATAAAAACGTTCTTAAATAAAATTTAAACTTCTAGTGGCCTTTTTAATTAACCAAAAAATTGGAAGGCAGCTAGGCTCCCTCCCCCGCCCCTTGTTTCTCAAAATCGTCCAATCACAACTATGAAAAAGCCCTTTAGTCAAAAAATGTAAAATAAACATGCAAATCTTGTTTTAATTTGCTCATGTACAGTGAGCCAAATTCAAAACTTGCATTAATTCAAAAAAGTTCAGAAATTAATTTTTTTTTTTTTTTTTTTTTTTTACTGCAAGTAAGGAGTGACATTAAAACTTAAAAATAACAGAAATTATTCTGTATATGAAAAGGACCGTCCCCTCCTCAATACCCTGCTCTTTACGCTAAAGTTTGACTCTTTCTCACTGCACTACTTTTTTAAACAAATAAAAACTTTACCATAAAGAGCGGGGCGTTGAGGAGGGGACAGCCACTTTATATAAGAAACAGTTTCTGTTCGTTTCAAGTTTTAATGTCGCTCCTTACTTGCTGTTAAAAAACTTGTTTTTTTATATTTAATATCCAGAAAGGACATAAAGAACAGGCATTGAGTGGTATGTCCATAGAATTTGTAGGCCAGTAATGAAAAAGTCTCCATCTTTACTGCCCAAATTGTATGTTTTCTATGTGTTTTTCCATTTCTTGATTTTGTTAGCACTGATTCAATTTGTAGGTACATGGGTCAAAATAAGAGTGATAAATGGCAAAATACATAAAAAACATATAATTTGTGCAATATTTTGCACATTAGAGGAGGGGTGGGAGGGGAAAGAATAATATATTTGGCGTTTATCTGATTTAGTTTTCTTTTGTAGTTAGCCTGCCATTAAACAGATATAGCTTATCAAAAATAGCAAAGTTTTCTATATAATCTAGGCTAAGATCTGGTTTCATTAGGAAGAAGGGCTGGGGCAAATTTGCAGGAGCAATGATTAGTGTATTTAGAACCCAATTCCACACTGAATGGCACATGAAGTGGTGTATTCATCTTATAGCAAGCAAATTATTTAAGAAAACCAAAATCTACCACAGGCATTATGTTGTCCTAAGTGTCGAATCCTTCAATGGCTCCAAGCTGTAATTTAAGAAAGACTTAGACTGGTCAAAACCTAAGCCTTGGTAAAATTCTAGTTTAGCTACTTTTTTGCTATCTTTGAAATGAATTAGGTTGGATGAATGAAACTTTCAAGGATAGGTCTAAAGACTAAAGCATGTCCTGGGAAGGTACTTTGAGGCATCTACCTCCACTCCTTCTCTCTAGAGGCAAGTGACCTTTGACGACCTTTAAAAATCTTTTGGTTATGAAAGTGAAACCTTACAAAAGAGACCTGCTTAAATAAAATATAATAAAACTATTTTCAGCTTCACAACTTTGCTCAATCTCAGTTTTTGCAAGCAAACACCAATTTATCCTTCAGCTGTGAGAGCTGGGCAGGAGCATAAGGTGGATAAGGAGCATAAGGGGCTGGTGTAATATAAGAGCTTTGCTGCTTTCAGCTGGACATTACAGATGGGTGAAAGTAGAGATGGAAAAGTAGACATCCCAGTAGATGAGCAGTAATATAGATAAGGGTAAATAAGAGAGAAGTATAAAAGACAGAATAAAAAGGATTACGAACCCTTGTGAGGGTTTTATGTTGTGAGGCTCTAATACTAATTTTAGATGGCCTTTGTCACTTGAGCCATGACTCAGTCTGGTAACTCCTAATAACAGCATAAATAATAACACTATGTTAAATAATATGATAAATGTGATAATATTTTATGCAATATAATACGATAATAATGTTCTTATTGCAATATCCTTACAATAGATAATAATCATTTCGTGGTAACAAACTGTAGTATTTGCAGAAACAAACGTACCAATTTTTGATCTGCAAATACACATCCTAAATTAAGAAAGAACCCATTGATAAGGCTTTAAAATCTTCTGAAATAGCAGGAATTGCATTTTCAGAACAAAACCAGAGAAAAGAAACTGATAGCTGAAAATTGAGGCAAAATTTATTTAAATTGCTTTTATATTAAATTTTATTTTTTATTATAAATTGCTTGGCAATACCTTCCCAGGGTATGTTTTTGGCCATGGATTCATTCCTAAGGTTTCATTTTTCTAACCTTACCCCTCTCAGAGATAACAAAAGCAGCTAAACTAGAATTTTCTCATACGTTTTTCAAAGAAAAGTAAATAACTAAATTAAACCGAAAATGAGTAAACATGATTCACAATGAATAGCTGACTTAAACTCAAAATGACCAGAAAATAACGTGAACAGGGTCGATATACCCTGTGCCTTCCAAAGACCTGAAAACAACCCTAATTTCTACCTGAATACATCTGTTTCTCATAATATTGAATATTGCTTGTTGTGGACTGAATATATTTACTGATGGTTATTTTTGGTAGTTTTCCACTTGGAAAATTATTTCACTTAATTGAAAGCTTTATTTCTCTGAAAGTTTGACCTGAATATCATTGGTCTTTTTGAACACTAACAGGTCAAACATGTCTGCTTTCCCAATTACAAATACTATATGTAAACACTGAATAACTTGTGGCTTTTGCCCTGAGGGCTGTAAGGGGTTGACATCCCCAGAAACATTGTCAACATCTCCAAGTACAACAAAATTGTTTCCAGCTTTATAACTTTCCTCAGTCAAAAATTGACTAAATAAAATATAGTTTTGTCAAAACTTCAATAGGTATAGACCTGTCAAGTAGGCAAATTTTTAAGTGTAGAAATCAAAAGAGGGTTAACACGGAAGCTTAGTTAACCTGGGAAGGGTTAACCTTCCCAGAGTATGTTATTGGCCCTGGATTCAATACCAAAAGTTTCATTTTCCAAACCTAGCCCCTTTTCAAGATTAAATAAAAAAAAAACAAGTTTTTTCAACTGAAAGTAAGGAGCGACATTAAAACTTAAAATGAACAGAAATTACTTCGTATATGAAAGGGGCTGCTTCCTCATCAACGCCCCGCTCTTTACGCTAAAGTTTGACTCTTTCTCTCAACTCTTCTTTTTAAAACAGTAAAAACAGTAAGCAAGGGTACATTGACAGGTTGTCTTCGAACGATAACCTTTCAGGTACCTTTGAAAATTTGGAAATCATCTAGCAGAAGTAGGTGAATGCTAAAGAAGGTAGAAAAATTTGAGATGGTGGTGGCACATCTATTATGAGTCGAAGAAATATCTCTACCATAAAGGACGAGGGATATTAACTCGTTTTTTGTTTTCAAATAAGGTCCAAGAAGCGTATTTGGGGAGGGTGTGTGGGTCAGATATTCAACCTTTGTTTCCTAGGGGGAGGAGGTCGTAATCGGGAAACGAGCATTTTTAGGCCAGTAAATAGCTATTTTATCAGGGAAAAGGTTTCCTGAAACTTTACAGGGGAAGCGATCCTGTCTTAACGTTCCAATTTAAGCTAAATATGGTTCCCACAGATCTATGAACCTGGCCGAATCCGGCATTCGCTCCCGAAATACTCCTCCGAGCACAAGTTTGAGCTGCCACATAGAAAGTACAAAATTTTGTATTCTTTTTTAAAGATTTTTAGAAAAATAATATTTTGAAAAAGATGGCTATCTCAAAATTGTGATCGGATACATTTGGGAAAGAACGGGGTGGGTGATGTCTTGTTGCCCTTCAATCACTTTAGACTCTTAAACATATCACTACAAATTGTAACTTGCAGTCAAATGAGCCACCTCCTAAGTTTAATTGTAAGTCCACCAATTGTGAAAATGCCCAGGAAGAAAATGAGCCGCTGTTTGCTGTTTTTGCGCATGGAGCTAAAATTGCTTACATATATAAGGTTTTCAGTTGGGATGGGGTTCAGAAGTACCTTAAATAAAGCCAATTTTTGGGCCTACAGTAATCGAAAAAATTTTTTGGGAGGTAGGGAGATCCTTCCCCACTGGTGTACTTAGGTATAGTAGTGAAAATGTCACCAAAGTAAACCTTTGTGGTCTTGAAGTAATAATTTCAAAACTTGCTGTTATGGCTACGGAATTTTGAAGGTATAATTTGTACTAGTATATTAATTATGAAAGTAAAAAAAAAAATGCAGTATTTGTTATAAATTGATAAAACACAGACGAAATTTCTAAATTTTTTGTATACTAACAACACAAAATTGAAAATACAACGACGGGTAAAGTGGTTAAATATAACATACTAACTAAATTGTAATAGTATTGAAAATAAATGTACCTTTTATTACATTTCCATTCATTTAATTCAAAATGGAAAGGTATTGTGGTGTAAGAAATTAAAAGTATTTACTGTTCGCTCGCTACAGGGATAAAATTACATAGGACTCTCACTATATTTTTCCAGTATGTGGGAGGGTGGTGGTTCTCTGAAAACAAACTTGGCCAGAAAAGTCGGGAGGGTTTTTTTCTTTTGGGGGGGTGGGGGTACTGAGATACTTTCATCCATACAGGGACAGTCGTGACATATAGATAGCCAACTTGCTTAAATGTATCTCCTCCACTTTGATACAAAGTGAATTACGAGTACTTTTATTAACTTGTTTTTTGCTATGAAATCTGTGATTATGTTTAAAAAGGTGACGAATTGGCTTGACGAAAATAAACAAAAAAGAAAGAAAAACTCACTTTTTAACATGGAAGTATAGAAGATCAATCTCTTTTTCTCTGCTTGATTTAACTACCAGGCCCAGGTCTAGATGTCCCCCCGGAAAATTCTTCCCTGGGAAAAATACCTCCTCGGGAAGTTCTCCTTCAAAAATTCTCCTCCCGGAAAATAACCCCTGGATAATTTTGGAAGTTAATTAGAAGGAAAATTTATGTGTCGACCAAGTTTTCACTCTTAGTTAATAATTGAGAAGTCCCTTCGTTGTCAAATACCTTCGGTCCTCAGTTTTTATTGATTATGAGCAAGCTCTCGATTCTGTTGATAGAAGAGCGTTAGTAAGAGTCTTATCCTTATATGGTATACCGGAAAAATACATTAAAGTGATTTGTGCTATGTACGAGAATAATACTGCTACGGTTAGGGTAGGAAATGAGGTTAGCAACTGATTTTGTATTAAATCAGGAGTTAAGCAGGGTTGTGTTCTATTCCCCTTTATATGGATCATTTTTATGGACTTCGTCTTAAGGAACACAGGAAAGGCAATTGGAGACCACGGAATCAAATGGGGAGGAAAAACGCTCCTGGACTTAGATTATGCTGATGATTTAAGAATATTAGATGAAAGTGTGAGCAAAATGAATGAATTTTTAGAGGTTTTGCGAGTTCAGGGTGCTAGAATAGGCTTGGAAATTAATATTAAGAAGACTAAGTCACTAAGGCTAGGAATAAGTGAAGTTGAAAAGGTGACGTTGGGTAACGAAAAGATTGATCAGGTTGGCAGCTTCACTTGCCTTAGTAGTATTATTAGTAAAGCCGGTTGGAGCAGTGAAGATGCTAAAAGTAGAATAGCTAAGGCTCAGGGCGTTTTTTCACAGTTAAAAAAAGTTTGGAAGAATAGGAAGATAAGTCTGCAAACCAAGATTAAAATATTAGAAGCTACAGTGATGACAGTGGTCAAATGTGGCTCTGAAGCATGGACGCTCTGAAAAGCAGACGAAAATTTACTAGATGTTTTCCACAGAAATTGCCTACGGATTGTTCTGGGTACCCGACTGACTGACCGTGTTTCAAACGGTAGGCTATACGAAGAATGCGGTTCAATCCCGTTTTCTAGGGCTATAATGAAAGAAAGGTTGAGATAGATTGCCGAAGATTGTCCTTTTTGGCCAACCGTCTGGGGCTTCACGGAAAGCAGGTCGTCCTCGTCTGGGTTGGGATATTATGAATAAAGATTTAAATCAAATGGGAACTTTCTGGGAGGGTCTAAAGAGGGAGGCCTTGAATAGATTGGGTTGGAGGAGGAGCGTGCGTAGCTGTGTTGGCCTCAGGCGGCTTGATGCTGCAGTGAGTTATTATTAGTAGTAGTAGTAAAATTGAAATTTATACTCACCTGTTTAAGTCAGAGGTAATGCTATAGCGTTGCCTATAGTAAAAAGCCAAAAGGGTTCAATGTACTATTATCTTTTTTAGAGGCTCTTTTTATGGAAGGGATAGCTGTATAAACTTTGGAGGTGGCTCATTAGACTGCAAGTTAAAAGTTGTAGTGCTGTTTATAAGAGTCAAAAGTGGTTGAAGGGCAACAAGATATCACCCACCCCATTTTTTCCCAATGTATCCAATCAAAATTTTGAGATAACCATCTTTTTCATAATCGTATTTTTCAAAAATATTGTCCAAAAAATTCAAAATTTTGTATTTTCAATATGGCTGCTCAAACTTTTGCATGAGGGAGCATATTCGGGAGCTAAAGTACAAAATTTTGTACTTTCTATGTCGCAGCTCAAACTTGTGTTCGGAGGAGTATTTCGGGAGCGAATGCTGGATCCGACCAGGTCCATAGATCTGCGGGGACCATATTTAGCTTAAATTGAAACGTTAAGAAAGGATCGCTTCCCCTGTAAAGTTTCAGGAAACATTTTCCCTGATAAAATAGCTATTTACTGGCCTAAAAATGCGTGTTTCCCGATTACGACCTCCTTCCCCTAGGAAACAAAGGTTGAATATCTGACCCACACACCCTCCCCAAAGTTCGTTTTAAGTTTTAATGCTACTCATTACTTCCGGGTGATTTTTTTTATGATGCCTTCTTTAGTTTCATCACCTAAGTTATACAAAGCGTTGGGTGGAAGGTTTAGAGTTTATTCAGAATAAAAAAAAAAGAAAAAAAAAAATCAATCTTAAGAAAAAAGTTTTTCTTATGGAAGCAAACAAACATTTCAAATAAACAAAACTTATTGTTCTCAGTTAAGCAAAATATATTTGCAAAACTATTCTAATTGAAGAAACTAAATTTCAGCTGGGGATGATATTGGAGTCTGGAAGGGGTAAACTGGGGTCTGGAATGGCCTTTGCCCCCTGTCTGCTCAATGGCATCAGTTCTGTTTTTTCAGCATATCACTAAAATAGCGACGAAGACCACACTGCCTTTCCATAACAAACAAATACAACGTAGGGACAATAGGGAAAATTTTAAGACAGTGGAAATTATTTCTGTAGATATTTCGGCCCTATGTCCAATGGCCGTCTTCAGCACAATACAAGAATAAGAGAGAAACTATATATATATATAAAAGAAATTACATCAAATTGTGAGGATTAAAAACTGAATAATTAAAAACACTTTTTAAAACTTTTTTTTTTAAAATAGCCCTAGCATCCTTACTTCAACGAAGTTCAACCAGGACTCAAGAGATGGACAGGACTCTGATGATGGACAATGTTGACTAGACTGGTATAATAAAGGGGGACTGAATTCACATGGATTTACAGGCAAACTAGTAACCAAAACCTAACAGGATAACCCACTTAATGTCTCAAGTGGACTACCATGTTTTAGGTTCAACATATAACCAACAAGTCCCCTGGACACACAGGCAAATGGGGATACCTATAGTTTCTTAAGTGTTTTGGTAAACGGTGTGAGTAGCCATGACTCTCTTATTAGACAAATACTTCTATGTTAGCTTTTACATAGGTATGCCAATCAAGAGTCTCATGCAGGGTGACAAAGTTTTAGAACTGACACATGAGCATTAAGTTGTAGAGAATCACAGGAAAACAAGCATCCAGTCCACTGCCTAAAATCTCAGGTAGATTGACCAAGTTTTAGAACTTAGTTGCTCTAGTTCTTCCTTTTCTAGTGTTCCTGTAAGTATTCTAGTTCTTCCTCTTTGTTTTTCTCCTCTACCTTAGATAACTGTAAGTGGCATATGGGGAAATGGTCTTACCTGCTCAGGAGTTACAGAAAAGACTACAGAAGGCTCTTTAGTTTTGTCAGCACCCTGGTCTGGCTGGGTAAGTTGAGAATGGCTGTCTAGCAATTGACTATCTAAAATTGAAGCAGCAGAAAATTCAGCACAGAAGGAAGTGTTGTAGTCAAATGACCATAGTCCAGGCTTTCTAAAGCCAGCCATAATATTACCCATACTAAACTTCTTATGTTATGGAACATGGCTGAGTTCTATTATTTCACATATGGAGACACATTGCCCTGGACAAAGGTTCAACCACTCATTAAAGTTACTTCTCATCATTATTTGAATTGTCTGTAGAGTTACAAGGGATGCAAGCAGTGAGGTTGGGAGATATTTAAGAATACCTCAAATTCTTTGCAGTAGTTGACTACTTGGATGTCCAAGTGACTGTCATGATTACCTAGCAACAGTAAAGTTTGGTCTCTTTTGATGATCTGGTGTGCTTTACAAAAATGTTTCATGGTCTTCACAGAAAATTCAGAATTAATATGACCACTTAGATAAACTAATTCCAAAGTACCCAGGTGACCTATATTTTTGCATCTGTGATTGGAAATCAACCCTTTGACAATAAAAACAGAAGTAGCCTACTTGGTTCACATAAACATGTTATGTTTACCTACATGGTATCACATAAAAGATACCATGGTCATGTTTTGAGAATATTTTGCTGATGTTGTCAAGGCCACTTGCCTCTAGTCCTTCTGGGCAAGCACTCTAGGAGTAGGTAATAGAGTTGAGACCCCTGTTTTGTAGATGTGCCAAACATGGTCTGGAGGGATTTGGTATTAGGCATAGACTAAGGTAAGGTTAGCAAGTAATCTCCCCATAAACACTTTGTTGAAGCCCTTTAACTTATCTTGACATGTTGCCTTGGAGGATTAGATGGAAATTGCACTGTTCTCACCTCAGGAATGCATTCATCCAGCTCTATTGAAGCTTGTGCCCTTATTTCCTAGGATGAAAAAAGGAAAGAGCATAGAAAAGGCATGATCTTAATTTGCACTTCAGAGCAATAAGGTCCAATGGATCTGTGTTGCTCTGTGAGTGATGATGACTGACATCTGTAACTGATCTGAATCTTGCCAGCAGTATTTCCAGTTCCTGCATGACCACTTGTTATCCAGTGACTTCTTGAAAGTAATAGGTGAAGTTGCTGACACTGTAGACTCAGAGAGGGAATTCTAGTCATTGACAATTCTTTTGGAGAAGAAGTTTTGATACATTCTTGTGTTCATGTGGCATTTAGGACGTTTCTTAGAATGGCCTCTTGTATGGGATTGGTAGGACATATTCAAGTTGAGGAGACTAGATGTGTCAGTAGAGAGTTTATGGGTAAGCAGCATGTCACTTCATCTGCAGCAGTACAGTAGATTGGGTAATTTGAGTTTTTTTAGTCTTTCATTGTAGAGGAGGTCTTTCAGCCCATTTATAACCTTAGTGGCATGCCTCTGCACACCCTCAAGAATTCTCATGTTGCCTTTATATTGGGGAGTGGCTATGCAGTTTCCAAAGTCAAGGTTTGGTCTTATGATGACCTTATAAAGAGGTTATCCTATTGGCCTGACTTATTAAGTGGTATAGCTTATTCAGTTTATTCATAGGTCAAAAATGTGGACTGCTCTAGGTTTACCTCAACAACAAAGCTGTAACCTATGTTGTTGGGCTAAATACAGAAGCACTGTATTAAATGTGATAATTAGCCTTTGTATCTCCTCTCCTAGGGCTAATTTGACAAAAGGGGGTTGTTCCAGATGCCTTTGAAAAGTTGTCTAGGCCAACCCAAATTAACCCCACACTGACCATTTCTAAAAAATGCTTGAAGAAAACAAAATAGTTAAGGTGGATATAATTTGTGACTATTGTTAGCTAGCAATATGATAAATCCAAGTACTTGCTAAACTCAGATATGTAATCACATAAACAACACACCTATCAAAACTTGTGTATGTTAGTGGAAATAAAAAAATAGCTTAAAAAATGATTCAAAGAAAATATCTTTGAGATATGTGTAAAGAAACTTTTGCACAAAGTTGGCCACTTGTCAATTCTTGGTTGTGGTTTTGGCGGGATTTTTGGCATAAAGCTTGATTCTATAATGGCAGTGTCAAAGCCAACCTGTGTCCTAAACAACCCTGAGCTCCCTTACTAGCCTTGCCTATTAAGTTGTATGATGTTATAACTGATAGTCATATATACTACTTATACAGTCTATATCTGGCCCCATTAGGAGGAAGGGCTGGGTCAAAATTGCAAACATAATGATTAGTGGGTAAAATTCTAGTTAATTGACTTTTTGCTATCTCAGAAAGGGTTTAGGTTAGGGAAATGAAACTTTCAGGGATGAATCTACAGACTAAAGTATGTCCTGGGAAGGTATTTTGAAGCAACTTCCTCCTCTCCTTCTCCTTCTAGAGGGCCCTGACCTTTGATGACCTGTACAAATATGTGTGTTACAAAAGTAAAACCTTGCAAAATAGATCTTCTGCTTAATTAAAGTAGGCTACAACAAAATTGTTTTCAGCTTCATAACTTTGCTCAACTCTATTTTATAAGGTTTTAAAGACATGCAAATACATTTTCTAAATTTTGAAAAAAAAACACTGATACAGCTCAGAATTCCAGGCTACTCAAATAAAAGGAATTGCATTTTCAGAACTAAAGGCAGAGAAAAAAAAACTATTACAGAGAAAAAGAAAGAAAAATAAACTGAAAATTAAGGTAAAATGTTGTTTTGTCAAAATTTCAATTCAAAATTTCACCTGACATGTAGGCAAATTTCAGGGCCCTCTAGAGGTAGAAGAAGTGGAGGTATGTACTTTAAAATATCTTCCTGGGACATAAGCTACCTTAGCCTGTAGATACATCCATGAAAGTTTCATTTTCCTAACCAAAATTCTTTCTAAGATAGCAAGAAGTCAATTAAATAGAATTTTACTGATTAGTGTAAATGATAGGCCTATCCATTTTGAAGGATGCATGAAGTGGGGTTGGTTATTCAATTTTTGAGCAAGCAAATTATTTGATAAAACACAATTTTAACAGTATAAATTTGAAATCCACACAGATCAGATCCTAAGGTGGCTCCAAGGTGCAAATTAAGGAACATATAAGCTAGTTTTGGACTGAGCCTTTTAGGATCAATTAGCAAATGAAAACATTTTGTTAAGTTCTAGCCTACATCTGCTCTACTAAATTAAGCAAATTCAATTGACTTACCCACTATTCCAATCCTTCTTAAATTACACACGCCTAAAAAAGAGACAAAATCAAGCTTTGACTAATTCAGAAATCCAGCATTTTTCTTTTTTTAAACTTTCTGCACAGTACGCCCTTCGACAATTTCTTCAGCTTCTTTCAAGGACGTTTCTTGTTAGAAATGCTAGGTGTAAGTAAAACAGATGTCATTTCTGTAAAGAAATTATTGAGTTTTGAATGAGCCAACTTCTTGGGTAAAGCAATTTAATGCTAAAAAAATTTGAGAGCAACTAATAAGTCAATGATTATTTGAAACAAAGATAATTTCTCAAACAGTTCCTGGTAAAGAACTGTAAGAAAGGAGCGATGTGGCTCAATAGTAATCGAAACTCTAAGTTACAGAGTTTAGATAACGATAGATACATCAAAAGAATTAAATCTTGATTCAAGAAGACGGAAGAAGACGCAGGAGACGGAAGAAGACGCAGAGACAAGATAAAAAGCATGATGTGCATCTGAAGTCTGACCCATATCAAAACTGTTCTAAGGTCATTTAAACTCTCTGACGGTGCTAATTGTAAAACTATATCTTAAGATATATTATTTCTGTTAGATATTAAAATAATGATAAAGGTATGGTGTAAAAGGAAACGAATAGAAATAAACATAATAAATCCATTTAACCAAATGTAAATTACCGTAATACTTCCTGCTAAGCTTGTATTAGATGAAAATAAGAAATTACTGCACCTTAACACCTCCCTCTTTACGCTATTAAATAGAAAAAAAGTTTTTTCAGTTTTTTAACTGAAAGTAAGGAGCGACATTAAAACTTCAACCGAACAGAAATTGCTCCGTATATGAAAGGGGCTTTTACTCCTCTACGCCCCGCTCTTTACGCTAAAGTTTGATTATTTTTCTTAATTCTACTTTTCAAAACAGTAAAAAACTTTCGCGTAAAGAGTGGGGCGTAGAGGAGTAAAAGCCTCTTTCATATACGGAGTAATTTGTGTTCGTTTTATGTTTTAATATCGCTCCTTACTTTCAGTTAAAAACTTGTTTTTTTATATTTAATTTCTGAATGTTTTTGAATTATTGCATGTTTTGATTTTTGCTCTCCGCACATAAATAATTAAAACAAATTTGTATATTAATTGTTTTTGGCTAAATGGCTTTCTCACAGTTTAAATCGGAAGATTTTGAGAGAAAAAGGAGCGAGGGAGGAGGCCAAGCTGCTCTCTAATTTTTTGATTACTTAAAAAGGCAACTAGAACTTTGAATGTTTTACTAACGCTATCATTAGTAAAAATATATACGTAACTTATGTAACAAACTTCTATATTCGTATGTTTTATTACGTAAATGAGCCTCGTGAATCCCTGGCTCCTTACACTGAAACTTGAATTTTGTCCTAATTGCTTAAGAATGACCACTGAATCACAAAGGTCATGGAATATATAGTTGAAATTACTAAAAATACTTAAGCGTGAAGAGTGAGGTATTACGAACAGGAGAACCCCTCATATGCGTAATAATTTCTGTTCGTTTTAAGTTTTAACGCTGCTCCTTACTTTCAGTTGAAAAAACTTTTCATATTTATTTTTTCATTGTTTTTTTTTTTAAATAATACTAGAAAGTCCCAAGCCCCTTCATTGAAATTCTCTTCCCCCTTGACAAATTCCTCCATGGAAAAATCCTCCCGCGTAACCCCCCGTCAGCTTCCCCTCCCCCAAACCAAAAAATCCCCCTGAAAACGTTTGTACACTTCCCAATATCCATTAGTATATGCAAACAACGGTCAAAGTTTGACACTTGCAGCCCCTCCCACAGGGACTGTTTGGGAGCAAGTCGTCCCCAAAGACATAGTTATTAGGTTTTTTGACTATGGTGAATAAAATCCTTAAAAACTTAGAAAAATATAAGGATCTAGGGGCTGATACTGGGGTAAATAAGTTTCTTAAATATGGTGACTATGGTGAAAAGCTGTAGAAAATTATGAATAAGATTTTTGAAATAGCGGAGGTACCTAAAGATTTTAGGAAAACCTTAATTAAACCACTGTATAAGAAAAGGAATTAGGAATTTAGAAAAAAATTAGGTAGCGAATTGCTTAGAAATATGATACTTTTTAGACTTAGAGATGTTGTAGACAAAGTTGTAAGAGAAGAGCAGTGCGGTTTTAGAAAAGGTGGAGGTGAAGGTAAAGGTAGAAAAGGTGGAGGATATGTAGACCAAATTTTCACTTGTAGGTTAATAATTGAGAAGTGCCTTACTTGTCAAACACCTTTGGTCCTCAGTTGTATAGATTATGAGCAAGCGTTCGATTCTTCTGATAGAAGATATTTAGCAAATGTCTTGTCCTTGTGTGGTAAGCCAGGTAATCCGTGTATGGTATACCAGACAAATACATTAAAATGATCAGTGCTATGTACGAGAATAACACTGCTTTGGTTAAGGTAGGAAATCAGGTTAGCAGCTGGTCTTGTATTAAATCATCAATTAAGCAAGGTTGTGTTCTATTCCACTTAATATGGATGGTTTTGATGGATCTTGTCACAAGGAGCACAGGAAAGTCAATAAGAAAGCACAGAATCAAATGGGGAGGAGAAATTCTCCTGGACTTAAATTATGCTGATGCTTTAAGCATCCTAGATGAAAATGAAAGCAAAATGAATGAACTTTTAGAGGTTTTGCGAGTTCAGGGTGCTAGAATAGGTTTCAAAATTAATGTTAATAAGACCAAGTCCTTAAGGCTAGGAATAAGTGAAGATGAAAAGTTGACCTTGAGTAACGAAAAGATTGATCAGGTGGGCAGCTTCGCTTACCTTGGTAGCATTATTAGTAAAGACAGTAGGAGCAGTAAAGATATTAAAAGTAGAATAGCCAAGGCTCGGGATGTTTTTTTCACAGTTAAAAAAGACTTGGAAGAATAGGAAGATAAGTCGGCCAACCAAGATTAGAAAACTAGAAGCTACAGTGATGACAGACAGCGGTCCGAAAAGCGGATGAAGATTTGCTAGTTGTTTTCTGGAGAAATTGCCTAGGGTTTGATCTTGATACCCAACTTACTTACCGTATGTCGAACAAATGACTGTACGAAGAATGTGGCTCAATCCTGCTTTCTAGGACTATAACGAAAGAAAGGTTGAAATTGCTCTGGGACGTTGTGCTGATGAAGGATGATAGATTGCCAAAGATTGTCCTTTTCGACCAACCAACTAGGGCTAAACGGAAAGAAGGTCGTCCTCGTCTGGGGTGGTTGGACGTCATAAAGTAAGATTTAAAGGAAATGGAAACTTTCTTGGAGGATGTAAAAAGGGAGGCTTTGAACGGATTGGGATAGAGGAAGAGCGTGCGTAGCTCTGTTAGCCTCAGACGGCTTGGTGATGCGGTGAGTTGTTAATAGTAGTAGCAGTAGTAGTATACTATTTTTTTTACAGAAGTCTACAGTAAAATGAAATTAAACACATCTTTCATACTCCAGCGCATGCTCATACACAAGTGAAACGGGAAACAAAAAATAACGTCCAGGATATTTCACTACCTGACGATTAAAGCATTAAGATAAACCAGTAATAAACTAATTTTATAAGCTATCTTAATTCTTTATTTTGCAGTCTTAGTTAAATTGAGATCTGAATGCGCTACTCTGGAATAATTTACTAATAAACAATCATGGCAAAACCAGCTTGAAAGAGCCCTCGAGGGGGAGAGGTCATCCCCTCTAGAAAACCAACAATTTAGAAAAGGCATACTTTGTAACCATCTGGGAAAAAATAAGTTATTCTTATAACAATTTCTTTCATACGTCAGCCCCCCCCCCCCACCTGGAGGTGTTTATGAAAATATTGATCACCTAACTTAACCAGCGGAAAAGAAGTTTAAATCTAATTGCAGTCTTCAGATTTTTTAACATGTTGCCACTAAACCTCTTGTACAGTGGGTCTTGCGGCTAGTTTATTTAACCATTATCAAATGCTGCATCGCTTCCCTACATTTTGAAATTTTTAAAATTCGAACTTTTTAATTAGACAAATTGGTGAAAAACTTAAAATACAATTTATCAATAAATCCACAGAGCCAAAAAGTTACATGTGTTTATTTATCTTATTTTCCTCTTCCTCTTGCAGGTTTATTACCACCCTGAGTTACCTTGCCTTTGCCTTTGCTTGTCGAATCACCTTCAGTTTTTTTGCTTCGTGGCTTAGTTTTCACCTAAAGAAATAAAACAGGTTTAAAAACAATAGATTGCAGCAGTAGCCAGTAGACACTGTGTTCACGATGTTAGCTAAGATCATATCATCTAACAGAAGAGTTATTTTTGAATTCACTATTCTGTTCAATTTATTCCATTTTTATTTATTCCATTTTATTTATTCCAAATTTTATACAGGCCAATTTTGGCTCTTGAAAGATAAAGATTGAAACCCTTGCGTGATTTTGGTCCAAAAAAGTGAAATACAAAAAAGAACAAAATCAAAAAGTAACAAATAACCTTAAAAAACTGTAAAAAAAAATTATAGGGATACGATGATCATCTTCAATCAGCTGGATAAAGGAAAAACTGAAATTATAATATAAAATCTTTGATTAGTAAAAAAAAAAAAAACTTTTGAAGTTCTTTATAATCTTTAGTACATTTGAAAAATATAGGCCCAAAATTTGCTTTTCCAAGTTGTTTTCCTCAAATTCTTTTGAACTCTAAGGTCACTGAATTTTTCTAATTTATTGGTCTTTTATTTCTTGCATGTTTTGAGCGTGAAGTTTTTAAATTGGAGGTTCTCAAGACTGTAACTTTGGGTTAGTTTTATTTGTGAAAGTTCTCTTTAATAAAATTAATGCTATACTAGGCTTTAATGAGCATATGCAAATATATATTTTACTAGCTGTTGGTGTGGCATTTTCTGATGTTTAATAAAAAAAAAACGCTTAGGTTCTGACGTAGTTCCAGTAAGCAAAGTTTTCAATGGCTCTGGTGGTGCAGCCAGTTGAGGAAGTTTAACTTTTCCTGAGGCGAAACACATCTACTCAAGCTATAATCATCGACTGGACTGTACCTGATTCCTTGGCACGCTTACTTTTGGCATTGTCTCTTTGAGTTGCATGCCTATTTTCACGCTGTTCTTGTGATTCCTCGGCATGATTTTTTCCGGTAATTTCTCTTTGAGCAGCAAGCCTGTTTTCAAGTTGCTCTTGTGATTACTTGGCACGCTTTCTTTTGGTAATTTTGCTTTGAGCCACAAGCCTGTTTTCACGTAGCACTTGTGATTCCTCGGCATGTTTTTTTTGGTAATTTCTCTTTGAGCCGCAAGCCGGTTTTCACGTTGTTCTTGTGATTCCTCGGCACGCTTTCTTTTGTTACTTTCTCTTTTAGCCAAGAGCTTTTTTAGCGAATGCTGGATCCGACCAGGTCCATAGATCTGCGGGGACCATATTTAGCTTAAATTGAAACGTTAAGAAAGGATCGCTTCCCCTGTAAAGTTTCAGGAAACATTTTCCCTGATAAAATAGCTATTTACTGGCCTAAAAATGCGTGTTTCCCGATTACGACCTCCTTCCCCTAGGAAACAAAGGTTGAATATCTGACCCACACACCCTCCCCAAAGTTCGTTTTAAGTTTTAATGCTACTCATTACTTCCGGGTGATTTTTTTTATGATGCCTTCTTTAGTTTCATCACCTAAGTTATACAAAGCGTTGGGTGGAAGGTTTAGAGTTTATTCAGAATAAAAAAAAAAGAAAAAAAAAATCAATCTTAAGAAAAAAGTTTTTCTTATGGAAGCAAACAAACATTTCAAATAAACAAAACTTATTGTTCTCAGTTAAGCAAAATATATTTGCAAAACTATTCTAATTGAAGAAACTAAATTTCAGCTGGGGATGATATTGGAGTCTGGAAGGGGTAAACTGGGGTCTGGAATGGCCTTTGCCCCCTGTCTGCTCAATGGCATCAGTTCTGTTTTTTCAGCATATCACTAAAATAGCGACGAAGACCACACTGCCTTTCCATAACAAACAAATACAACGTAGGGACAATAGGGAAAATTTTAAGACAGTGGAAATTATTTCTGTAGATATTTCGGCCCTATGTCCAATGGCCGTCTTCAGCACAATACAAGAATAAGAGAGAAACTATATATATATATATAAAAGAAATTACATCAAATTGTGAGGATTAAAAACTGAATAATTAAAAACACTTTTTAAAACTTTTTTTTTTTAAATAGCCCTAGCATCCTTACTTCAACGAAGTTCAACCAGGACTCAAGAGATGGACAGGACTCTGATGATGGACAATGTTGACTAGACTGGTATAATAAAGGGGGACTGAATTCACATGGATTTACAGGCAAACTAGTAACCAAAACCTAACAGGATAACCCACTTAATGTCTCAAGTGGACTACCATGTTTTAGGTTCAACATATAACCAACAAGTCCCCTGGACACACAGGCAAATGGGGATACCTATAGTTTCTTAAGTGTTTTGGTAAACGGTGTGAGTAGCCATGACTCTCTTATTAGACAAATACTTCTATGTTAGCTTTTACATAGGTATGCCAATCAAGAGTCTCATGCAGGGTGACAAAGTTTTAGAACTGACACATGAGCATTAAGTTGTAGAGAATCACAGGAAAACAAGCATCCAGTCCACTGCCTAAAATCTCAGGTAGATTGACCAAGTTTTAGAACTTAGTTGCTCTAGTTCTTCCTTTTCTAGTGTTCCTGTAAGTATTCTAGTTCTTCCTCTTTGTTTTTCTCCTCTACCTTAGATAACTGTAAGTGGCATATGGGGAAATGGTCTTACCTGCTCAGGAGTTACAGAAAAGACTACAGAAGGCTCTTTAGTTTTGTCAGCACCCTGGTCTGGCTGGGTAAGTTGAGAATGGCTGTCTAGCAATTGACTATCTAAAATTGAAGCAGCAGAAAATTCAGCACAGAAGGAAGTGTTGTAGTCAAATGACCATAGTCCAGGCTTTCTAAAGCCAGCCATAATATTACCCATACTAAACTTCTTATGTTATGGAACATGGCTGAGTTCTATTATTTCACATATGGAGACACATTGCCCTGGACAAAGGTTCAACCACTCATTAAAGTTACTTCTCATCATTATTTGAATTGTCTGTAGAGTTACAAGGGATGCAAGCAGTGAGGTTGGGAGATATTTAAGAATACCTCAAATTCTTTGCAGTAGTTGACTACTTGGATGTCCAAGTGACTGTCATGATTACCTAGCAACAGTAAAGTTTGGTCTCTTTTGATGATCTGGTGTGCTTTACAAAAATGTTTCATGGTCTTCACAGAAAATTCAGAATTAATATGACCACTTAGATAAACTAATTCCAAAGTACCCAGGTGACCTATATTTTTGCATCTGTGATTGGAAATCAACCCTTTGACAATAAAAACAGAAGTAGCCTACTTGGTTCACATAAACATGTTATGTTTACCTACATGGTATCACATAAAAGATACCATGGTCATGTTTTGAGAATATTTTGCTGATGTTGTCAAGGCCACTTGCCTCTAGTCCTTCTGGGCAAGCACTCTAGGAGTAGGTAATAGAGTTGAGACCCCTGTTTTGTAGATGTGCCAAACATGGTCTGGAGGGATTTGGTATTAGGCATAGACTAAGGTAAGGTTAGCAAGTAATCTCCCCATAAACACTTTGTTGAAGCCCTTTAACTTATCTTGACATGTTGCCTTGGAGGATTAGATGGAAATTGCACTGTTCTCACCTCAGGAATGCATTCATCCAGCTCCATTGAAGCTTGTGCCCTTATTTCCTAGGATGAAAAAAGGAAAGAGCATAGAAAAGGCATGATCTTAATTTGCACTTCAGAGCAATAAGGTCCAATGGATCTGTGTTGCTCTGTGAGTGATGATGACTGACATCTGTAACTGATCTGAATCTTGCCAGCAGTATTTCCAGTTCCTGCATGACCACTTGTTATCCAGTGACTTCTTGAAAGTAATAGGTGAAGTTGCTGACACTGTAGACTCAGAGAGGGAATTCTAGTCATTGACAATTCTTTTGGAGAAGAAGTTTTGATACATTCTTGTGTTCATGTGGCATTTAGGACGTTTCTTAGAATGGCCTCTTGTATGGGATTGGTAGGACATATTCAAGTTGAGGAGACTAGATGTGTCAGTAGAGAGTTTATGGGTAAGCAGCATGTCACTTCATCTGCAGCAGTACAGTAGATTGGGTAATTTGAGTTTTTTTAGTCTTTCATTGTAGAGGAGGTCTTTCAGCCCATTTATAACCTTAGTGGCATGCCTCTGCACACCCTCAAGAATTCTCATGTTGCCTTTATATTGGGGAGTGGCTATGCAGTTTCCAAAGTCAAGGTTTGGTCTTATGATGACCTTATAAAGAGGTTATCCTATTGACCTGACTTATTAAGTGGTATAGCTTATTCAGTTTATTCATAGGTCAAAAATGTGGACTGCTCTAGGTTTACCTCAACAACAAAGCTGTAACCTATGTTGTTGGGCTAAATACAGAAGCACTGTATTAAATGTGATAATTAGCCTTTGTATCTCCTCTCCTAGGGCTAATTTGACAAAAGGGGGTTGTTCCAGATGCCTTTGAAAAGTTGTCTAGGCCAACCCAAATCAACCCCACACTGACCATTTCTAAAAAATGCTTGAAGAAAACAAAATAGTTAAGGTGGATATAATTTGTGACTATTGTTAGCTAGCAATATGATAAATCCAAGTACTTGCTAAACTCAGATATGTAATCACATAAACAACACACCTATCAAAACTTGTGTATGTTAGTGGAAATAAAAAAATAGCTTAAAAAATGATTCAAAGAAAATATCTTTGAGATGTGTGTAAAGAAACTTTTGCACAAAGTTGGCCACTTGTCAATTCTTGGTTGTGGTTTTGGCGGGATTTTTGGCATAAAGCTTGATTCTATAATGGCAGTGTCAAAGCCAACCTGTGTCCTAAACAACCCTGAGCTCCCTTACTAGCCTTGCCTATTAAGTTGTATGATGTTATAACTGATAGTCATATATACTACTTATACAGTCTATATCTGGCCCCATTAGGAGGAAGGGCTGGGTCAAAATTGCAAACATAATGATTAGTGGGTAAAATTCTAGTTAATTGACTTTTTGCTATCTCAGAAAGGGTTTAGGTTAGGGAAATGAAACTTTCAGGGATGAATCTATAGACTAAAGTATGTCCTGGGAAGGTATTTTGAAGCAGCTTCCTCCTCTCCTTCTCCTTCTAGAGGGCCCTGACCTTTGATGACCTGTACAAATATGTGTGTTACAAAAGTAAAACCTTGCAAAATAGATCTTCTGCTTAATTAAAGTAGGCTACAACAAAATTGTTTTCAGCTTCATAACTTTGCTCAACTCTATTTTATAAGGTTTTAAAGACATGCAAATACATTTTCTAAATTTTGAAAAAAAAACACTGATACAGCTCAGAATTCCAGGCTACTCAAATAAAAGGAATTGCATTTTCAGAACTAAAGGCAGAGAAAAAAAAAACTATTAACTGAAAATTAAGGTAAAATGTTGTTTTGTCAAAATTTCAATTCAAAATTTCACCTGACATGTAGGCAAATTTCAGGGCCCTCTAGAGGTAGAAGAAGTGGAGGTATGTACTTTAAAATATCTTCCTGGGACATAAGCTACCTTAGCCTGTAGATACATCCATGAAAGTTTCATTTTCCTAACCAAAATTCTTTCTAAGATAGCAAGAAGTCAATTAAATAGAATTTTACTGATTAGTGTAAATGATAGGCCTATCCATTTTGAAGGATGCATGAAGTGGGGTTGGCTATTCAATTTTTGAGCAAGCAAATTATTTGATAAAACACAATTTTAACAGTATAAATTTGAAATCCACACAGATCAGATCCTAAGGTGGCTCCAAGGTGCAAATTAAGGAACATATAAGCTAGTTTTGGACTGAGCCTTTTAGGATCAATTAGCAACTGAAAACATTTTGTTAAGTTATAGCCTACATCTGCTCTACTAAATTAAGCAAATTCAATTGACTTACCCACTATTCCAATCCTTCTTAAATTACACACGCCTAAAAAAGAGACAAAATCAAGCTTTGACTAATTCAGAAATCCAGCATTTTTCTTTTTTTAAACTTTCTGCACAGTACGCCCTTCGACAATTTCTTCAGCTTCTTTCAAGGACGTTTCTTGTTAGAAATGCTAGGTGTAAGTAAAACAGATGTCATTTCTGTAAAGAAATTATTGAGTTTTGAATGAGCCAACTTCTTGGGTAAAGCAATTTAATGCTAAAAAAATTTGAGAGCAACTAATAAGTCAATGATTATTTGAAACAAAGATAATTTCTCAAACAGTTCCTGGTAAAGAACTGTAAGAAAGGAGCGATGTGGCTCAATAGTAATCGAAACTCTAAGTTACAGAGTTTAGATAACGATAGATACATCAAAAGAATTAAATCTTGATTCAAGAAGACGGAAGAAGACGCAGGAGACGGAAGAAGACGCAGAGACAAGATAAAAAGCATGATGTGCATCTGAAGTCTGACCCATATCAAAACTGTTCTAAGGTCATTTAAACTCTCTGACGGTGCTAATTGTAAAACTATATCTTAAGATATATTATTTCTGTTAGATATTAAAATAATGATAAAGGTATGGTGTAAAAGGAAACGAATAGAAATAAACATAATAAATCCATTTAACCAAATGTAAATTACCGTAATACTTCCTGCTAAGCTTGTATTAGATGAAAATAAGAAACTACTGCACCTTAACACCTCCCTCTTTACGCTATTAAATAGAAAAAAAGTTTTTTCAGTTTTTTAACTGAAAGTAAGGAGCGACATTAAAACTTCAACCGAACAGAAATTGCTCCGTATATGAAAGGGGCTTTTACTCCTCTACGCCCCGCTCTTTACGCTAAAGTTTGATTATTTTTCTTAATTCTACTTTTTAAAACAGTAAAAAACTTTCGCGTAAAGAGTGGGGCGTAGAGGAGTAAAAGCCTCTTTCATATACGGAGTAATTTGTGTTCGTTTTATGTTTTAATATCGCTCCTTACTTTCAGTTAAAAACTTGTTTTTTTATATTTAATTTCTGAATGTTTCTGAATTATTGCATGTTTTGATTTTTGCTCTCCGCACATAAATAATTAAAACAAATTTGTATATTAATTGTTTTTGGCTAAATGGCTTTCTCACAGTTTAAATCGGAAGATTTTGAGAGAAAAAGGAGCGAGGGAGGAGGCCAAGCTGCTCTCTAATTTTTTGATTACTTAAAAAGGCAACTAGAACTTTGAATGTTTTACTAACGCTATCATTAGTAAAAATATATACGTAACTTATGTAACAAACTTCTATATTCGTATGTTTTATTACGTAAATGAGCCTCGTGAATCCCTGGCTCCTTACACTGAAACTTGAATTTTGTCCTAATTGCTTAAGAATGACCACTGAATCACAAAGGTCATGGAATATATAGTTGAAATTACTAAAAATACTTAAGCGTGAAGAGTGAGGTATTACGAACAGGAGAACCCCTCATATGCGTAATAATTTCTGTTCGTTTTAAGTTTTAACGCTGCTCCTTACTTTCAGTTGAAAAAACTTTTCATATTTATTTTTTCATTGTTTTTTTTTTTTAAATAATACTAGAAAGTCCCAAGCCCCTTCATTGAAATTCTCTTCCCCCTTGACAAATTCCTCCATGGAAAAATCCTCCCGCGTAACCCCCCGTCAGCTTCCCCTCCCCCAAACCAAAAAATCCCCCTGAAAACGTTTGTACACTTCCCAATATCCATTAGTATATGCAAACAACGGTCAAAGTTTGACACTTGCAGCCCCTCCCACAGGGACTGTTTGGGAGCAAGTCGTCCCCAAAGACATAGTTATTAGGTTTTTTGACTATGGTGAATAAAATCCTTAAAAACTTAGAAAAATATAAGGATCTAGGGGCTGATACTGGGGTAAATAAGTTTCTTAAATATGGTGACTATGGTGAAAAGCTGTAGAAAATTATGAATAAGATTTTTGAAATAGCGGAGGTACCTAAAGATTTTAGGAAAACCTTAATTAAACCACTGTATAAGAAAAGGAATTAGGAATTTAGAAAAAAATTAGGTAGCGAATTGCTTAGAAATATGATACTTTTTAGACTTAGAGATGTTGTAGACAAAGTTGTAAGAGAAGAGCAGTGCGGTTTTAGAAAAGGTGGAGGTGAAGGTAAAGGTAGAAAAGGTGGAGGATGTGTAGACCAAATTTTCACTTGTAGGTTAATAATTGAGAAGTGCCTTACTTGTCAAACACCTTTGGTCCTCAGTTGTATAGATTATGAGCAAGCGTTCGATTCTTCTGATAGAAGATATTTAGCAAATGTCTTGTCCTTGTGTGGTAAGCCAGGTAATCCGTGTATGGTATACCAGACAAATACATTAAAATGATCAGTGCTATGTACGAGAATAACACTGCTTTGGTTAAGGTAGGAAATCAGGTTAGCAGCTGGTCTTGTATTAAATCATCAATTAAGCAAGGTTGTGTTCTATTCCACTTAATATGGATGGTTTTGATGGATCTTGTCACAAGGAGCACAGGAAAGTCAATAAGAAAGCACAGAATCAAATGGGGAGGAGAAATTCTCCTGGACTTAAATTATGCTGATGCTTTAAGCATCCTAGATGAAAATGAAAGCAAAATGAATGAACTTTTAGAGGTTTTGCGAGTTCAGGGTGCTAGAATAGGTTTCAAAATTAATGTTAATAAGACCAAGTCCTTAAGGCTAGGAATAAGTGAAGATGAAAAGTTGACCTTGAGTAACGAAAAGATTGATCAGGTGGGCAGCTTCGCTTACCTTGGTAGCATTATTAGTAAAGACAGTAGGAGCAGTAAAGATATTAAAAGTAGAATAGCCAAGGCTCGGGATGTTTTTTTCACAGTTAAAAAAGACTTGGAAGAATAGGAAGATAAGTCGGCCAACCAAGATTAGAAAACTAGAAGCTACAGTGATGACAGACAGCGGTCCGAAAAGCGGATGAAGATTTGCTAGTTGTTTTCTGGAGAAATTGCCTAGGGTTTGATCTTGATACCCAACTTACTTACCGTATGTCGAACAAATGACTGTACGAAGAATGTGGCTCAATCCTGCTTTCTAGGACTATAACGAAAGAAAGGTTGAAATTGCTCTGGGACGTTGTGCTGATGAAGGATGATAGATTGCCAAAGATTGTCCTTTTCGACCAACCAACTAGGGCTAAACGGAAAGAAGGTCGTCCTCGTCTGGGGTGGTTGGACGTCATAAAGTAAGATTTAAAGGAAATGGAAACTTTCTTGGAGGATGTAAAAAGGGAGGCTTTGAACGGATTGGGATAGAGGAAGAGCGTGCGTAGCTCTGTTAGCCTCAGACGGCTTGGTGATGCGGTGAGTTGTTAATAGTAGTAGCAGTAGTAGTATACTATTTTTTTTACAGAAGTCTACAGTAAAATGAAATTAAACACATCTTTCATACTCCAGCGCATGCTCATACACAAGTGAAACGGGAAACAAAAAATAACGTCCAGGATATTTCACTACCTGACGATTAAAGCATTAAGATAAACCAGTAATAAACTAATTTTATAAGCTATCTTAATTCTTTATTTTGCAGTCTTAGTTAAATTGAGATCTGAATGCGCTACTCTGGAATAATTTACTAATAAACAATCATGGCAAAACCAGCTTGAAAGAGCCCTCGAGGGGGAGAGGTCATCCCCTCTAGAAAACCAACAATTTAGAAAAGGCATACTTTGTAACCATCTGGGAAAAAATAAGTTATTCTTATAACAATTTCTTTCATACGTCAGCCCCCCCCCCCACCTGGAGGTGTTTATGAAAATATTGATCACCTAACTTAACCAGCGGAAAAGAAGTTTAAATCTAATTGCAGTCTTCAGATTTTTTAACATGTTGCCACTAAACCTCTTGTACAGTGGGTTTTGCGGCTAGTTTATTTACCAATTACCAAATGCTGCATCGCTTCCCTACATTTTGAAATTTTTAAAATTCGAACTTTTTAATTAGACAAATTGGTGAAAAACTTAAAATACAATTTATCAATAAATCCACAGAGCCAAAAAGTTACATGTGTTTATTTATCTTATTTTCCTCTTCCTCTTCCTCTTGCAGGTTTATTACCACCCTGAGTTACCTTGCCTTTGCCTTTGCTTGTCGAATCACCTTCAGTTTTTTTGCTTCGTGGCTTAGTTTTCACCTAAAGAAATAAAACAGGTTTAAAAACAATAGATTGCAGCAGTAGCCAGTAGACACTGTGTTCACGATGTTAGCTAAGATCATATCATCTAACAGAAGAGTTATTTTTGAATTCACTATTCTGTTCAATTTATTCCATTTTTATTTATTCCATTTTATTTATTCCAAATTTTATACAGGCCAATTTTGGCTCTTGAAAGATAAAGATTGAAACCCTTGCGTGATTTTGGTCCAAAAAAGTGAAATACAAAAAAGAACAAAATCAAAAAGTAACAAATAACCTTAAAAAACTGTAAAAAAAAATTATAGGGATACGATGATCATCTTCAATCAGCTGGATAAAGGAAAAACTGAAATTATAATATAAAATCTTTGATTAGTAAAAAAAAAAAAAACTTTTGAAGTTCTTTATAATCTTTAGTACATTTGAAAAATATAGGCCCAAAATTTGCTTTTCCAAGTTGTTTTCCTCAAATTCTTTTGAACTCTAAGGTCACTGAATTTTTCTAATTTATTGGTCTTTTATTTCTTGCATGTTTTGAGCGTGAAGTTTTTAAATTGGAGGTTCTCAAGACTGTAACTTTGGGTTAGTTTTATTTGTGAAAGTTCTCTTTAATAAAATTAACGCTATACTAGGCTTTAATGAGCATATGCAAATATATATTTTACTAGCTGTTGGTGTGGCATTTTCTGATGTTTAATAAAAAAAAACGCTTAGGTTCTGACGTAGTTCCAGTAAGCAAAGTTTTCAATGGCTCTGGTGGTGCAGCCAGTTGAGGAAGTTTAACTTTTCCTGAGGCGAAACACATCTACTCAAGTTATAATCATCGACTGGACTGTACCTGATTCCTTGGCACGCTTACTTTTGGCATTGTCTCTTTGAGTTGCATGCCTATTTTCACGCTGTTCTTGTGATTCCTCGGCATGATTTTTTCCGGTAATTTCTCTTTGAGCAGCAAGCCTGTTTTCAAGTTGCTCTTGTGATTACTTGGCACGCTTTCTTTTGGTAATTTCGCTTTGAGCCACAAGCCTGTTTTCACGTAGCACTTGTGATTCCTCGGCATGTTTTTTTTTGGTAATTTCTCTTTGAGCCGCAAGCCGGTTTTCACGTTGTTCTTGTGATTCCTCGGCACGCTTTCTTTTGTTACTTTCTCTTTTAGCCAAGAGCTTTTTGGCATTAGCTCTTTGAGCAGCTTTCTTGGCTTTTTCTTCTGTTATTGTAGGATTTATACTAAAATTTCTCTTTGAATCGCCCCCTTATATACTTATCATGACGTTATATACAAAGCCTTATATACTTATAATGACGTCATATGCGCACAAACACACAAACATACAACTTATTTTTATGTATATAGATATATAATAAAAAAATATATACAATTTAGTGGTTTTATTTTTGAGATTTACATTTGCCTAACTAACGGCTATACTAGAGTTTTACTAAAAATCCACGTACTAATATACTGGTAAAAATGTTAAAAGCAAAAACTTCAAACGTTAAAAACCAAATCAGTACCACTACATAAGAAAGAGTAAAACCAAATAAGGGAAAATAAAAACCTTTTTTCAGATCATCCTCATCTTCATCTTCTTCTAAAAGAGCTTCTTCTTCTTCTGCAGTCATGCCTTCCTCATCTAGCCCTTCAGTGGCGAAACCACCACCTCCTCTGACTTTAGACATTTTCATATCAGCATAGGGGGTAAGGTGTCCCTCTTTATTAAAGGTCCGAGTGAATGCAGATTTCACCTGGGTTAGAGAAATAAAAAATAAGCTGTTCCTTCACCTTCCGTGTTTTTCTCTTTTTCTTTCGTTTTTCTTATTACTTTTATACTTTATTGACTATTTTATCTTTATACTTGTTATATTCTTTTTCCTTTTTTCCACTCTTTTTTCCTAACCAGCTTATAATGTTTGTTGCAATATGCATAAAAGAAGCTGTTCTTTTTCCTTCCGTGTTTTTCTCTTTTTTCGTTCGTTTTTCTTGGGTTAGAGAAATAACTGAACACTTTGATAAATGAACAAAGACCCACTATTTTTCCCGATAACAAAAAAAGAAAAAAGAGAGGTTGCTAGACAATGAAAAAACCAAGATTTGAAACGATCGTGTATCAAATAATAAATTGTAAACAAAAACTATGCTCCGATTCCCCCTTTTAGGGCTTCAATGAAAGAAATATTAAGATGAGAGGGCTAAGTTTTACAAATTAAGGATTTTAAGATGCTAATCATTGCACTTTTTGGCAATTGATAACTTAAACGCATGTTCAATCAGCTTTGATATTTCTCTGACGCAAAGTGAGTTTGAGTCAGAGAAATATCGTATGCTCTTTAATCGTAAGACTCTTGGATGCTAGTTCTCCTATTCAAGCACCTCAATGGATGAGCCAGGGAGGGTTATCTTCCTAGATTTTGAGCTCCCCTCTGTATTGACACTTTATATGCACACATATAATGTGTACAGCAAATAACACATACTTTTATTAATAAATCGGTCTGTTATGCCTGTCAGAACGCAAACAGCAAAAATAGCGCCATCAAATTGTTAAGAAAGAAAGAAAAGCCGCAGCAAACGTCATTTAGAATTGCCTTTTTGTTTGTCTTAGCATATCATATGCAGCGCAATAGCGCTGCCTAAGTAAAGAGCGATGTGGGCGCAATGTATTTTTTTTTGTTTTAGGCCAGGGCACTATGTATCGAAGGAGTTGTCGTAGAAACTTTGAAAACGGCTTATTTGATTAGGAACCGAAAGGGCTATTGCCCTTTGTAATAGTCGAAAATGATTGGAAAGCGACTAAGCAGCAACACTTTAGCAGACTTTTAGCAGCACAACATGTGTTTTAACAGCTTTTATTTGAGCAAAAAGTATTTTTATGTTTAAAAATGGTATTTTTGGACAAAATCTACCAACAAATTTAAAAACTTCAAGTAGCATGGTTGCTTTGCTACTCCACCTGTTCCATGACAGAGAAGGACATCCTTCCATTGGGACGGGAAAAGGTCGTGAGAAAGGATTCAAAGGAAACAGCAACTTCATAGGAGGTACATTCAAGAGTGAAGCTTTGAGTAGGTTAGGACGGAGGAGTTATTGCGTAGTTGTGTCGGTGTAAATTGGTTCGGCACTACAATGAAATGTAAGCAGTATTAGGAGACAAGCCAGTATCCAGGGGTGGTCGAATTAGACCCCCTCCCTTCAAAAAATTTCAAGCTCATAAAAACGTAACAAAAAAGCATATAAACTAATTTTTGACGAGTTTTTAAAGCTTTTTTCTATACCTCTCCCCCTAAACAAAAATCAGGATAAACAATTGTTAGTAGATATTATCATTTTTTTGCAATGGACTGGCGCTTCGCGCCACCCCAACACCTAGTTGGTGGGGGCGCTTCGCGTAATAGTTACGCGCCATTGTAGTTGTGTCCCTATGTCCCACCTGTGAATATAGATATATATATATATATGGTTTTAACTACGTAAAACTTGCGAATATACAACATTCTTTGCTGTCCCATTGTCTTTGCATATAAATAGATTGTCAGGTTATCCCCCTGTTTCCCCCGGTGTCCCCGTTGTAGTTGTGTCCCTGTGTCCCGGTCGTCATTTATATTCCCTGTGTCCCGGGTCCCGGTCATCATTTGTATCCCGGTGTCCCGGTCTGTATATACATTCGTTTTTTAGTTTTGTTTTTCTAATTTATTTTTTTCCTTTTTTTTCTTTTTTAGCTTATTTAGATTTTTAGCTTTTTTAGTTTTTTTTATTAGTTTTTAGTTTTTATTTCTTTTTAGTTTTTTTGTCCCGGTCGTCATTTATATCCCCCTGTTTCCCCCGGTGTCCCCGTTGTAGTTGTGTCCCTGTGTCCCGGTCGTTATTTATATTCCCTGTGTCCCGGTCGATGTCGTCATTTATTTTTTTCTTTTTTAGTTCTTTTAGTTTTTACCTTTTTTAGTTTTTTTTTAGTTTTTTTAGTTTTTTAGCTTTTTTATTTTTTTTATTAGTTTTTAGTTTTTTTGTAGTTTTTGCCTTTTTTTTAGTTTTTTTAGTTTTTTAGCTTTTTTATTAGTTTTTAGTTTTTTTTGTAGTTTTTGCCTTTTTTTAGTTTTTTTAGTTTTTTAGCTTTTTTATTTTTTTTATTAGTTTTTAGTTTTTTTTGTAGTTTTTGCCTTTTTTTAGTTTTTTCAGTTTTGACGTCACCTGATCCAGTTTTTTCAGGTGACGTCACCTGATCCACGATCCACAGATCCACAGACAACTTATTTTTATATATATAGATAGTTTTTTTTTTTTTACTTATGTCCTGGTCGTCATTTATACTCCCTGTGTCCCGGTGCTTTGTTGATTGCTAATCGAACATTCCTTTTGTCCTGGTCGCTTTCTCTTTGAGTGTCGTCATTTATTAGTTTTTTCCTTTTTTTTTTAGTTTTTTATTGGTTTTTACCTTTATTTTAGCTTATTTTTCAGTTTTTTCCTTTTTTTTAGTTTTTTTTTATTTTTTATTTTTTTTAGTTTTTTACCTTTTTTTAGTTTTTTTAGTTTTTTTAGTTTTTTAGCTTTTTTACTTTTTTTATTAGTTTTTAGTTTTTTTTTGTAGTTTTTGCCTTTTTTTAGTTTTTTCAGTTTTTTTTTTAGTTTTTTATTGGTTTTTACCTTTATAGTTTTTTTAGTTTTTTAGCTTTTTTATTTTTTTTATTAGTTTTTAGTTTTTTTTGTAGTTTTTGCCTTTTTTTAGTTTTTTCAGTTTTGACGTCACCTAATCCAGTTTTTTCAGGTGACGTCACCTGACACATCCATCCATCCATCCACAGACAGACAACTTATTTTTATATATATAGATATATCTATATATATAAAAATAAGTTGTCTGTCTGTGGATGTGTGGATGGATGTGTGGATGGATGTGTCAGGTGACGTCACCTGAAAAAACTGGATTAGGTGACGTCAAAACTGAAAAAACTAAAAAAAGGCAAAAACTACAAAAAAAAACTAAAAACTAATAAAAAAAATAAAAAAGCTAAAAAACTAAAAAAACTATAAAGGTAAAAACCAATAAAAAACTAAAAAAAAAACTGAAAAAACTAAAAAAAGGCAAAAACTACAAAAAAAAACTAAAAACTAATAAAAAAAGTAAAAAAGCTAAAAAACTAAAAAAACTAAAAAAACTAAAAAAAGGTAAAAAAATAAAAAAAATAAAAAATAAAAAAAAACTAAAAAAAAGGAAAAAACTGAAAAATAAGCTAAAATAAAGGTAAAAACCAATAAAAAACTAAAAAAAAAAAAGGAAAAAACTAATAAATGACGACACTCAAAGAGAAAGCGACCAGGACAAAAGGAATGTTCGATTAGCAATCAACAAAGCACCGGGACACAGGGAGTATAAATGACGACCAGGACATAAGTAAAAAAAAAAAAACTATCTATATATATAAAAATAAGTTGTCTGTGGATCTGTGGATCGTGGATCAGGTGACGTCACCTGAAAAAACTGGATCAGGTGACGTCAAAACTGAAAAAACTAAAAAAAGGCAAAAACTACAAAAAAAACTAAAAACTAATAAAAAAAATAAAAAAGCTAAAAAACTAAAAAAACTAAAAAAAGGCAAAAACTACAAAAAAAACTAAAAACTAATAAAAAAGCTAAAAAACTAAAAAAAACTAAAAAAAAGGCAAAAACTACAAAAAAACTAAAAACTAATAAAAAAAATAAAAAAGCTAAAAAACTAAAAAAACTAAAAAAAGGTAAAAAACT
Organism: Artemia franciscana; assembly: GCF_032884065.1. Lineage (NCBI taxonomy): Eukaryota > Metazoa > Arthropoda > Branchiopoda > Anostraca > Artemiidae > Artemia > Artemia franciscana. Next base: position 23,796,540 of record NC_088883.1, on the reverse strand, counting down.
AAAAAATAAATAACGACCGGGACACAGGGACACAACTACAACGGGGACACCGGGGGAAACAGGGGGATATAAATGACGACCGGGACAAAAAAACTAAAAAGAAATAAAAACTAAAAACTAATAAAAAAAACTAAAAAATCTAAAAATCTAAATAAGCTAAAAAAGAAAAAAAAGGAAAAAAATAAAGGAGAAAAACAAAACTAAAAAACGAATGTATATACAGACCGGGACACCGGGATACAAATGATGACCGGGACCCGGGACACAGGGAATATAAATGACGACCGGGACACAGGGACACAACTACAACGGGGACACCGGGGGAAACAGGGGGATAACCTGACAATCTATTTATATGCAAAGACAATGGGACAGCAAAGAATGTTGTATATTCGCAAGTTTATATAACATAGGGACACAACTACAATGGCGCGTAACGACTTACGCGCGCGGGGGGGCTTGGGGGGGGCGCGAAGCGCCCCCACCAACTAGGTGTTGGGGTGGCGCGAAGCGCCACCCCAACAGCTAGTATATATATATATATATGTATATGTTCCCTCAGAAAAAACGTTTTTGCGACAATCAGATATAGTTTGCACCAAAAGGACAAGAAAGGGATATTGTCTTTTTTTCAACAATTTTCAGCTAATATTAATCCTATTTTAAATCTAAAAAAAAAATATACTCTAAATTTCGAAAATGCAATTCACCAGAAGGATAGCCAACTTTCGACTATAGAATAAAAGCAAAAGTGTTGCCTTTCGTTGATACATTAAAACTATAGGATCAAGGCCGTATCCAAGATTTTTCTTCTTTTTTTTGGGGGGGGAGGGGAGGGCTACAATAAAAAATATACAAAATTTTTTCATATAGATTTTTGTTACGTTTTTGCTAGTCGGACAAAAATCCCCCCCCCCCAACACACACTGGATACGGCCTTGCGTAGGAGAGTAGAAAATAACATAAGAAAGTTCAACAATGAACATAAACCTTAAACAATATTGTGTAACATATAACATTATGTTATGCCATATTAATATTAAATTATATAATGGAAACTTATGTTTCAGTTTTTGCAAAATGGTCCGTTGAAGAGGATTTTATGTCATATACAAAGCTAGAATATCTTGATGTGTACCTTTTAGGGTTAAGGTGGCAGAATATTTGAATGTCTCATTATTGATAAACAAAATAAATTGTGATAATGTCTTAAATATTTTAGAAAAAGATTGGGTTCCTGATCTTTAAAGATGAACTATTCGTCTAGCTTTTAGCAACGGCCTATCTCCTATACAAAGGGAAAAAAAAAGGGTGGAAATGTATACTGTGGGGCACTTCCAAGGACCCCAGCCCTACATATAAGTAACGTTTAAGCTTCAGGTTCAGGTTAATAATAATAGCAAAAATATGTTTTTATTGAGGAAGGGAAGGTAGAGTAAAATTGAGAAGTATTGAGGGGAGATGGGGAGTACAAACAGTAAAAAAACAAGTGAGCACTGTGTCCAAAGGTCCCTAGAGTATATCCAAATCATAGCCTTCTTCTTTCTAAAAGTCTAACAACTGATAATTTTCTAACCTTAGCTTCCACTTGGCTCATAGGATCTTTCCTTCCAGGCCAGGTTGTCAAAGATAAAATATCACCCAAATCTTCTCGAATCAAATCATACGATGTCATAGCCTCAACTGACTTTTCTACACCATCTGTACCCTCTTTTATCAGAGGCCTAGTGACTGCGTCCCTTATATACTGAATGTAGTCCAAATTCACTGCTCTTTTGCTACCAGAGATTCTAAAAAGAAATGACAACAACTAAAAAACGCGATAAATTTGAATTTTCTATATTTCAGTATGTTGAGGCTGAGTTCAAACCCTGGGTTTCGTATTACCAAGCTGAGGTTAAACCCACGGTGCCACTACAAGACCCTGAGAATCTCAAAGTCCCTTCCTCGTTTTGGAAGAAAAGTGTACACATCATCATAGCATGAATATCATTTAGGGAGTTAAGGAGGAGTTAGGAGGTTAGGTTAGAGAGGAGTTAGTTAGGGAGGAGGCAAGCAGCCAGCATTTCTAAAAGCCTGAATTCAGGAAAAAAAATTACCTGACATATTCGATCAACATCTTAAATTTAAAGAACTTGAAAAACGCAGGCATTTTCTGTAGTATTCATTATGCTATCTCCGTTTAATACTCCGTGGTTACACATTCAACGTCAATAGTTAACCCGGAAACATTGAAGCTACAGGTCACTACTTTTCCGACAAAAATTTAAGATCTGATCTGAAACGTATTTAGACATAAACCGTAACTGGTTTATGAATCCAATAGGACGTGATCTTCTTTATTCGACCTTCCCTAGAAAGTCATTAGGGAGTAACAATGATAGGGCAAGCACACGTTGTGGATGGGCATCTTGAAACCGTCACCGCCCCTTATTCCCGCGTACTTTCCTGGCCAGTACTATTCCTTTATGGATTTATCCTTCTAAATATAAAATTTTATGAATATCCAATTACCCATTCGTAAGTTAAAAATACCTCATTTTCTAATTTTTCCGAATTAACTGTCCCCCCACTCCCCTCCCCCAGATGGTAGAATCGGAGAAACGACTATTTCTGATTTAATATGGTTCGGTCTATGATATGCCTGCCAAATTTAATCGTCCTAGCTTATCTGGAAGTGCCCAAACTAGCAAAACCGGGACAGACAGACAGAATTTGTGATCGCTATATGACACATCATTACTACCCATGTAAAAAATGATTTTTATTGTTTTTCAAGGTGGGGAACTCAAGTTACTTCAAAGTTTTTAACCATACTGATTCCAATGGTGCAATCTTTATTTTGATTTGACGCCATTTTTGAGGGGTTTCAGGCTCTTTTTCGAAATCACTATAAATTTGTTTTCACGATAAACTTTTACTTTTAAGATATACCGAAATAATAGTTAATATCCCGAATCAATGTCACATGGTCATTTTTTTTTCATCATTAGGTATTTTATTTCAAAACGCGCTTTTCAACTTTTGGTTACTATGGGCTGTGGGTTGCTCTTTACTAGGTTGCAGCTACTGCTGCAAACAGAAATTAAAAGTTCTAGTGCCCTTTTTAAGTGACCAAAAAATTTGAGGGCACCTAGGCCCCCTCCCACGCAACTTTTTCCCCAAAGTAACCGGATCAAAATTTTGAGATAGCCATTCTGTTCAGCTTAGTCGAAAACCTAATAACTATGTCTTTGTGGATGACTTAATCCCCCACAGTCCCCGGAGGAGGGACTGCAAGTTACAAACTTTGACCATTTTTTACCCATAGTAATGGTTATTAGGAAGTGTACAGACGTTTTCGGGGAGACTTTTCCGCGTTGGGGTGGGAGTGGGTCGGGGGAGAAGGTTACGTGGGAGGATCTTTCCATGGAGGAATTTATCATGAGGGAAGAAAATTTTCATGAAGGGAGGGCAGGATTTTCTAGCATTATTTAAAAAGAAACAATGAGAAAATAAGTAAAAAAAAAAAAAAATCACATGGAAGTAATGAGTAGCCTTAAAACTTAAAACGAACATAAAACATTACATGTAAAAGAAGGTTTTCTCCTCCACAATACCTTACTCTTTACGCTTTTAAGTATTTTTAGTAATTTCAACTATTTATTTTACGGCCTTTGTGATTCAGGGGTCATTCTTAAAGATCTGGGATAAAATTCAAGCTTTAGTGCAAAGAGTGATATATTGACGAGGGGGAAAACCCCCTCATTTACATAATACAAAGACACAAATATAGAAGTTCGTTACGTAAGGTAATTCGCAAGGTACGTATGTTTATTACTAACAAAAACGTTCGTAAAAAAATAAAATAAAAAATCGAGTCTCATTTTTAAGTAACCAAAAATTGGATGGCAACTAGGCCTCCTCCCCCGCCCTTTTCTTATCAAAATCATCTGATTAACACTATGAGAAAGCCATTTAGCAAAAAAAAAGAGACAAATTTCGTTTTAATTATTCATGTGCGGTAAGCCAAAATCAAATTTTGGATTAATTCAAAAACGTTCAGAAATTAAATAAAAAAAAACAAGTTTTTTTTTAAACTGCAAGTAAGTAGCGACATTAAAACTTAAAACGAGCAGAGATTATTCCGTATATGAGAGAGGTTGACCCCTCCACAACGCCTCGTTCTTTACGTTAAAGTTTTCTACTGTTTTAAAAAGTAGAGCTGTGAGAAAGAGTCAAACTCTAGCGTAAAGAGCGGGGCGTTATGGAGGGGACAACCCCTTTAATATACGGAATAATTTCTCTTCGTTTTAAATTTTAATGTTGCTCCTTACTTGCAAATAAAAAAAAGTTTTTATCTCATTTAATTACTTTTAAGATTAGCCGAAACAATAGAAAACATTCTGTTAATCAAAATTTCCATTTCACACCTGTCATTGAAAACAAGGAAAGACATACCGCCTCCCTCGAATGAGGCGTTCTTAGGCATCGGGTCTCTAGCCCAAATCCAAAATTAAATTAAAGTGTCAACGACGAAATCACAAAAGTGAAAAGTGCTCCGTTTCTTCAATTAAAACCCGTTTGAAAGTGACTCTCAGTGTAACAGAGAAACCTGGCTTCTGAGAAGTAATTTAATACATAAATAAAAAATGCTGGGAGGCTTTGGTACCTGAGCCGTAGGTAAAATTTTACCTCAGGGTTGCATTTTTATGACCAGCAAGGGTACATTGACAGGTTGTCTTCGAACGATAACCTTTCAGGTACCTTTGAAAATTTGGAAATCATCTAGCAGAAGTAGGTGAATGCTAAAGAAGGTAGAAAAATTTGAGATGGTGGTGGCACATCTATTATGAGTCGAAGAAATATCTCTACCATAAAGGACGAGGGATATTAACTCGTTTTTTGTTTTCGAATAAGGTCCAAGAAGCGTATTTGGGGAGGGTGTGTGGGTCAGATATTCAACCTTTGTTTCCTAGGGGGAGGAGGTCGTAATCGGGAAACGAGCATTTTTAGGCCAGTAAATAGCTATTTTATCAGGGAAAAGGTTTCCTGAAACTTTACAGGGGAAGCGATCCTGTCTTAACGTTCCAATTTAAGCTAAATATAGTTCCCACAGATCTATGAACCTGGCCGAATCCGGCATTCGCTCCCGAAATACTCCTCCGAACACAAGTTAGAGCTGCCACATAGAAAGTACAAAATTTTGTATTTTTTTTTAAAGATTTTTTTAAAGATAGGGAGATCCTTCCCCACTGGTGTACTTAGGTATAGTAGTTAAAATGTCACCAAAGTAAACCTTTGTGGTCTTGAAGTAATAATTTCAAAACTTGCTGTTATGGCTACGGAATTTTGAAGGTATAATTTGTACTAGTATATTAATTATGAAAGTAAAAAACAAAATGCAGTATTTGTTATAAATTGATAAAACACAGACGAAATTTCTAAATTTTTTGTATACTAACAACACAAAATTGAAAATACAACGACGGGTAAAGTGGTTAAATGTAACATACTAACTAAATTGTAATAGTATTGAAAATAAATGTACCTTTTATTACATTTCCATTCATTTAATTCAAAATGGAAAGGTATTGTGGTGTAAGAAATTAAAAGTATTTACTCTTCGCTCGCTACAGGGATAAAATTACATAGGACTCACTATATTTTTCCAGTATTTGGGAGGGTGGTGGTTCTCTGAAAACAAACTTGGCCAGAAAAGTCGGGAGGGTTTTTTCTTTTGGGGGGGGGTGGGGGTACTGAGATACTTTCATCCATACAGGGACAGTCGTGACATATAGATAGCCAACTTGCTTAAATGTATCTCCTCCACTTTGATACAAAGTGAATTAGGAGTACTTTTATTAACTTGTTTTTTGCTATGAAATCTGTGATTATGTTTAAAAAGGTGACGAATTGGCTTGACGAAAATAAACAAAAAAGAAAGAAAAACTCACTTTTTAACATGGAAGTATAGAAGATCAATCTCTTTTTCTCTGCTTGATTTAACTACCAGGCCCAGGTCTAGATGTCCCCCCGGAAAATTCTTCCCTGGGAAAAATACCTCCTCGGGAAGTTCTCCTTCAAAAATTCGCCTCCCGGAAAATAACCCCTGGATAATTTTGGAAGTTAATTAGAAGGAAAATTTATGTGTCGACCAAGTTTTCACTCTTAGTTAATAATTGAGAAGTCCCTTCGTTGTCAAATACCTTCGGTCCTCAGTTTTTATTGATTATGAGCAAGCTCTCGATTCTGTTGATAGAAGAGCGTTAGTAAGAGTCTTATCCTTATATGGTATACAGGAAAAATACATTAAAGTGATTTGTGCTATGTACGAGAATAATACTGCTACGGTTAGGGTAGGAAATGAGGTTAGCAACTGATTTTGTATTAAATCAGGAGTTAAGCAGGGTTGTGTTCTATTCCCCCTTTATATGGATCATTTTTATGGACTTCGTCTTAAGGAACACAGGAAAGGCAATTGGAGACCACGGAATCAAATGGGGAGGAAAAACGCTCCTGGACTTAGATTATGCTGATGATTTAAGAATATTAGATGAAAGTGTGAGCAAAATGAATGAATTTTTAGAGCTTTTGCGAGTTCAGGGTGCTAGAATAGGCTTGGAAATTAATATTAAGAAGACTAAGTCACTAAGGCTAGGAATAAGTGAAGTTGAAAAGGTGACGTTGGGTAACGAAAAGATTGATCAGGTTGGCAGCTTCACTTGCCTTAGTAGTATTATTAGTAAAGCCGGTTGGAGCAGTGAAGATGCTAAAAGTAGAATAGCTAAGGCTCAGGGCGTTTTTTCACAGTTAAAAAAAGTTTGGAAGAATAGGAAGATAAGTCTGCAAACCAAGATTAAAATATTGGAAGCTACAGTGATGACAGTGGCTCTGAAGCATGGACGCTCTGAAAAGCAGACGAAAATTTACTAGATGTTTTCCACAGAAATTGCCTACGGATTGTTCTGGGTACCCGACTGACTGACCGTATTTCAAACGGTAGGAAGAATGCGGTTCAATCCCGTTTTCTAGGGCTATAATGAAAGAAAGGTTGAGATGGTTAGGCCACGTTAAGTCTGCAAACCAAGATTAAAATATTGGAATCTACAGTGATGACAGTGGTCAAATGTGGCTCTGAAGCATGGACGCTCTGAAAAGCAGACGAAAATTTACTAGATGTTTTCCACAGAAATTGCCTACGGATTGTTCTGGGTACCCGACTGACTGACCGTGTTTCAAACGGTAGGCTATACGAAGAATGCGGTTCAATCCCGTTTTCTAGGGCTATAATGAAAGAAAGGTTGAGATGGTTAGGCCACGTTCTACGGATGAAGGATGATAGATTGCCGAAGATTGTCCTTTTTGGCCAACCGTCTGGGGCTTCACGGAAAGCAGGTCATCCTCGTCTGGGTTGGGATATTATGAATAAAGATTTAAATCAAATGGGAACTTTCTGGGAGGGTCTAAAGAGGGAGGCCTTGAATAGATTGGGTTGGAGGAGGAGCGTGCGTAGCTGTGTTGGCCTCAGGCGGCTTGATGCTGCTGTGAGTTATTATTAGTAGTAGTAGTAAAATTGAAATTTATACTCACCTGTTTAAGTCAGAGGTAATGCTATAGCGTTGCCTATAGTAAAAAGCCAAAAGGGTTCAATGTACTATTATCTTTTTTAGAGGCTCTTTTTATGGAAGAGATAGCTGTATAAACTTTGGAGGTGGCTCATTAGACTGCAAGTTAAAAGTTGTAGTGCTGTTTATAAGAGTCAAAAGTGGTTGAAGGGCAACAAGATATCACCCACCCCATTTTTTCCCAATGTATCCGATCAAAATTTTGAGATAACCATCTTTTTCATAATTGTATTTTTCAAAAATATTGTCCAAAAAATTCAAAATTTTGTATTTTCAATATGGCTGCTCAAACTTTTGCATGAGGGAGTATATTCGGGAGCGAAAGTACAAAATTTTGTACTTTCTATGTGGCAGCTCAAACTTGTGTTCGGAGGAGTATTTCGGGAGCGAATGCTGGATCCGACCAGGTCCATAGATCTGCGGGGACCATATTTAGCTTAAATTGAAACGTTAAGAAAGGATCGCTTCCCCTGTAAAGTTTCAGGAAACATTTTCCCTGATAAAATAGCTATTTACTGGCCTAAAAATGCGTGTTTCCCGATTACAACCTCCTCCCCCTAGGAAACAAAGGTTGAATATCTGACCCACACACCCTCCCCAAAGTTCGTTTTAAGTTTTAATGCTACTCATTACTTCCGGGTGATTTTTTTTATGATGCCTTCTTTAGTTTCATCACCTAAGTTATACAAAGCGTTGGGTGGAAGGTTTAGTGTTTATTCAGAATAAAAAAAAAAAGAAAAAAAAAATTAATCTTAAGAAAAAAGTTTTTCTTATGGAAGCAAACAAACATTTCAAATAAACAAAACTTATTGTTCTCAGTTAAGCAAAATATATTTGCAAAACTATTCTAATTGAAGAAACTAAATTTCAGCTGGGGATGATATTGGAGTCTGGAAGGGGTAAACTGGGGTCTGGAAGGGCCTTTGCCCCCTGTCTGCTCAATGGTATCAGTTCTGTTTTTTCAGCATATCACTAAAATAGCAAAGAAGACCACACTGCCTTTCCATAACAAACAAATACAATGTAGGGACAATAGGGAAAATTTTAAGACAGTGGAAATTATTTCTGTAGATATTTCGGCCCTATGTCCAATGGCCGTCTTCAGCACAATACAAGAATAAGAGAGAAACTATATATATATATAAAAGAAATTACATCAAATTGTGAGGATTAAAAACTGAATAATTAAAAACACTTTTTAAAACTTTTTTTAAAAATAGCCTTAGCATCCTTACTTCAACGAAGTTCAACCAGGACTCAAGAGATGGACAGGACTCTGATGATGGACTATGTTGACTAGACTGATATAATAAAGGGGGACTGAATTCACATGGATTTACAGGCAAACTAGTAACCAAGACCTAACAGGATAACCCACTTAATGTCTCAAGTGGACTACCATGTTTTAGGTTCAACATATAACCAACAAGTCCCCTGGACACACAGGCAAATGGGGATACCTATAGTTTCTTAAGTGATTAGGTAAACGGTGTGAGTAGCCATGACTCTCTTATTAGACAAATACTTCTATGTTAGCTTTTACATAGGTATGCCAATCAAGAGTCTCATGCAGGGTGACAAAGTTTTAGAACTGACACATGAGCATTAAGTTGTAGGGAATCACAGGAAAACAAGCATCCAGTCCACTGCCTAAAATCTCAGGTAGATTGACCAAGTTTTAGAACTTAGTTGCTCTAGTTCTTCCTTTTCTAGCGTTCCTGTAAGTATTCTAGTTCTTCCTCTTTGTTTTACTCATCTACCGTAGGTAACTGTAAGTGGCATATGGGGAAATGGTCTTACCTGCTCAAGAGTTACAGAGAAGACTACAGAAGGCTCTTTAGTTTTGTTAGCACCCTGGTCTGGCTGGGCAAGTTGAGAATGGCTGTCTAGCAATTGACTATCTAAAATTGAAGCAGCAGAAAATTCAGCACAGAAGGAAGTGTTGTAGTCAAATGACCATAGTCCAGGCTTTCTAAAGCCAGCCATAATATTACCCATACTAAACTTCTTATGTTATGGAACATGGCTGAGTTCTATTATTTCACATATGGAGATTCATTGCCCTGGACAAAGATTCAACCACTCATTAAATTTACTTCTCATCATTATTTGAATTGTCTGTAGAGTTACAAGAGATGCAAGCAGTGAGGTTGGGAGATATTTAAGAATACCTCATTTTCTTTGCAGTAGTTGACTACTTGGATGTCCAAGTGACTGTCATGATTACCTAGCAACAGTAAAGTTTGGTCTCTTTTGATGATCTGGTGTGCTTTACAAAAATGTTTCATGGTCTTCACAGAAAATTCAGAATTAATATGACCACTTAGATAAACTAATTCCAAAGTACCCAGGTGACCTATATTTCTGCATCTGTGATTGGAAATCAACCCTTTAACAATAAAAACAGAAGTAGTCTACTTGGTTCACATAAACATGTTATGTTTACCTACATGGTATCACATAAAAGATACCATGGTCATGTTTTGAGAATATTTTGCTGATGTTGTCAAGGCCACTTGCCTCTAGTCCTTCTGGGCAAGCACTCTAGGAGTAGGTAATAGAGTTGGGACCCCTGTTTTGTAGATGTGCCAAACATGGTCTGGAGGGATTTGGTATTAGGCATAGACTAAGGTAAGGTTAGCAAGTAATCTCCCCATAAACACTTTGTTGAAGCCCTTTAACTTATCTTGACATGTTGCCTTGGAGGATTAGATGGAAATTGCACTGTTCTCACCTCAGGAATGCATTCATCCAGCTCTATTGAAGCTTGTGCCCTTATTTCCTAGGATGAAAAAAGGAAAGAGCATAGAAAAGGCATGATCTTAATTTGCACTTCAGAGCAATAAGGTCCAATGGATCTGTGTTGCTCTGTGAGTGATGATGACTGACATCTGTAACTGATCTGAATCTTGCAAGCAGTATTTCTAGTTCCTGCATGACCACTTGTTATCCAGTGACTTCTTGAAAGTAATAGGTGAAGTTGCTGACACTGTAGACTCAGAGAGGGAATTCTAGTCATTGACAATTCTTTTGGAGAAGAAGTTTTGATACATTCTTGTGTTCATGTGGCATTTAGGACATTTCTTAGAATGGCCTCTTGTAATGGCAGTATCAAAGCCAACCTGTGTCCTAAACAACCCTGAGCTCCCTTACTAGCCTTGCCTATTAAGTTGTATGATGTTATAACTGATAGTCATATATACTACTTATACAGTCTATATCTGGCCCCATTAGGAGGAAGGGCTGGGTCAAAATTGCAAACATAATGATTAGTGGGTAAAATTCTAGTTAATTGACTTTTTGCTATCTCAGAAAGGGTTTAGGTTAGGGAAATGAAACTTTCAGGGATGAATCTACAGACTAAAGTATGTCCTAGGAACTGGGAAGGTATTTTGAAGCAACTTCCTCCTCTCCTTCTCTTTCTAGAGGGCCCTGACCTTTGATGACCTGTACAAATATGTGTGTTATAAAAGTAAAACCTTGCAAAATAGATCTTCTGCTTAATTAAAGTAGGCTACAACAAAATTGTTTTCAGCTTCATAACTTTGCTCAACTCTATTTTATAAGGTTTTAAAGACATGCAAATACATTTCCTAAATTTTGAAAAAAAAACACTGATACAGCTCAGAATTCAAGGCTACTCAAATAAAAGGAATTGCATTTTCAGAACTAAAGGCAGAGAAAAAAAACTATTAGGCTAACTGAAAATTAAGGTAAAATGTTGTTTTGTCAAAATTTCAATTCAAAATTTCACCTGACATGTAGGCAAATTTCAGGGCCCTCTAGAGGTAGAAGAAGTGGAGGTAGGTACTTTAACATATCTTCCTGGGACATAAACTACCTTAGCCTGTAGATACATCCATGAAAGTTTCATTTTCCTAACCAAAATCCTTTCTAAGATAGCAAGAAGTCAATTAAATAGAATTTTACTGATTAGTGTAAATGATAGGCCTATCCATTTTGAAGGATGCATGAAGTGGTGTTGGCTATTCAAATTTTGAGCAAGCAAATTATTTGATAAAACACAATTTTAACAGTATAAATTTGAAATCCACACAGATCAGATCCTAAGGTGGCTCCAAGGTGCAAATTAAGGAACATATAAGCTAGTTTTGGACTGAGCCTTTTAGGATCAATGAGCAAATGAAAACATTTTGTTAAGTTATAGCCTACATCTGCTCTACTAAATTAAGCAAATTCAATTGACTTACCCACTATTCCAATCCTTCTTAAATTACACACGCCTTACAAAGAGACAAAATCAAGCTTTGACTAATTCAGAAATCCAGCATTTTTCTTTTTTTAAACTTTCTGCACAATACGCCCTTCGACAATTTCTTCAGCTTCTTTCAAGGACGTTTCTTTTTAGAAATGCTAGGTGTAAGTAAAACAGATGTCATTTCTGTAGAGAAATTATTGAGTTTTGAATGAGCCAACTTCTTGGGTATAGCAATTTAATGCTAAAAAAATTTGAGAGCAACTAATAAGTCAATGATTATTTGAAACAAAGATAATTTCTCAAACAGTTCCTGGTAAAGAACTGTAAGAAAGGAGCGATGTGGCTCAATAGTAATCGAAACTGTAAGTTACAGAGTTTAGATAACGATAGATACATCAAAAGAATTGAATCTTGATTCAAGAAGACGGAAGAAGACGCAGGAGACGGAAGAAGACGCAGAGACAAGATAAAAAGCATGATGTGCATCTGAAGTCTGACCCATATCAAAACTGTTCTAAGGTCATTTAAAGTCTCTGACGGTGCTAATTGTAAAACTATATCTTAAGATATATTATTTCTGTTAGATATTAAAATAATGATAAAGGTATGGTGTAAAAGGAAACGAATAGAAATAAACATAATAAATCCATTTAACCAAATGTAAATTACCGTAATACTTCCTGCTAAGCTTGTATTAGATGAAAATAAAAAACTACTGCACCTTAACACCTCCCTCTTTACGCTATTAAATAGAAAAAAAGTTTTTTCAGTTTTTTAACTGAAAGTAAGGAGCGACATTAAAACTTCAACCGAACAGAAATTGCTCCGTATATGAAAGGGGCTTTTACTCCTCTACGCCCCGCTCTTTACGCTAAAGTTTGATTATTTTTCTTAATTCTACTTTTTAAAACAGTAAAAAACTTTCGCGTAAAGAGTGGGGCGTAGAGGAGTAAAAGCCTCTTTCATATACGGAGTAATTTGTGTTCGTTTTAAGTTTTAATGTCGCTCCTTACTTTCAGTTAAAAACTTGTTTTTTTATATTTAATTTCTGAATGTTTTTGAATTATTGCATGTTTTGATTTTTGCTCTCCGCACATAAATAATTAAAACAAATTTGTATATTAATTGTTTTTGGCTAAATGGCTTTCTCACAGTTTAAATCGGAAGATTTTGAGAGAAAAAGGAGCGAGGGAGGAGGCCAAGCTGCTCTCTAATTTTTTGATTGCTTAAAAAGGCAACTAGAACTTTGAATGTTTTACTAACGCTATCATTAGTAAAAATATATACGTAACTTATGTAACAAACTTCTATATTCGTATGTTTTATTACGTAAATGAGCCTCGTGAATACCTGGCTCCTTACACTGAAACTTGAATTTTGTCCTAATTGCTTAAGAATGACCACTGAATCACAAAGGTCATGGAATATATAGTTGAAATTACTAAAAATACTTAAGCGTGAAGAGTGAGGTATTACGAAAAGGAGAACCCCTCATATGCATAATAATTTCTGTTCGTTTTAAGTTTTAACGCTGCTCCTTACTTTCAGTGGAAAAAACTTTTCATATTTATTTTTTCATTGTTTTTTTTTTTAAATAATACTAGAAAGTCCCGCGCCCCCTTCATTGAAATTCTCTTCCCCCTTGACAAATTCCTCCATGGAAAAATCCTCCCGCGTAACCCCCCGTCAGCTTCCCCTCCCCCAAACCAAAAAATCCCCCTGAAAACGTTTGTACACTTCCCAATATCCATTAGTATATGCAAACAACGGTCAAAGTTTGACACTTGCAGCCCCTCCCACAGGGACTGTTTGGGAGCAAGTCGTCCACAAAGACATAGTTATTAGGTTTTTTGACTATGGTGAATAAAATCCCTATCTCAGAATTTCGATCCGGTGACTCCCGTAGAATATTCTGACCGACCGTCACCTGCCACTTTTACAACTATATTCTTTGAGTTGCAAGGAACTTAGAAAGACGTACAGCTTCATGATCTTGGTGGAGATAGTTTCAATAATGTTTTACTTACCTTCTATGAAAATTTGTTTCTCTCAATTTGTTTTTTTGTACTATTGAGACTGTCTGTGCAGGATTTCGTCTCTTGATGATAGAAGAGCATCGTAAAGTGCTGAAAACTATGTTGTGGTTAAGAGTGGACCCAAGATTGTGAAGAAACTCCATTCCTACTGGAGGTCCCAGGGACTTAATGCTGTCCGTTTCTAAGCCGGCTTAGGAACTTCGGTGCAGACTTGAGAAATTGTGTTGGTCTATCCGAAAAAAAAAAAAAAAAAAAAAAAAAAAAAATACGGTGCCAGATAATGGGCCTATTTGCTGAATAGTGAATTTCGAGCTGATGACAGTAGATTATAGAAAAACTAAATGCTTTGTCAGTTTTATGTAGACATTGATTTTCTGTCTTTGGTAATTCAAAACTGCGCGCTATATCATGAAAAACCACTACATTTGGGAAATATCACTGGCTTCAGAACAAAAATCACTAGCTAGAAGAAAATTACTAGGCAACTTAAAAATTATGAGAACTAGTGATAAATCACTAGGGTTTGCAACCCTGCTAAACCAGCCTAAGTGCTTCGGTGTAGCCTTGATAAGATATGTGATCCTGCACTGGCATAACGGATCATTACTTTTCCTGAGGCCAAAATAATTTCAATGATTTAAAGAACATGAACATTGGAACTTGGGATTTAATGAGGTTAAAAATTACTATCGTAGTTACATTTTGACTGACGAATGAAGATGACTCAAACTGGACTTATTAGGAGTTTCAGAAACTCATATCTCAGGGGTAGGAAGAATAAAATTAGGTGATATGGGATTTGTTTACTCAGGTAGGAAGGATGGGGTATATAGACAAGAAGTAGGGCTCCTAATGAATATGGGAGCTGTTAAGTCTTGTTTAGACTGGGGAGGTATTACTAATAGAATACTAATTGCTCATTTAATGACTAAAAAGTTCATGGTATCCGTTAGAGTAATATCTCCTGTAGAACCGACTGACAGCGATTCTAGTGACTCCCCATAGATTAATTTTACTTACAGTTTACTGTGTTACTATACAGGAGCCAATAGACAGAAACCCAGGTAGAAATATGATGTTTTTACTAGAATATTTTAATGCCCAGGTGAGTAGAAATAGGGATATATGATATCCTAGCCTAGATAAATTTGGTGCAGGAAAAGAAAACAGCAGCCTAATGGCTAAAGACTTCTGCAATTTTACAGGTATACTAATCTTGTTATAACCAATACGGCGTTTGATCATAAAATGGTCAATAAATTAACGTGGTATTCACATGAGGGTAAGACAGCAACCCTTATTAATTATGTTATAGTAAAACGAAAACTGACAGGATCAATACTAATACTGGAGTACTGAAGATCATCATCTACTAGTGTCTAGGGTTAATTTAAAGAGAAAATATCTAAATGGTAACTACTTATCAGGAAGTTATAATGCTGGTAGACTCCAAGATGAGAATTAAAGATAAATCTTCCAGGAGCAGTTGAATACTAAACTAGAGTATTTAATAGAGAGGAGAAGGGGCGTTTACAAGAATTATCTGAGTGATAGATCATATAAAAACAAAAGGAATGTAAGAAAGCGGAGAAAAAATTGAAATATGAACAAAGGAGGTTTGAAGTAGAGGCCATGGATACAATTACCGAAGATCTGAAGGATGCAGACAGCATAATAGTAAAATGTTGCATTAGTATGTTAGTAAATTTAGAGGAAGTAGTCAATCAGAACTTATCCCAGTTAAAGATAGGAACGAGACCACAATTAGTAATAAGGAAAAAGTTAAAGAGAGGTGGGCGGAACAGTTTGAAAATCTGCTAAACCAAGATAGATTTGCGCGGAAAGATATATAGGAAAATGAAGAAATGTGTGATATCTTGGATATGAAGGAAGATTTGTTTTGTGAGAAAGAATTAGCAACAGTATTAAAAGGATGAAAAAAAATAAGGATCTAGGGGCTGATACTGGGGTAAATAAGTTTCTTAAATATGGTGACTATGGTGAAAAGCTGTAGAAAATTATGAATATGATTTTTGAAATAGCGGAGGTACCTAAAGATTTTAGGAAAACCTTAATTAAACCACTGTATAAGAAAAGGAATTAGGAATTTAGAAAAAAATTAGGGAGCGAATTGCTTAGTAATATGATACTTTTTAGACTTAGAGATGTTGTAGACAAAGTTGTAAGAGAAGAGCAGTGCGGTTTTAGAAAAGGTGGAGGTGAAGGTAAAGGTAGAAAAGGTGGAGGATGTGTAGACCAAATTTTCACTTGTAGGTTAATAATTGAGAAGTGCCTTACTTGTCAAACACCTTTGGTCCTCAGTTGTATAGATTATGAGAAGCGTTTGATTCTTCTGATAGAAGATATTTAGCAAATGTCTTGTCCTTGTGTGGTAAGCCAGGTAATCCGTGTATGGTATACCAGACAAATACATTAAAATGATCAGTGCTATGTACGAGAATACAACTGCTTTGGTTAAGGTAGGAAATCAGGTTAGCAGCTGGTCTTGTATTAAATCATCAATTAAGCAAGGTTGTGTTCTATTCCATTTAATATGGATGGTTTTGATGGATCTTGTCACAAGGAGCACAGGAAAGTCAATAAGAAAGCACAGAATCAAATGGGGAGGAAAAATTCTCCTGGACTTAAATTATGCTGATGCTTTAAGCATCCTATATGAAAATGAAAGCAAAATGAATGAACTTTTAGAGGTTTTGCGAGTTCAGGGTGCTAGAATAGGTTTCAAAATTAATGTTAATAAGACCAAGTCCTTAAGGCTAGGAATAAGTGAAGATGAAAAGTTGACCTTGGGTAACGAAAAGATTGATCAGGTGGGCAGCTTCGCTTACCTTGGTAGCATTATTAGTAAAGACAGTAGGAGCAGTAAAGATATTAAAAGTAGAATAGCCAAGGCTCGGGATGTTTTTTTCACAGTTAAAAAAGACTTGGAAGAATAGGAAGATAAGTCGGCCAACAAAGCTTTGAAAACTACAAGCTACAGTGATGACAGACAGCGGTCCGAAAAGCGGATGAAGATTTGCTAGATGTTTTCTGGAGAAATTGCCTAGGGTTTGATCTTGATACCCAACTTACTTACCGTATGTCGAACAAATGACTGTACGAAGAATGTGGCTCAATCCTGCTTTCTATGACTATAACGAAAGAAAGGTTGAAATTCCTCGTGGACGTTGTGCTGATGAAGGATGATAGATTGCCAAAGATTGTCCTTTTCGACCAACCAACTAGGGCTAAACGGAAAGAAGGTCGTCCTCGTCTGGGGTGGTTGGACGTCATAAAGTAAGATTTAAAGGAAATGGAAACTTTCTTGGAGGATGTAAAAAGGGAGGCTTTGAACGGATTGGGATAGAGGAAGAGCGTGCGTAGCTCTGTTAGCCTCAGACGGCTTGGTGATGCGGTGAGTTGTTAATGGTAGTAGCAGTAGTAGTATACTATTTTTTTTACAGAAGTCTAGAGTAAAATGAACTTAAACACATCTTTCATACTCCAGCGCATGCTCATACACAAGTGAAACGGGAAACAAAAAATAACGTCCAGGATATTTCACTACCTGACGATTAAAGCATTAAGATAAACCAGTAATAAACTAATTTTATAAGCTATCTTAATTCTTTATTTTGCAGTCTTAGTTAAATTGAGATCTGAATGCGCTACTCTGGAATAATTTACTAATAAACAATCATGGCAAAACCAGCTTGAAAGAGCCCTCGAGGGGGAGAGGTCATCCCCTCTAGAAAACCAACAATTTAGAAAAGGCATACTTTGTAACCATCTGGGAAAAAATAAGTTATTCTTATAACAATTTCTTTCATACGTCAGCCCCCCCCCCCCCACCTGGAGGTGTTTATGAAAATATTGATCGCCTAACCTAACCAGCGGAAAAGAAGTTTAAATCTAATTGCAGTCTTCAGATTTTTTAACATGTTGCCACTAAACCTCTTGTACAGTGGGTCTTGCGGCTAGTTTATTTAACCATTATCAAATGCTGCATCGCTTCCCTACATTTTGACATTTTTAAAATTCGAACTTTTTAATTAGACAAATTGGTGAAATTAGACAAATTTATCAATAAATCCACAGAGCCAAAAAGTTACATGTGTTTATTTATCTTATTTTCCTCTTCCTCTTCCTCTTGCAGGTTTATTACCACCCTGAGTTACCTTGCCTTTGCCTTTGCTTGTCGAATCACCTTCAGTTTTTTTGCTTCGTGGCTTAGTTTTCACCTAAAGAAATAAAACAGGTTTAAAAACAATAGATTGCAGCAGTAGCCAGTAGACACTGTGTTCACGATGTTAGCTAAGATCATATCATCTAACAGAAGAGTTATTTTTGAATTCACTATTCTGTTCAATTTATTCCATTTTTATTTATTCCATTTTATTTATTCCAAATTTTATACAGGCCAATTTTGGCTCTTGAAAGATAAAGATTGAAACCCTTGCGTGATTTTGGTCCAAAAAAGTGAAATACAAAAAAGAACAAAATCAAAAAGTAACAAATAACCTTAAAAAACTGTAAAAAAAAATTATAGGGATACGATGATCATCTTCAATCAGCTGGATAAAGGAAAAACTGAAATTATAATATAAAATCTTTGATTAGTAAAAAAAAAATACTTTTGAAGTTCTTTATAATCTTTAGTACATTTGAAAAATATAGGCCCAAAATTTGCTTTTCCAAGTTGTTTTCCTCAAATTCTTTTGAACTCTAAGGTCACTGAATTTTTCTAATTTATTGGTCTTTTATTTCTTGCATGTTTTGAGCGTGAAGTTTTTAAATTGGAGGTTCTCGAGACTGTAACTTTGGGTTAGTTTTATTTGTGAAAGTTCTCTTTAATAAAATTAACGCTATACTAGGCTTTATTGAGCATATGCAAATATATATTTTACTAGCTGTTGGTGTGGCATTTTCTGATGTTTAATAAAAAAACGCTTAGGTTCTGACGTAGTTCCAGTAAGCAAAGTTTTCAATGGCTCTGGTGGTGCAGCCAGTTGAGGAAGTTTAACTTTTCCTGAGGCGAAACACATCTACTCAAGCTATAATCATCGACTGGACTGTACCTGATTCCTTGGCACGCTTACTTTTGGCATTGTCTCTTTGAGTTGCATGCCTATTTTCACGCTGTTCTTGTGATTCCTCGGCATGATTTTTTCCGGTAATTTCTCTTTGAGCAGCAAGCCTGTTTTCAAGTTGCTCTTGTGATTACTTGGCACACTTTCTTTTGGTAATTTCGCTTTGAGCCACAAGCCTGTTTTCACGTAGCACTTGTGATTTCTCGGCATGTTTTTTTTTTGGTAATTTCTCTTTGAGCCGCAAGCCGGTTTTCACGTTGTTCTTGTGATTCCTCGGCACGCTTTCTTTTGTTACTTTCTCTTTTAGCCAAGAGCTTTTTGGCATTAGCTCTTTGAGCAGCTTTCTTGGCTTTTTCTTCTGCTATTGTAGGATTTATACTAAAATTTCTCTTTGAATCGCCCCCTTATATACTTATCATGACGTTATATACAAAGGCTTATATACTTATAATGACGTCATATGCGCACAAACACACAAACATACAACTTATTTTTATGTATATAGATATATAATAAAAAAATATATACAATTTAGTGGTTTTATTTTTGAGATTTACATTTGCCTAACTAACGGCTATACTAGAGTTTTACTAAAAATCCACGTACTAATATACTGGTAAAAATGTTAAAAGCAAAAACTTCAAACGTTAAAAACCAAATCAGTACCACTACATAAGAAAGAGTAAAACCAAATAAGGGAAAATAAAAACCTTTTTTCAGATCGTCCTCATCTTCATCTTCTTCTAAAAGAGCTTCTTCTTCTTCTGCAGTCATGCCTTCCTCATCTAGCCCTTCAGTGGCGAAACCACCACCTCCTCTGACTTTAGACATTTTCATATTAGCATAGGTGGTAAGGTGTCCCTCTTTATTAAAGGTCCGAGTGAATGCAGATTTCACCTGGGTTAGAGAAATAAAAAATAAGCTGTTCCTTCACCTTCCGTGTTTTTCTCTTTTTTCTTTCGTTTTTCTTATTACTTATATACTTTATTGACTATTTTATCTTTATACTTGTTATATTCTTTTTCCTTTTTTCCACTCTTTTTTCCTAACCAGCTTATAATGTTTGTTGCAATATGCATAAAAGAAGCTGTTCTTTTTCCTTCCGTGTTTTTCTCTTTTTTCGTTCGTTTTTCTTGGGTTAGAGAAATAACTGAACACTTTGATAAATGAACAAAGACCCACTATTTTTCCCGATAACAAAAAAAGAAAAAAGAGAGGTTGCTAGACAATGAAAAAACCAAGATTTGGAACGATCGTGTATCAAATAATAAATTGTAAACAAAAACTATGCTCCGATTCCCCCTTTTAGGGCTTCAATGAAAGAAATATTAAGATGAGAGGGCTAAGTTTTACAAATTAAGGATTTTAAGATGCTAATCATTGCACTTTTTGGCAATTGATAACTTAAACGCATGTTCAATCAGCTTTGATATTTCTCTGACGCAAAGTGAGTTTGAGTCAGAGAAATATCGTATGCTCTTTAATCGTAAGACTCTTGGATGCTAGTTCTCCTATTCAAGCACCTCAATGGATGAGCTAGGGAGGGGTATCTTCCTAGATTTTGAGCTCCCCTCTGTATTGACACTTTATATGCACACATATAATGTGTACAGCAAATAACACATACTTTTATTAATAAATCGGTCTGTTATGCCTGTCAGAACGCAAACAGCAAAAATAGCGCCATCAAATTGTTAAGAAAGAAAGAAAAGCCGCAGCAAACGTCACTTAGAATTGCCTTTTTGTTTGTCTTAGCATATCATATGCAGCGCAATAGCGCTGCCTAAGTAAAGAGCGATGTGGGCGCAATGTATTTTTTTTTTGTTTTAGGCCAGGGCACTATGTATCGAAGGAGTTGTCGTAGAAACTTTGAAAACGGCTTATTTGATTAGGAACCGAAAGGGCTATTGCCCTTTGTAATAGTCGAAAATGATTGGAAAGCAACTAAGCAGCAACACTTTAGCAGACATTTTAGCAGCACAACATGTGTTTTAACAGCATTTATTTGAGCAAAAAGTATTTTTATGTTTAAAAATGGTATTTTTGGACAAAATCTACCAACAAATTTAAAAACTTCAAGTAGCATGGTTGCTTTGCTACTCCACCTGTTCCATGACAGAGAAGGACATCCTTCCATTGGGATGGGAAAAGGTCGTGAGAAAGGATTCAAAGGAAACAGCAACTTCATAGGAGGTACATTCAAGAGTGAAGCTTTGAGTAGGTTAGGACGGAGGAGTTATTGCGCAGTTGTGTCGGTGTAAATTGGTTCGGCACTACAATGAAATGTAAGCAGTATTAGGAGACAAGCCCGTATCCAGGGGTGGTCGAATTAGACCCCCTCCCTTCAAAAAATTTCAAGCTCATAAAAACGTAACAAAAAAGCATATAAACTAATTTTTGACGAGTTTTTAAAGCTTTTTTCTGTACCTCTCCCCCTAAACAAAAATCAGGATAAACAATTGTTAGTAGATATTATCATTTTTTTGCAATGGACAAATATTACCTTACCTTAGACCTTAGTTCCTCCTGTGCCGCCAGAGGGACCCAGGGCATCCAAAAAGAGCCGCCAGTCGTCCCTCATATGTGCTGCTGCCCAGACGTCTTCCCACTGGGGTTGGACTATCGCATTGATGTGTTTTAGGTCCCGCTGGTACGTACGACGAAGTGCATTCTTCGGCTTCCCTCTTCTTCGGGTTCCCTCTGGTTGCCACTCCAGTACAGTTCTGGGGAGTCTATCTCCCGCCATATGGATAACATGCCCCAGGTAGCGCCATCTTCGTTGGCGTATGACCTCTGTTACCAGGGGCTGGCGCGAGATAGACCGAACAGTCTGGTTGGTTATGTGGTCTCTTCAGTTAATGTTCAGTATTCTGCGAAGACAGTTGTTCTCGAAGGCAAGAATCCTCTTTTCTTGGTGTTGGTTTAGTTTCCAACATTCACAGCTATAAAGGAGGGCGGAGATGACGTTACTGTTGAACAGCCTCATTTTCAGTTTCAGGGAGTACTTTTTCGATCGCCACACTGGCTTTAGTCGATTAAAAGCTCCACTGGCTTGTCCAATCCTAGACTGCACCTCCTTTTCGCTGGATCCAGTTCGTTCGACTGTACTTCCAAGGTATCTAAAATCTACTACCTGCTCTACTGTATTGTCCCCGCACTTTAAGCCCAGTGGTGAGTCGCTCGTTGCCATGCTTTTTGTTTTGTCCGAGTTGATCTTTAGTCCCAAAAGACTCGCTTTCTCTCGGATTACTTCGAGAAGATCCTGGAGCCTTTCCTTGTTTGCTTCCATCAGGGTGATGTCGTCAGCGAAATCAAGATCTGCTAGTCGTTTGTTGTCGCAGATTTGGATACCAAACCCCGTGCAGTCTCGGAGCACATAATCGATTACAATGACAAAAAGCAAGGGGGAGAGGACACACCCCTGTTTGACACCGGACATGATATGGAATTACCTTGTATTTCCTTCGTGGGTCCGAACGCAGCACTCGGTGTTTTCATATAGGGCAATGATCAAGGATACAAGTTTTTCTGGAATGTCGTAATATCGGAGGATATTCCACAGCGAATCTCGGTGTATTGAATCGAAGGCTTTTTCGAAATCCACAAAGACAAGGTACATCTTTTGCCTCCATTCATTGCATTCCTCGATCATCATGCGTAGGACATATATAAGGTTGGAACAGGAGCGGGATGGGCGGAAGCCATGTTGCTCGTCTCGCAAGTGCTTATCTAAGGCTGTCTGGATGCGACGAAGGATTATCTGTGAGAATAGTTTCCCCGGGATAGAAAGGAGACTGATGCCCCTCCAGTTATCGCATTTTGCTGCCTCTCCTTTCTTAAAAAGCTTGATGAGTGTGCTTTTTCTCCATTCTTCGGGGACTTTCTCTGATTTCCATATACATGCAAAGAATGTGATCCACACAGTTATGCAAGCGCCTAAAGAGGCTTTAATCATTTCTGCTGATATCCTGTCGCTTCCTGGTGCTCTGCCGTTCTTCAGTTTGCGAGCGGCTTGTACCAGTTCTTCGGTTGACGGTTCTTCCGTATTGATTTGAAGTTCCAGGAAAGGGGTTGTGGGGATATCTGCTGTGTTCGGAGGACTAGGTCGGTTGAGAACTTTCTCGAAGTGTTGGGCCCAAACTTCAGAGATTTCATCGGGGGCTGTGACTGTCTTCCCGTTTCCGTCTTTTACTGGTCCATTTAGGTTGCGACGTTTCCCGATGATTTCATTGGTGATTTTATAGACGGCTCTGGAATCGCCGCGCTTGGCCGCTTCTTCTGCCATAGCTGCCTTTTGTTCTAGAAAGTTCCGTTTATCTCCCCTTGCGCTCTTTTTCACCAGCTTGTCTTGGTATCGATACAGCTGGTTACTCAAGACTGTGTCGCTGTTATCTCCATCATTTAGAAGACGTTGTTTTAGTTTCCGACGCTCTTCGATAAGGGTCCATGTCTTATCGGATAACCACTCGTCTTTGGGTCTTTTTTTGTGCCCAATTGTTTCTATTGCTGTCTGGTTGTAGGCTTCTTTTAGGGTGGCCCAGGTTGTCTCCACAGTGGCTTCTCTATCCAAATCTAGGGCCAAGCTCTCAAACCTGTTTGTAAGCTGTATGTTGAACCTATGACTAACTGCTGCGTTTGAGAGCTTTTCAGAGTCGTAGGCAGGTTTCTCTTTGGTTTGGGATTTTTTTGTGGCTTTCAGTTTGAGTGACAGCTTTGCAATCATCAAGGCGTGGTCTGAGGCGACGTCGGCTCCTCTGTAGGCTCTTACATCTTGAAGGCTTGACTTCCACTTTTTGTTGATCAAGATATGGTCAATCTGGTTGTGGGTTCGACCATCAGGCGAGTTCCATGAGTATTTGTGGATAGTTTTATGCTGAAACTGGGTTCCTCCGATGATAAGGTCATTTGCTAATGCGAAGTCAACTAACAGTATCCCATTCTCATTTATATCACCGAGGCCTTGGCTCCCAAGAACCTCAGGACAATAGGACTTGTCGCTCCCCACCTTGGCGTTGAAGTCACCAACAAAGCAGACGAGATCGTGGCTGGGGATATCCTTGGCGACAGCTTGTAGGGTGTTGTAGAAGTTATCTTTTGTGGTATCGTCTGCCTCATTAGTTGGTGCGTAACATGCGACTACTGTTAACTTAGCTTGGCGACCTGTGAACCGTGCCACGATGATCCTCTCATTTATAGGCGTCCATTTCGTTAGGGCTCTGGACGCAGATTTCGACAGCATTATGGCGACGCCTGCTTCTTTCTTTTTTTCGGTGCCACTGTGCAGGATTGTGGATCCCTTCTTGAGGGTTTGACTACCTGCACCAGTCCAACGGACTTCCGACAGAGCTAGGATGTCAAGGCCATAATTGTCCATCTCATTCACAACCTGTTCTGTTTTAGAAAGTTGAACCATGGTCCTTACGTTCCAAAAACCAAGTTTAATTTCGCAATTCGTTTTCAAAAATCGTGTCCGGGGGCGGTCCGAATTCGTCGTCAAGGAGTCCGGGGGCGGTCCATAGTCGTCGGCAGGTTTCATAGTCGGTATCATGTTGGCTCTCAATTAGACAGTTCTATGGCTAATCTTTTTTCCAGGGGCAGGCTGCTAGTCTGCCGCCAAACCCTCCTCCTTTATCCAGGCTTGGGACTGGCTGTATGATTACACGCGGAGTTTCTATATAGAACATCTAAATGAAGAACAAAAGCTAGGTAATGCTGTCAATTTATATATATATATATATATATATATATATATATATATATATATATATATATATATATATATATATATATATATATATATATATATATACTAGCTGTTGGTGGGGGCGCTTCGCCCCCCCCCCAAGCCCCCCCGCGCGCGTAAGTCGTTACGCACCATATTAGTTACGCGCCATTGTAGTTGTGTCCCTATGTCCCACCTGTGAATATAGATATATATATATATATATGTTTTTAACTACGTAAAACTTGCGAATATACAACATTCTTTGCTGTCCCATTGTCTGTGCATATAAATAGATTGTTTACCGACTCTTGAAAATGCAACATATAATGGTCCATGGGAAAACAATCCGTATTCAGATCTATACCTCATGATTCTAATGATTGCCCTTGTCCAGGTCGTCATTTGTGTCCCGGTGTCCCAGTCTGTGATTTCTCTTTGAGTGTCCCGGGCGTCATTTATATTCCATGTGTCCCGGTGTCTCGGTCGTCATTTATATCCCCCTGTGCCCCCGGCGTCCCCGTTGTAGTTGTGTCCCTGTGTCCCGGTCGTCATTTATATTCCCTGTGTCGCGGTCGTCATTTGTATCCCGGTGTCCCGGTCTGTATATACATTCGTTTTTTAGTTTTGTTTTTCTCCTTTATTTTTTTCCTTTTTTATTTTTTTTCTTTTTTAGTTTATTTAGATTTTTAGATTTTTTAGTTTTTTTATTAGTTTTTATTTTTTTTTCTTTTTAGTTTTTTTGTAGTTTTTACCTTTTTTTTAGTTTTTTTAGTTTTTTTTACTTATATCATGGTCGTCATTTATACTCCCTGTGTCCCGGTAGTCATTTGTGTCCCGGTG
Source organism: Artemia franciscana (assembly GCF_032884065.1). NCBI lineage: Eukaryota > Metazoa > Arthropoda > Branchiopoda > Anostraca > Artemiidae > Artemia > Artemia franciscana. The sequence goes on along the minus strand of NC_088883.1, from coordinate 23,771,023 downwards.
CTTTGTTGATTGCTAATCGAACATTCCTTTTGTCCCGGTCGCTTTCTCTTTGAGTGTCGTCATTCATATTCCCTATGTGCCGGTGTCCCGGTCGTCATTTGTAGATTTTTGCTTCTTTTATTTTTTTAGCTTTTTTAGTTTTTTTTCGTTTTTTCTTTTTATTTTTTTGTAGTTTTTATCTTTTTTATTTTTTTGTATTTTTATTCATATTTTTTTAGTTTTCTTTTTCTCTTTTATTTTTCAGTCTTTTCCTTTTTTTAGTTTTTTTCTTTTTTAGTTTTTAGTTTTTTTTTAGTTTTTTACCTTTTTTTAGTTTTTTTAGTTTTTTTAGTTTTTTAGATTTTTTAGTTTTTTTATTAGTTTTTAGTTTTTTTTTGTAGTTTTTGCCTTTTTTTAGTTTTTTCAGTATTTTTTTTAGTTTTTAGTTTTTTACCTTTTTTTAGTTTTTTTTAGTTTTTTAGCTTTTTTAGTTTTTTTTTTCTTTTTAGTTTTTTTGTAGTTTTTACCTTTTTTAGTTTTTTTTTCTTATTTTGTATTAGTGTGAAATAATTCAGACGTCATATGCGGACAAACATGACGTCACCTGATCCACAGATCCACACACAGACAACTTATTTTTATATATATCTTCTATATATATAAAAATAAGTTGTCTGTCTGTCTGTGGATGGATCAGGTGACGTCACCTGAAAAAACTGGATCAGGTGACGTCAAAACTGAAAAAACTAAAAAAGGCAAAAACTACAAAAAAACTAAAAACTAATAAAAAAAATAAAAAAGCTAAAAAACTAAAAAAACTAAAAAAAGGCAAAAACTACAAAAAAAACTAAAAACTAATAAAAAAGCTAAAAAACTAAAAAACTAAAAAAAGGCAAAACCTACAAAAAAAACTAAAAACTAATAAAAAAAATAAAAAAGCCAAAAAACTAAAAAAACTAAAAAAACTAAAAAAAAGGTAAAAAACGAAAAAAACTAAAAACTAAAAAAACAGGAAAAAACTGAAAAATAAGCTAAAATAAAGGTAAAAACCAATAAAAAACTAAAAAAAAACTGAAAAAACTAAAAAAAGGCAAAAACTACAAAAAAAAAATAAAAACTAATAAAAAAAGTAAAAAAGCTAAAAAACTAAAAAAACTAAAAAAACTAAAAAAAGGTAAAAAACTAAAAAAAATAAAAAATAAAAATAAACTAAAAAAAAGGAAAAAACTGAAAAATAAGCTAAAATAAAGGTAAAAAACAATAAAAAACTAAAAAGAAAAAAAGGAAAAAACTAAAAAAAATTTTCATCTAAAAAACTAAAAAAAACTAAAAAAGGTAAAAACTAAAAGAACTAAAAAAGAAAAAAATAAATGACGAAACTCAAAGAGAAAGCGACCAGGACAAAAGGAATGTTCGATTAGCAATCAACAAAGCACCGGGACACAGGGAGTATAAATGACGACCAGGACATAAGTAAAAAAAAAAAAACTATCTATATATATAAAAATAAGTTGTCTGTGGATCTGTGGATCGTGGATCAGGTGACGTCACCTGAAAAAACTGGATCAGGTGACGTCAAAACTGAAAAAACTAAAAAAAGGCAAAAACTACAAAAAAAACTAAAAACTAATAAAAAAATAAAAAAGCTATAAAACTAAAAAAACTAAAAAAAGGCAAAAACTACAAAAAAAACTAAAAACTAATAAAAAAGCTAAAAAACTAAAAAAACTAAAAAAAAAACAAAAACTACAAAAAAACTAAAAACTAAGAAAAAAAATAAAAAAGCTAAAAAACTAAAAAAACTAAAAAAACTAAAAAAAGGTAAAAAACTAAAAAAACTAAAAACTAAAAAAAACTAAAAAAAAGGAAAAAACTGAAAAATAAGCTAAAATAAAGGTAAAAACCAATAAAAAACTAAAAAAAAAACTGAAAAAACTAAAAAAAGGCAAAAACTACAAAAAAACTAAAAACTAATAAAAAAAGTAAAAAAGCTAAAAAACTAAAAAAACTAAAAAAACTAAAAAAACTAAAAAAAGGTAAAAAACTAAAAAAAAATAAAAAATAAAAAAAAACTAAAAAAAAAGGAAAAAACTGAAAAATAAGCTAACATAAAGGTAAAAACCAATAAAAAACTAAAAAAACTAAAAAAAGGCAAAAACTACAAAAAAAAACTAAAAACTAATAAAAAAGCTAAAAAACTAAAAAAACTAAAAAAAGGCAAAACCTACAAAAAAAACTAAAAATTAATAAAAAAAATAAAAAAGCTAAAAAACTAAAAAAACTAAAAAAACTAAAAAAAAGGTAAAAAACGAAAAAAACTAAAAACTAAAAAAAAGGAAAAAACTGAAAAATAAGCTAAAATAAAGGTAAAAACCAATAAAAAACTAAAAAAAAAACTGAAAAAACTAAAAAAAGGCAAAAACTACAAAAAAAAATAAAAACTAATAAAAAAAGTAAAAAAGCTAAAAAACTAAAAAAACTAAAAAAACTAAAAAAAGGTAAAAAACTAAAAAAAATAAAAAATAAAAAAAAAACTAAAAAAAAGGAAAAAACTGAAAAATAAGCTAAAATAAAGGTAAAAACCAATAAAAAACTAAAAAGAAAAAAAGGAAAAAACTAAAAAAAATTTTCATCTAAAAACTAAAGATAACTAAAAAAGGTAAAAACTAAAAGAACTAAAAAAGAAAAAAATAAATGACGAAACTCAAAGAGAAAGCGACCAGGACAAAAGGAATGTTCGATTAGCAATCAACAAAGCACCGGGACACAGGGAGTATAAATGACGACCAGGACATAAGTAAAAAAAAAAAAAACTATCTATATATATAAAAATAAGTTGTCTGTGGATCTGTGGATCGTGGATCAGGTGACGTCACCTGAAAAAACTGGATCAGGTGACGTCAAAACTGAAAAAACTAAAAAAAGGCAAAAACTACAAAAAAAACTAAAAACTAATAAAAAAAATAAAAAAGCTATAAAACTAAAAAAACTAAAAAAAGGCAAAAACTACAAAAAAAACTAAAAACTAATAAAAAAGCTAAAAAACTAAAAAAACTAAAAAAAAAAAAACTACAAAATAACTAAAAACTAATAAAAAAAATAAAAAAGCTAAAAAACTAAAAAAACTAAAAAAACTAAAAAAAGGTAAAAAACTAAAAAAACTAAAAACTAAAAAAAACTAAAAAAAAGGAAAAAACTGAAAAATAAGCTAAAATAAAGGTAAAAACCAATAAAAAACTAAAAAAAAAACTGAAAAAACTAAAAAAAGGCAAAAACTACAAAAAAACTAAAAACTAATAAAAAAAGTAAAAAAGCTAAAAAACTAAAAAAACTAAAAAAACTAAAAAAACTAAAAAAAGGTAAAAAACTAAAAAAAATAAAAAATAAAAAAAAACTAAAAAAAATGGAAAAAACTGAAAAATAAGCTAACATAAAGGTAAAAACCAATAAAAAACTAAAAAGAAAAAAAGGAAAAAACTAAAAAAAATTTTCATCTAAAAAACTAAAAAAAACTAAAAAAGGTAAAAACTAAAAGAACTAAAAAGAAAAAAATAAATGACGACACTCAAAGAGAAAGCGACCAGGACAAAAGGAATGTTCGATTAGCAATCAACAAAGCACCGGGACACAGGGAGTATAAATGACGACCAGGACATAAGTAAAAAAAAAAATTAACAAAACTAAAAAGAAGTTAAAAACTACAAAAAAACTAAAAAGAAAAAAAAACTAAAAACTAATAAAAAAACTAAAAAATCTAAAAATCTCAAATATAAATATATATATATATATATATATATATATATATATATATATATATATATATATATATATACTTATTTTTATATATATATATATATATATATATATATATATATATATATATATATATATATATATATATATATATATATATATATATATATATATATATATATATATATATATATATATATATATATATATATATATATATATATATATATATATATATATATATATATATATATATGTATATGTTCCCTCAGAAAAAACGTTTTTGCGACAATCAGATATAGTTTGCACCAAAAGGACAAGAAAGGGATATTGTCTTTTTTTCAACAATTTTCAGCTAATATTAATCCTATTTTCAATCTAAAAAAAAAATATACTCTAAATTTCGAAAATGCAATTCACCAGAAGGATAGCCAACTTTCGACTATAGAATAAAAGCAAAAGTGTTGCCTTTCGTTGATACATTAAAACTATAGGATCAAGGCCGTATCCAAGATTTTTCTTCTTTTTTTTTGGGGGGGGAGGGCTACGATAAAAAATATACAAAATTTTTTTATATAGATTTTTGTTACGTTTTTGCTAGTCGGACAAAAATCCCCCCCCCCCAACACACACTGGATACGGCCTTGCGTAGGAGAGTAGAAAATAACATAAGAAAGTTCAACAATGAACATAAACCTTAAACAATATTGTGTAACATATAACATTATGTTATGCCATATTAATATTAAATTATATAATGGAAACTTAGGTTTCAGTTTTTGCAAAATGGTCCGTTGAAGAGGATTTTATGTCATATACAAAGCTAGAATATCTTGATGTGTACCTTTTAGGGTTAAGGTGGCAGAATATTTGAATGTCTCATTATTGATAAACAAAATAAATTGTGATAATGTCTTAAATATTTTAGAAAAAGATTGGGTTCCTGATCTTTAAAGATGAACTATTCGTCTAGCTTTTAGCAACGGCCTATCTCCTATACAAAGGGAAAAATAAAAGGGTGGAAATGTATACTGTGGGGCACTTCCAAGGACCCCAGCCCTACATATAAGTAACGTTTAAGCTTCAGGTTCAGGTTAATAATAATAGCAAAAATATGTTTTTATTGAGGAAGGGGAAGGTAGAGTAAAATTGAGAAGTATTGAGGAGAGATGGGGAGTACAAACAGTAAAAAAACAAGTGAGCACTGTGTCCAAAGCTCCCTAGAGTATATCCAAATCATAGCCTTCTTCTTTCTAAAAGTCTAACAACTGATAATTTTCTAACCTTAGTTTCCACTTGGCTCATAGGATCTTTCCTTCCAGGCCAGGTTGTCAAAGATAAAATATCACCCAAATCTTCTCGAATCAAATCATACGATGTCATAGCCTCAACTGACTTTTCTACACCATCTGTACCCTCTTTTATCAGAGGCCTAGTGACTGCGTCCCTTATATACTGAATGTAGTCCAAATTCACTGCTCTTTTGCTACCAGAGATTCTAAAAAGAAATGACAACAACTAAAAAACGCGATAAATTTGAATTTTCTATATTTCAGTATGTTGAGGCTGAGTTCAAACCCTGGGTTTCGTATTACCAAGCTGAGGTTAAACCCACGATGCCACTACAAGACCCTGAGAACCTCAAAGTCCCTTCCTCGTTTTGGAAGAAAAGTGTACACATCATCATAGCATGAACATCATTTAGGGAGTTAAGGAGGAGTTAGGAGGTTAGGTTAGGGAGGAGTTAGTTAGGGAGGAGGCAAGCAGCCAGCATTTCTAAAAGCCTGAATTCAGGAAAAAAAATTACCTGACATATTCGATCAACATCTTAAATTTAAAGAACTTGAAAAACGCAGGCATTTTCTGTAGTATTCATTATGCTATCTCCGTTAAATACTCCGTGGTTATACACAAAACAAACATATTGTTTCAACGTCAATAGTTAACCCGGAAACATTGAAGCTACAGGTCACTACTTTTCCGACAAAAATTTAAGATCTGATCTGAAACGTATTTAGACATAAACCGTAAATGGTTTATGAATCCAATAGGACGTGATCTTCTTTATTCGACCTTCCCTAGAAAGTCATTAGGGAGTAACAATGATAGGGCATGCACACGTTGTGGATGGGCATGTTGAAGCCGTCACCGCCCCTTATTCCCGCGTACTTTCCTGGCCAGTACTATTCCTTTATAGATTTATCCTTCTAAATATAAAATTTTATGAATATCCAATTACCCACTCGTAAGTTAAAAATACCTCATTTTCTAATTTTTCCGAATTAACTGTCCCCCCACTCCCCTCCCCCAGATGGTAGAATCGGAGAAACGACTATTTCTGATTTAATATGGTTCGGTCCATGATATGCCTGCCAAATTTAATCGTCCTAGCTTATCTGGAAGTGCCCAAACTAGCAAAACCGGGACAGACAGACAGAATTTGTGATCGCTATATGTCACTTGATCGCTATATGACACATCATTACTACCCATGCAAAAAATGATTTTATTGTTTTTCAAGGTGGGGAACTCAAGTTACTTCAAAGTTTTTAACCATACTGATTCCAATGGTGCAATCTTTATTTCGATTTGACGCCATTTTTGAGGGGTTTCAGGCTCTTTTTCGAAATCACTATAAATTTGTTTTCACGATAAACTTTTAGTTTTAAGATATACCGAAATAATAGTTAATATCCCGAATCAATGTCACATGGTCATTTTTTTCATCATTAGGTATTTTATTTCAAAACGCGCTTTTCAACTTTTGGTTACTATGGGCTGTGGGTTGCTCTTTACTAGGTTGCAGCTACTGCTGCAAACGGAAAGTAAAAGCTCTAGTGCCCTTTTTAAGTGACAAAAAATTTGAGGGCACCTAGGCCCCCTCCCACGCAACTTTTTCCCCAAAGTAACCGGATTAAAATTTTGAGATAGCCATTCTGTTCAGCTTAGTCGAAAACCTTATAACTATGTCTTTGGGGATGACTTAATCCCCCAAAGTCCCCGGAGGAGGGACTGCAAGTTACAAACTTTGACCATTTTTTACCCATAGTAATGGTTATTAGGAAGTGTACAGACGTTTTTGGGGAGACTTTTCCGCGTTGGGGTGGGAGTGGGTCGGGGGAGAAGGTTACGTGGGAGGATCTTTCCATGGAGGATTTTCTAGCATTATTTAAAAAGAAACAATGAGAAAATAAGTAAAAAAAAAAAAATTCACATGGAAGTAATGAGTAGCCTTAAAACTTAAAACGAACATAAAATATTACATGTAAAAGAAGGTTTTCTCCTCCACAATACCTTACTCTTTACGCTTTTAAGTATTTTTAGTAATTTCAACTATTTATTTTACGGCCTTTGTGATTCAGGGGTCATTCTTAAAGATCTGGGATAAAATTCAAGCTTTAGTGCAAAGAGCGATATATTGACGAGGGGGAAAACCCCCTCATTTACATAATACAAATACACAAATATAGAAGTTCGTTACGTAAGGTAATTCGCAAGGTACGTATGTTTATTACTAACAAAAACGTTCGTAAAAAAAATAAAATAAAAAATCGAGTTTCATTTTTAAGTAACTAAAAATTGGATGGCAACTAGGCCTCCTCCCCCGCCCTTTTCTTATCAAAATCATCTGATTAACACTATGAGAAAGCTATTTAGCAAAAAAAAGAGACAAATTTCGTTTTAATTATTCATGTGCGGTAAGCCAAAATCAAATTTTGGATTAATTCAAAAACGTTCAGAAATTAAATAAAAAAAACAAGTTTTTTTTTAAACTGCAAGTAAGTAGCGACATTAAAACTTAAAACGAGCAGAGATTATTCCGTATATGAGAGAGGTTGACCCCTCCACAACGCCTCGTTCTTTACGTTAAAGTTTTCTACTGTTTTAAAAAGTAGAGCTGTGAGAAAGAGTCAAACTCTAGCGTAAAGAGCGGGGCGTTAAGGAGGGGACAACCCCTTTAATATACGGAATAATTTCTCTTCGTTTTAAATTTTAATGTTGCTCCTTACTTGCAAATAAAAAAAAGTTTTTATCTCATTTAATTACTTTTAAGATTAGCCGAAACAATAGAAAACGTTCTGTTAATCAAAATTTCCATTTCACACCTGTCATTGAAAACAAGGAAAGACATACCGCCTCCCTCGAATGAGGCGTTCTTAGGCATCGGGTCTCTAGCCCAAATCCAAAATTAAAGCAAAGTGTCAACGACGAAATCACAAAAGTGAAAAGTGCTCCGTTTCTTCAATTAAAACCCGTTTGAAAGTGACTCTCAGTGTAACAGAGAAACCTGGCTTCTGAGAAGTAATTTAATACACAAATAAAAAATGCTGGGAGGCTTTGGTACCTGAGCCGTAGGTATAATTTTACCTCAGGGTTGCATTTTTATGACCAGCAAGGGTACATTGACAGGTTGTCTTCGAACGATAACCTTTCAGGTACCTTTGAAAATTTGGAAATCATCTAGCAGAAGTAGGTGAATGCTAAAGAAGGTAGAAAAATTTGAGATGGTGGTGGCACATCTATTATGAGTCGAAGAAATATCTCTACCATAAAGGACGAGGGATATTAACTCGTTTTTTGTTTTCAAATAAGGTCCAAGAAGCGTATTTGGGGAGGGTGTGTGGGTCAGATATTCAACCTTTTTTTCCTAGGGGGAGGAGGTCGTAATCGGGAAACGAGCATTTTTAGGCCAGTAAATAGCTATTTTATCAGGGAAAAGGTTTCCTGAAACTTTACAGTGGAAGCGATCCTGTCTTAACGTTCCAATTTAAGCTAAATATAGTTCCTACAGATCTATGAACCTGGCCGAATCCGGCATTCGCTCCCGAAATACTCCTCCGAACACAAGTTTGAGCTGCCACATAGAAAGTACAAAATTTTGTATTTTTTTTTTAAAGATTTTTAGAAAAATAATATTTTGAAAAAGACGGCTATCTCAAAATTGTGATCGGATACATTTGGGAAAGAACGGGGTGGGTGATGTCTTGTTGCCCTTCAATCACTTTAGACTCTTAAAAATATCACTACAAATTGTAACTTGCAGTCAAATGAGCCACCTCCTAAGTTTAATTGTAAGTCCACCAATTGTGAAAATGCCCAGGAAGAAAATGAGCCGCTGTTTGCTGTTTTTGCGCATGGAGCTAAAATTGCTTACATATATAAGGTTTTCAGTTGGGATGGGGTTCAGAAGTACCTTAAATAAAGCCAATTTTTGGGCCTACAGTTATCGAATCGAAAAATTTTTTTGGGAGATAGGGAGATCCTTCCCCACTGGTGTACTTAGGTATAGTAGTTAAAATGTCACCAAAGTAAACCTTTGTGGTCTTGAAGTAATAATTTCAAAACTTGCTGTTATGGCTACGGAATTTTGAAGGTATAATTTGTACTAGTATATTAATTATGAAAGTAAAAAAAAAATGCAGTATTTGTTATAAATTGATAAAACACAGACGAAATTTCTAAATTTTTTGTATACTAACAACACAAAATTGAAAATACAACGACGGGTAAAGTGGTTAAATATAACATACTAACTAAATTGTAATAGTATTAAAAATAAATGTACCTTTTATTACATTTCCATTCATTTAATTCAAAAAGGAAAGGTATTGTGGTGTAAGAAATTAAAAGTATTTACTGTTCGCTCGCTACAGGGATAAAATTACATAGGACTCTCACTATATTTTTCCAGTATGTGGGAGGGTGGTGGTTCTCTGAAAACAAACTTGGCCAGAAAAGTCGGGAGGGTTTTTTCTTTTGGGGGGGTGGGGGTACTGAGATACTTTCATCCATACAGGGACAGTCGTGACATATAGATAGCCAACTTGCTTAAATGTATCTCCTCCACTTTGATACAAAGTGAATTAGGAGTACTTTTATTAACTTGTTTTTTGCTATGAAATCTGTGATTATGTTTAAAAAGGTGACGAATTGGCTTGACGAAAATAAACAAAAAAGAAAGAAAAACTCACTTTTTAACATGGAAGTATAGAAGATCAATCTCTTTTTCTCTGCTTGATTTAACTACCAGGCCCAGGTCTAGATGTCCCCCCGGAAAATTCTTCCCTGGGAAAAATACCTCCTCGGGAAGTTCTCCTTCAAAAATTCTCCTCCCGGAAAATAACCCCTGGATAATTTTGGAAGTTAATTAGAAGGAAAATTTATGTGTCGACCAAGTTTTCACTCTTAGTTAATAATTGAGAAGTCCCTTCGTTGTCAAATACCTTCGGTCCTCAGTTTTTATTGATTATGAGCAAGCTCTCGATTCTGTTGATAGAAGAGCGTTAGTAAGAGTCTTATCCTTATATGGTATACCGGAAAAATACATTAAAGTGATTTGTGCTATGTACGAGAATAATACTGCTACGGTTAGGGTAGGAAATGAGGTTAGCAACTGATTTTGTATTAAATCAGGAGTTAAGCAGGGTTGTGTTCTATTCCCCTTTATATGGATCATTTTTATGGACTTCGTCTTAAGGAACACAGGAAAGGCAATTGGAGACCACGGAATCAAATGGGGAGGAAAAACGCTCCTGGACTTAGATTATGCTGATGATTTAAGAATATTAGATGAAAGTGTGAGCAAAATGAATGAATTTTTAGAGGTTTTGCGAGTTCAGGGTGCTAGAATAGGCTTGGAAATTAATATTAAGAAGACTAAGTCACTAAGGCTAGGAATAAGTGAAGTTGAGAAGGTGACGTTGGGTAACGAAAAGATTGATCAGGTTGGCAGCTTCACTTGCCTTAGTAGTATTATTAGTAAAGCCGGTTGGAGCAGTGAAGATGCTAAAAGTAGAATAGCTAAGGCTCAGGGCGTTTTTTCACAGTTAAAAAAAGTTTGGAAGAATAGGAAGATAAGTCTGCAAACCAAGATTAAAATATTAGAAGCTACAGTGATGACAGTAGTCAAATGTGGCTCTGAAGCATGGACGCTCTGAAAAGCAGACGAAAATTTACTAGATGTTTTCCACAGAAATTGCCTACGGATTGTTCTGGGTACCCGACTGACTGACCGTATTTCAAACGGTAGGCTATACGAAGAATGCGGTTCAATCCCGTTTTCTACGGCTATAATGAAAGAAAGGTTGAGATGGTTAGGCCACGTTAAGTCTGCAAACCAAGATTAAAATATTGGAAGCTACAGTGATGACAGTGGTCAAATGTGGCTCTGAAGCATGGACGCTCTGAAAAGCAGACGAAAATTTACTAGATGTTTTCCACAGAAATTGCCTACGGATTGTTCTGGGTACCCGACTGACTGACCGTGTTTCAAACGGTAGGCTATACGAAGAATGCGGTTCAATCCCGTATTCTAGGGCTATAATGAAAGAAAGGTTGAGATGGTTAGGCCACGTTCTACGGATGAAGGATGATAGATTGCCGAAGATTGTCCTTTTTGGCCAACCGTCTGGGGCTTCACGGAAAGCAGGTCGTCCTCGTCTGGGTTGGGATATTATGAATAAAGATTTAAATCAAATGGGAACTTTCTGGGAGGGTGTAAAGAGGGAGGCCTTGAATAGATTGGGTTGGAGGAGGAGCGTGCGTAGCTGTGTTGGCCTCAGGCGGCTTGATGCTGCAGTGAGTTATTATTAGTAGTAGTAGTAAAATTGAAATTTATACTCACCTGTTTAAGTCAGAGGTAATGTTATAGCGTTGCCTATAGTAAAAAGCCAAAAGGGTTCAATGTACTATTATCTTTTTTAGAGGCTCTTTTTATGGAAGGGATAGCCGTATAAACTTTGGAGGTGGCTCATTAGACTGCAAGTTAAAAGTTGTAGTGCTGTTTATAAGAGTCAAAAGTGGTTGAAGGGCAACAAGATATCACCCACCCCATTTTTTCCCAATGTATCCGATCAAAATTTTGAGATAACCATCTTTTTCATAATTGTATTTTTCATAGATATTGTCCAAAAAATTCAAAATTTTGTATTTTCAATATGGCTGCTCAAACTTTTGCATGAGGGAGTATATTCGGGAGCGAAAGTACAAAATTTTGTACTTTCTATGTGGCAGCTCAAACTTGTGTTCGGAGGAGTATTTCGGGAGCGAATGCCGGATCCGACCAGGTCCATAGATCTGCGGGGACCATATTTAGCTTAAATTGAAACGTTAAGAAAGGATCGCTTCCCCTGTAAAGTTTCAGGAAACATTTTCCCTGATAAAATAGCTATTTACTGGCCTAAAAATGCGCGTTTCCCGATTACGACCTCCTCCCCCTAGGAAACAAAGGTTGAATATCCGACCCACACACCCTCCCCAAAGTTCGTTTTAAGTTTTAATGCTACTCATTACTTCCGGGTGATTTTTTTTTATGATGCCTTCTTTAGTTTCATCACCTAAGTTATACAAAGCGTTGGGTGGAAGGTTTGGACAATATGGAAAATTTTAAGACAGTGGAAATTATTTCTGTAGATATTTCGGCCTTATGTCCAAGGGCCGTCTTCAGCACAATACAAGAATAAAAGAGAAACTATATATATCTATATATATAAAAATAAGTTGTCTGTCTGTCTGTGGATGGATCAGGTGACGTCACCTGAAAAAACTGGATCAGGTGACGTCAAAACTGAAAAAACTAAAAAAAGGCAAAAACTACAAAAAAAACTAAAAACTAATAAAAAAAATAAAAAAGCTAAAAAACTAAAAAAACTAAAAAAAGGCAAAAACTACAAAAAAAACTAAAAACTAATAAAAAAGCTAAAAAACTAAAAAAACTAAAAAAAGGCAAAAACTACAAAAAAAACTAAAAACTAATAAAAAAAATAAAAAGCTAAAAAACTAAAAAAACTAAAAAAACTAAAAAAAGGTAAAAAACTAAAAAAACTAAAAACTAAAAAAAACTAAAAAAAAGGAAAAAACTGAAAAATAAGCTAAAATAAAGGTAAAAACCAATAAAAAACTAAAAAAAAAAACTGAAAAAACTAAAAAAAGGCAAAAACTACAAAAAAAAAACTAAAAACTAATAAAAAAAGTAAAAAAGCTAAAAAACTAAAAAAACTAAAAAAAACTAAAAAAAGGTAAAAAACTAAAAAAAATAAAAAATAAAAAAAACTAAAAAAAAGGAAAAAACTGAAAAATAAGCTAAAATAAAGGTAAAAACCAATAAAAAACTAAAAAGAAAAAAAGGAAAAAACTAAAAAAAATTTTCATCTAAAAAACTAAAAAAAACTAAAAAAGGTAAAAACTAAAAGAACTAAAAAAGAAACTAAAAAAAACTGAAAAAACTAAAAAAAGGCAAAAACTACAAAAAAACTAAAAACTAATAAAAAAAGTAAAAAAGCTAAAAAACTAAAAAAACTAAAAAAACTAAAAAAACTAAAAAAAGGTAAAAAACTAAAAAAAAATAAAAAATAAAAAAAAACTAAAAAAAAAGGAAAAAACTGAAAAATAAGCTAACATAAAGGTAAAAACCAATAAAAAACTAAAAAGAAACAAAGGAAAAAACTAAAAAAAATTTTCATCTAAAAAACTAAAAAAAACTAAAAAAGGTAAAAACTAAAAGAACTAAAAAAGAAAAAAATAAATGACGACACTCAAAGAGAAAGCGACCAGGACAAAAGGAATGTTCGATTAGCATTCAACAAAGCACCGGGACACAGGGAGTATAAATGACGACCAGGACATAAGTAAAAAAAAAAAATTAACAAAACTAAAAAGAAGGTAAAAACTACAAAAAAACTAAAAAGAAAAAAAAACTAAAAACTAATAAAAAAACTAAAAAATCTAAAAATCTAAATAAACTAAAAAAGAAAAAAAAAGCGTAACGACTTACGCGCGCGGGGGGGCTTGGGGGGGGCGCGAAGCGCCCCCACCAACTAGGTGTTGGGGTGGCGCGAAGCGCCACCCCAACAGCTAGTATATATATATAAAAGAACTTACATCAAATTGTGAGGATTAAAAACTGAATAATTAAAAACACTTTTTAAAACTTTTTTTAAAAATAGCCCTAGCATCCTTACTTCAACGAAGTTCAACCAGGACTCAAGAGATGGACAGGACTCTGATGATGGACAATGTTGACTAGACTGGTATAATAAAGGGGGACTGAATTCACATGGATTTACAGGCAAACTAGTAACCAAGACCTAACAGGATAGTAACCAAGACCATATTACCAAGACCCGGGGTATATTTTTTCTGGTGAAAGTGAAGAGCGACATTAAAACTTAAAACAAACAGTAATTATTCATTATATGAAAGAAGCTGTCTCCTCCATTCTTGGTAATATGTGATTACCAATGTGTATTTCATTATGGCTTTTTTCAAGTTAGCCGAATGAATACAGCTTCTCATTCACTGTATTTAACTTTTGCTTAAAATGGCCACCTCAAATGGCCCAACTTACCTTTTGAGCTACCAGAAAAATTCAGAAAGCACAGCGAGGAGACAGCTTCCACAATTTGATGTAAGTTCTTTTATATATATATATATATATAGTTTCTCTCTTATTCTTGTATTGTGCTGAAAATTAAAATTTTCCCTATTGTCCCTACGTTGTATTTGTTTGTCAGCATATCACTGTTGTTTTTTTTTCAGAATTTTAAAAATACAGAGAAATATCGGGAGTTAGTTTATTTGAGCTAGTTTTGTATCGATATGATGCATAAATCGTGGAATGATGATTCTTATTCGTGAGGGAGGGTTAATTCTGAAAAATTAGAAAAAATGAGGTATTTTTAACTTACGAACGAGTGATCGGATCTCAATGAAATTTGATATTTAGAAGGATATCGTGTCTTAAAACTCTTATTTTAAATCCCGACCGGATTTGGTGACATTGGGGGGAGTTTGGGGGGACCAAAAATCATGGAAACGCTTAGAGTGGAGGGATCGGGATGAAACTTGGTGGGGAAAATAAGAAGAAGTCTTTCTGCTTATTGACATAATTGAAACTGATTTGCTCTATTTTGAAGAATGGGGGGGAGGGTTAATTCTGAAAAAATTAGCAAAAATGATGTATTTTTAACTTACGAAGGAGGGACAGGATCTTCATGAAAGATCATATTTAGAAGGATCTCGTAGTTCAGATCTCTTATTTTAAATATTAACCAGATCCAGCGTCATTGGAGGGGGGGGGGCGGAAATCTTGGAAAGTACTTAAAGTGGAAAGATCAGGATGAAACTGGATAGGAAGAATAAAAACAAGTCTTAGATACGTGACTGATATAACCGGACCGGATCCGCTCTCTTTAGTGGAATTGGGGGGGGGGATAATTCGGAAAAACGAGGTATTTGTGACTTATGAACGGGTGATCAGATCTTAATTAATTTTGATATTTAGAGGGATTTTGTGCTTTAAAGCTCTTATTTTAAATTCCAACCAGATCCTGTGACATTGGGGGGAGTTAGAGGGGGAAACCGGAATTCTTGGAAAACGTGAAAATCGGGGTATTTTTATCTTACGAATAGGCGATCGGATCTTAATTAAACTTGATATATAGAAGGATTTTATGTCTCAGATGCACTATTTTCGACTTGAAATGGATCCGGGGACATAGGGGGTTGGAGGAGGGAAACAGAAATCTTGGAAAACGCTTATAGTGGAGAGATCGGGATGAAACTCAATGGGAAGAAAAAGCACAAGCTCTAGATACGTTGTTGACATAATTGGAATGGATCCGTTCTCTTTGGAGGAGCTGGGAGGTGTTAATTTGGAAAAATTAGGAGAATTGAGGTATTTTTAACTTAAGAACGGGTGACCGGATCTTAATGAAATTTGATATTTAGAAGGATTTCATGTCTCAGAGCTCTTATTTCAAATCCTCACTAGATCTGTTGACATTGGGGAGAGTTGGAGGGGGAAATCAGAAATCTTGGAAAACGCTTATAGTGGAGGAACGGGGATGGTTGATAGAATAAGCAAATATCGCAGATACGTGATTGACGTAACCGTACTGGATTCGCTCACTTTGGGGGAGTTAGGGGAGGGATTTAGTGCTTTGGCGAGTTTGGTGCTTCTGGACGTGCTAGGACGATGAAAATTGGTAGGCGTGTCAGGGAGCTGCACAAATTGACTTGATAAACTCACTTTTCTAGATTTGACCATCTGGGGGGCTAAAGGGAGAGGAAAAATTTTAAAAATGAGTTATTTATAACTTACGAGTGGGTGATCTGATCTTAATGAATTTTGATATTTAGAAGGACATCGTGACTCAGAGCTCTTATTTTAAATCCCGACTGGCATTAAGCCTCTGATTTTCCTTTTAAATCAATCTATTGATTCTTAGAATTTTGTTAGAGCTCATACCATATGAGCTCTTGGCTCTTAGCTCTTCTTGCCTCGTCACAAGTGCCATATGAGCTCTTAGCTCTTGTTAGATTATTGAGTAAGATATTTCTGATAGATCATTGCTTCATTTATTATTAATGAGAGATGGTTGCTGATATACGTTGCTTGGACGAACTGCCAAGCGGCGGAATCCTGCCAAGCGTTACTGCCAAGCGGCCAATCTCCAGCGGCGGATTTGAAAAGGTTTTAAATACGAAATTTTCGGCATTATGAGCGGTGAAGTGAAGGTATTTCAATTGGTTTTGGACAAAGAATTCGGATATCTAAAATGTTGGTGAGTGGCAGACGTATAATGTCAATATTACATCAACAGTAGGTTGCCAAGTCGCAGTTTAGGCAGTAGAAATAAAATCAAAATGTAATTTTTTGTTCATAGATAGAAATAAAATTAACGATTCAGATTAAAAAGCTGAAAAGTTTGGAATACATTAAATAAAAACGAGGTACAATTTGAAGTTAATTTCGACTTTGTTGGTTTTATTAATTCTCATTAAGAGTTCAAAATATAAAAACAAAAATAATTACTTAGGAATAAAATAAAGAAATCTAGAATTTTCACTCTGACCAATTAATTTTTTTTTTAATTTATATTATTTTCGATTTCTTCATATCCACCATTTTTATACTTCAGACCAGGTAAAAATAAAACTACCAGGTTTTGCTTTAAATATTCTTTTGTACTTTATTGGAATTAAATTAAGGAAACAATAAACTGGTCCAATTTTATACTCGTGTTTAAAGATCCTTTGTTCAAAATTTCATTTTGCTGACTTGTCGGGTCTGAGAGCAGAATCTCTTTTCATAGTATTAAATTCAAAAACAAGTTTCTTTTGTAATTGCAAGTAAGGAGCAACATTAACACTTAAAACGAACATAAATTATTCTGTAGATTAAAAGAGTTGTCCCCTCTTAAACGCCTCTCTCTTTACTCTAAAGTTTGACTCTTTCTCACAACTCTACTTTTTAAAACAATAAAAAAAACTTTAGCGTAAAGAGCGAGGTGTTGAGGAGGGGATGACCCCTTTCATATACAGAATAATTTCTGTTCGTTTTAAGTTTTAATGTCCCTCCTTACTTGCAGTTAAAAATTTTTTTTTCTTCTGAACGTTTTTGAATTAATGCATGTTTTATTTTGGCTTACCGCACATGAATAATTAAAACAAAATTTACATATTATTATTTTTTTTGCTAAATGGCTTTCTCATAGTTTTGATCGGACGATTTAGATAAGAAAAAGGGGTGGGGAGGAGGCCTAGTTAACCTCCAATTTTTGATTACTTGAAAAGACAACTAGAACTTTTTATTTTTTACAAATGTTTTTATTAGTAACTAGTTGGTGGGGGGCTTCGCGACCCCCCAAGCCCCCCGATAACTTCCAGCCCTTCCCCTTGGGATTAAGTCGTCCCAAAAGACATAATTATCAGGTTTTTCGACTAAGCTGAACAAAACGGCTTTCCCAAAATTTTTATCTGGTTTTGAAAAAAAATTAGCGTATGAGGAGCCAAGGTGCCTCCCAATTTTCTAGGTCACTTAGATTACTAAATAAACGTTTAATTTCCGTTAGAATGAGCTCTCTTGTGACATTATAGGACCACTGGGTCGGCACGCTCACCCCTGGCGATAAAAACAAAAACAAAAAACAAATAAACACGCATCCGTGATCTGTCTTCTGGCAAAAAAAAATACAAAATTCCACATTTTTGTAGATCGGAGCTTGAAACTTCTATAGAAGAGTTCTCTTATATGCTGAATCTTATGGTGTGATTTTCGTTAAGATTATGTGACTTTTAGAGATTGTTTCCTCCTATTTGTCTAAATTAAGGCAAATTTTTTCAGGCTCGTAACTTCATAACTTCTGATCAAAATTAGCATAAAAATGCGATTCCTTTGATGTAACTATTGGTATCAAAATTTAATTTTTTATTGTTTCGGTTACTATTGAGCCGGGTCGCTCTTTACTACAGTTCGTTACCACGAACTGTTTGATTAAAGAAATTAAAGGATTGAAATGGATTTAGGATGATCAAATGCCTGTTACAGGTTTATTGGAGACTGCAGATGAATAAATGAATGAATTTTATCAAACAGTTCGTGGTAACGAACTGTAGTAAGGAGCGATCCGGCTCAATAGTAACCAAAACTCTAAAAAATTGAATTTTAATATCAATAGCTACATCAAAAGAATCGCATTTTAATGTTGATTTTAAATATATAAGTTTCATCAAGTTTAGTCTTAGCCATCAAAAGTTACGAGCCTGAGAAAATTTGCCTTATTTAGGAAAATAGGGGGAAACACCCCCTAAAAGTCATAGGATCTTAACGAAAATGACACATCAGATTCAGCGTATCAGAGAACCCTACTGTAGAAGTTCCAAGCTCCTATCTACAAAAATGTGGAATTTTGCATTTTTTGCCAGAAGACAAATCACGGGTGCGTGTTTATTTGTTTATTTGTTTTTTTTTTCCCCAGGGGTCATCGTATCGACCAAGTGGTCCTAGAATGTCGCAAGAGGGCTCATTCTAACGGAAATGAAAAGTTCTAGTGCCCTTTTTAAGTGACCAAAAAAATTGGAGGGCATCTAGGCCCCCTCCCACGCTCATTTTTTTCCCAAAGTCAACGGATCAAAATTTCGAGATAGCCATTTTGTTTAGCATAGTCGAAAATCATAATAACTATGTTTTTGGGGATGACTTACTCTCCCACAGTCCCTGGGGGAGGGGTTGCAAGTTACAAACTTCAACCAGTGTTTACATATAATAATGGTTATTGGGAAATGTACAGACGTTTTCAGGGGGATATTTTTGGTTTTGGGGGTAGGGTTGAGGGAGGGGGCTATGTGGGAGGATCTTTCCTTGGAGAAATATGCCATGGGGGAAAAAATTCAATGAAAAGGGCGCAGGACGAATCTGGTCACGTTAGAAAAAAACGTCGAATTAAGAGCTTAATATACAATGCTGGGTGTTCGGAGCCTCTCTATTATGGAGTATAATTTGAAAATAGCACAACTATACGAGCTATAAGACATATATACCACAACCATAACTCAACTAACGAAAGAACTACTAAGAGATAACACAACTATAAAGCGAAAACAGGTGAAAACTAACGGGAAAATAAACGAACTAAGAGGTGGAAGGGGCCCAGAGAAAAAATATAATCCTTTTTTCAATTTTGAGCCTAACTTCCGCAAAGGAGTAATAATGTCAGAAGCCCCGAAATACCGAATTATTTTCTTTTCAAACAGTTCGTGGTAAGGAACTGTAGTAAGGGGCGACCCGGCTCAATAGTAAAAGAAACTCTAAAAAAACGGAATTTTGATGCTAAAAGATACAGCAAAAGAATCGAATTTTTACGCTGATTCTAAATATATAAGTTTCAATTAATTTAGTCTTTGTCATCAAAAGTTACGAGCCTGAGAAAATTTGCCCTATTTTGGAAAAAAGGGGGAAACATCCCCTAAAAGTCATAGAATCTTAACGAAAATCACACTATCGCATTCGGTATATCAGAGAACTCTATAACAAAAATTTCAAGCTCCTATCTAAAAAATGTGGAATTTTGTATTTTTTTTGCCAGAAGACAAATCACGGGTGCGTGTTTATTTGTTTGTTTGTTTTTTTTTGTTTTTTTTTTCCCAGGGGTCATCTTATCGACCAAGTGGTCCTAGAATGTTGCGAGAGGACTCATTCTAACGGAAATGAAAAGTTCTAGTGCCCTTTTTAAGTGACCAAAAAAATTGGAGGGCAAATAGGCCCCCTCCCATGCTCATTTTTTCCAAATGTCAACAGATTAAAATTTTAAGATAGCCATTTTGTTCAGCATAGTCGAAAACCATAATAACTATGTCTTTGGGAATGACTTACTCCCCCACAATCCCTGAGGGAGGGGCTGCAAGTTACAAACTTTGACCAGTGTTTACATATAGTAATGGTTATTGGGAAGTGTAGAGACGTTTTCATGGGGATTTTTGGTTTGGGGGGTGGGGTTGATGGGAGAGGGCTTTGTGGGAGGATCTTTCCTTTGAGGAATATGTCATGGGGGAAGAAAAATTCAATGAAAAGGGTGCAGGATTTTCTAGCATTGCTATAAAAAAAAACAATGAAAAAATAAACATGAAAACGTTTTTTCAAATGAAAGTAAGGAATAGCATTGAAATTTAAAACGAACAGAGATTATTACGCATATGAGGGGTTCTAAAAATACTTTAGCATAAAGAGCGAGGTATTTAGGAGGAGATAAATACCTCGCTCTTTATGCTAAAATATTTTT
Source organism: Artemia franciscana (assembly GCF_032884065.1). Classification (NCBI taxonomy): domain Eukaryota; kingdom Metazoa; phylum Arthropoda; class Branchiopoda; order Anostraca; family Artemiidae; genus Artemia; species Artemia franciscana. The sequence continues at coordinate 23,750,732 of NC_088883.1, read as the reverse complement.
AGTGATTTCAACTATTTATTCTACGGCCTTTTTGATTCAGGGGTCATTCTTAAAGAATTGGGACAAAACTTACGATTTAGTGTAAAGAGCGAGGTATTAACGAGGGTACAAACCCCTTCGTACACGTAATAAAAATATAAGAATATAAAAGTTTGTTACGTAAGTTAATTCTTAAGTTACGTATATTTTTTACTAATAAAAACGTTCGTTGAATATTAAAAGTTCTAGTAGCCTTTTTAAGTAACCGAAAAATTGGAGGGCAGCTAGGCCTCCTTCCCCACCCCTTATTTCTCAAAATCGTCTGATCAAAACTAAGAGAAAGCCATTTAGCCAAAAAAAAAAAATTAATATACTAATTTCATTTCAATAATTTATGTGCGGAGAGCCAAAATCAAACATGCATTAATTCAAAAACGTTCAGAAATTAAATAAAAAAAAACTAGTTTTTTTAACTAAAAGTAAGGAGCGACATTAAAACTTAAAACGAACAGAAATTACTCCGTATATGAAATGGGTTGTCCCCTCCGCAGTCCCACGCTCTTTACGCTAAAGTTTTTATTTTTTTTAAAAAGTAGAATTGTGGCAAAGAGTCAAACTTTAGCGTAAAGAGCGTGGGATTGCGGAGGGGACAACCCATTTCATATACGGAGTAATTTCTGTTCGTTTTAAGTTTTAATGTCGCTCCTTACTTTTAGTTAAAAAAACTAGTTTTTTTATATTTAATTATGTGATTAAACCATTATGAGTATCTCACTGCTAATAATGCTACGGGACAATACTACTGAACGATACGGACTGATGATACTAAAAATAAACCTAGAATAATTGGAACTTTTAAATCTATAGAGTCTTTGAGCTGAATTGAATATTCTTACAATGTATTTTTTTCTGCACATTTAGCTGCACATATTAATTTTGTCAAAGTATTTATTCTATTTTTGATATGTTCTGTCCTAAGGAATATATCTGCAGAAAGAGTTTCTTACCATGTGAGGGCGTTTCTGGAGGGAGGGGTTTTAAAACCTAGAAACAAAAAACGAGGAATCCAAGCTGTCACAAATCTCTGTTGCATGCAAATACAACAAAGCAAAAATAATTTAAGAATAACAAATGAAAAGCATTACATTTTCTTCCTTGATATGAACTGAAGCCGAGACTAAATTGTTCTAAACCTTCTTAGCATGAAAATTCATAATTGGAAGAAATATTTTAGTTTAAAAAAAATAAAAAAATAAAAAAGTAATACTTTAGGGTAAAGCCAAAGGTTAAGGTGACAATATAATCTCATATGTATGCTAATTTCCATCTATTTATAATTTTGATGTAGCTCTTTATTTACTAGTGACTCTGTATTTAGGTTCAAGAAGGTTTAACTCCTCTTATAATTTTGTTAATTTGTTGTTATTTTCAGTTCATTTCACTCGGCTTATCAAAAAAAAAAGAAGAAAAACGAGAGCTAAGAGCTCATATGGGACTTGTGACGAGGCCGGAAGAGCCAAAAGCCAAGAGCTCATATGGCATGAGCTCTAGCAAAATTGTAAGAATCAATGGATTGCTTTAAAAGTGAAATCAGAGGCTTAATGCCGGTTAGGATTTAAGAGCTCTGAGACACGAGGTCCTTCTAAATATCAAAATTCCTTAAAATCTGATCAACCACTCCTAAGTTAAAAATACATAATTTTTTCTATTTTTCGTCTCCCTTCAGCCCCTTAGATGGTCGGATCGGGGAAAGGTCCCTGACGCGCCTGCCAATTTTCATCATCCTAGCACGTCCAGAAGCACCAAACTTCCCAAAGCACTGGACCCCCCCTAACTCCCCCAAAGAGAGCGGACCCAGTCTGGTTACATCAGTCACGTATCTACGACATTTGCCTTTTCTACCCACCAAGTTTCATCCCAATCTCTCCACTCTAAGCGTTTCCCAAGATTTCTGGTTTTTCCCTCCAGCTCCCCCCCCCCCAAATGTCCCCAGATCTGGTTGGGATTTAAAATAAAAGCTCTTCTGTTTATTTTTCCCACCAAGTTTCATCCCGATCCCTCCACTCTCAGTGTTTTTGAAGATTTTAGGTTTCCCCCTCCAACTCCCCCCAATGTCACCGGATCCGGTCGGGATTTGAAATAACAGCTCTGAGTCACAATATCCTTCTAAATATCATATTTCATTAAGATCTCGTCACCCATTCATAAGTTAAAAATACCTAATTTTTTCTAATTTCTCCTCCCCCTTCGAAACTTTCGGGGGGTTAAGATTTTCCTACGAAACTTTCATGGGCACTTACTCGGAGAATTCCGCATCGAATGAGTCTTCGTACACCCAGATCCGATGTCGGGTGTGACCTGTAGGCGTGGCGAAAAAAAAAGTAAATGAATTTTAAGTGGCTATGCGTGGTTTCTGGAAAACAGGGAAGGAGTTATCGGATCAAGCTGAAATTTCGCGGATAAGCTCCTGGGCCCTAGGGGACCTTAACTTGTGAATTTCAGCCCGATCGGACAACGTTAAAGGGGGGCTTGGGTTGACAGGTCGAAACTTTCGGCCAGATTTTCCCCATGAAGAAAAAGTTGGAGGGGGATGAAATTTTGCAGGTTTCTTAGTTGGAGCTCGGGCTACGAAATGCATCCCTCCCCATCCGTCTGCGACCACTGGAACCGAAGATCGCTTAACATTGTCGTGTGTCGCCTCTTTATAGAGGCACGAGTGTGCCTCCTTGACAAGAGCTAAGAGCTCATATGGCACTTGTGACGAGGACGGAAGAGCCAAGAGTCAAGAGCCCATATGGTATGAGCTCTAGCGAAATTCTAAGAATCAATAGATTGCTTTAAAAGGAAAATCAGAGGCTTAATGCCGGTCGGGATTTAAAATAAGAACTCTGAGTCACGAGGTCCTTCTAAACATTAAAATTCATCAAGATCCGATCACTCACTCGTGAGTTATAAACACCCCAATTTTTCTAATTTTTCCACTCGCTTCAGCCCCCCAGGTGGTCGAATCGTAGAAAACGACTTTATCAAGTCAATTTGTGCAGCTCCCTGTACGTCCAAAAGCACCTAACTTGCCAAAGCACTGAACCACACCACCTGACTCCACCAAAGAGAGCGGATCCAGTCCGATTACATCAATCCCGCATCTACGACATTTATAAGCGTTTTCCAAGATTTCCGGTTTCCCCCTCAAACTCCCCCCAATATCAAAAGATCTGGTCGGGATTTGAAATAAGAGCTCTGAGACAGGAGTTCCTTCTAAAAATCAAATTTTATTAAGATCCGGTCACCCGTTCTTAAGTTAAAAATACCTCAATTTTTTATTGGTTAATATCAATACCACTTGGTTTTTTATTGGTTAATACCAATACCACTTGGTTAATATCAAGTGCCATAAAAACCGGGACAGATAGACCGACAGAATTTACGATCGCTAATATGTCACTTGGTTAATACCAAGAGCCATAAAAAGAATTTAAAAGAGCACCTTCTTTGATTTTTTTTAATGAGCTCTTTCTTGATATTCTACGACAGTGGTTCAATACCGTTACCGTATGAATAAAAACTAGTAGACAAAGAAACAAATAAATACTTCACTGTGGCTATAAGGATTCCAACTTTTGATGGGTACACGTAAGGAATTTTGAATAGTCAGAATCAGCCAAAAATACTGATTCTTCTGATTCATTTAGTTTTTGAATCTTATTTTTATGGCACTTGGTATTTACTAAGTGACACAGCGATCGCAATTTCTGTCGGTCTGTCTGTCTGTCCCGGTTTCGCTAGTTTGGGAACTTCCATATAAGCTATGATGATGAAATTTGGCAGGTGTATTAGAGATTTAATCAGAAATAGTTGTTTCCCCGATTCGACCATCTGGGGGGAGTGAGGGAACTTTTAATTCGGAAAAATTAGAAAACGAGGCATTTTTAACTTATGAAAATGTGATCGGGTCTTAATGAAATTTGATATTTAGACATCATGTCTCAGAACTCTTATTTTAAATCCTGACCAGATCTGGTGACACCGGGGGAGTTGGAGGGGAAAACCTAAAATCTTGGAAAACACTTAGAGCGGAGGGATCGGGATGAAACTTGATGTGAAAAAAGCATAAGTCCTAAATACGTGATTGACGTATTTAGGACTGACATAAACAGAATGGATCCGCTCTCTTTGGATGAGTTGGGAGGGAGGGTTAATTTTGAAAACTGAGGTATTTTAAACTTAGGAAGGAGCGATTAGATCTTAATGAAATTTGATATTTGGAAGAATCTTGTAACTCAGATCTCTTATTTTAAATCCTAACCGGGTCCAGTGTCATTAGGGGGAGTTGAGGGGGAGGGTTGGAAATTTTGGAAAACGCTTAGAGTGGAGAAATCTTGATGAAACTTGATGAGAAGAATGCGCACAAGCCCTAGATACGTGATTGACATAACCGACATATTTTTCACCTCTCTAGTATTAAGGAAAAGCCTATTTTGAGGATTTTTCTATTGAAACGTCTGTGTTTTTGCTTTTTTCATTGGAAAACTGAAAAAACGACGAATTTGACTCCCTCCCCTTTTTGATTTTACAAAATGACGCCACTGCTCACAGAGGCTTGTGTAGTTCTCTTTTTTTTATCCAGTTGCTAATGAATACTCCTTTTGTCATGACTTGATTTTCAGCAGCTTTGCTTAATATATAATAACGATATTATTTAGTTCTATTGAAGTAATCTTGGGATTACTGAGAGTAAAAAAAATACAAAAAGAGCCCAAGGAACAATTTACAGACTGCAAAGTTCAGAAAGTTTATATTGACCTCATATAACACTAACTAAAAAGAAGCAAAATGACTTACATCTCACGTTCTGTTGCTTCAAAATTTCGATCTGACTGACCTTGCTCAGGATTCACGGTTAGGCTACAGTATACGAAAGGTCGAGCTATGAATAAAACTTAAACCTTGATATCAGCCTGCGCATGATTGAATTTGGTAAGCACAGCCAAATTCCTTCTAAGCGGAGCCGAATCACTTAAAGTCATGTACCACACTCTTGTAAACACTGTTTTTATACTACAGTTCAAAAGAGAGAGGCAAAACTTATAACACATTAAGATATGACTTGGAAAAAGCAATAAAATACATAATTACAGAAGTGATTTTTTTCTTTTATTTTCAGTTTAAATCCCAATAGACATGAAATTTTATATGTCGCAAACAATAAGAAATCAATTCCCTATGAGGTATGGCCCAGAAACCTAAAATCGAACGTAGAAGTAGGTCAAGAGAATTAATAGATAAAGAACAACCAGATCATAAGGATATATAAAGATCGGGATTAGACAGCAACCCAAAAATACAAACAAAAGACCAACCAGACCAAAATTTGTCAATTTTTTTTTACAGATTTCTCCCCTATTTTTAGATTGATTTATACCAGTAATGGTCTTCTAGATTTTATACTGTTCCTTGTTTAAACCACCCAACATAAGTAATAAAAAGCAACGCCAAAATTTTTTTTCGCTATTTAGAAGTGCACATTTCTTGACTTTCTTTTTTTAGTCTCTTCTGTTGCTTATACCCTAACTTCTTTTTTGTCTTCCACCAACTGACCTTTTTCCAAAGCTCTGACCCCTTTATAAGTTGTGTTCGTAGTGCTGGTCTTAACGAAAATACTTATCTTGCCCTGTCAGGCTCGTGCTAAAAAGGGAACCGGCCAGTAAAACATCATATTTTTCTCACAGAACTGCGTTTTTTGTGGATTCATAACCATTTACAACTAGAATGTTCATCTCTCAAAGAATTATAGTCATTGGTTCTAAATAAATTCACAATCTCCACCCCAAACCTGACAAATAAGCAAGCAATATTTTCCACTAAAGAAAGTTTTAAAGCAACCACCAAACCACCTTGACAATAATTATTGGGTTCATCCCTAGAAGATCTTAGAATTTCCTTTGCAGGGTAAGAAAATCCCTCAGCTTGAATCAGTTTCTAGCATCAATATCTAATGAACATTCACTTTACCTCTTTCGATTAAAAACACGTCCACAACTCTTACATAAACGATTTATCCGTCTGAAGTGCCATTTCTGATGCAATTAACCCCCAAGCAAATTTTTGCGACTATGAAGGGATAGTGGGTATGAAGAGGGGACAGTCTTCATCCCCCTTTTGAATGGTATAAATTCTGTTCATTTTGGGCTTTAATCTTTCTCTTTACCTTCATAAGAACAGCCTAGACCAGGAATATTTCCATCAGCCAAAACGGATGAAATATCAATTTCATCCGTTTTCCAATGTGTCCATAAAGCTTTTATTGTACTCCTCTCTATAATGAATACCCCCCCTCCAAAAAAACAACAACAAAAAATAAATGACCTGGTTATGTTCCTGGGGATTATATATAAATTTTTACCTCCATCCTCCCCTCGTTATTGCTTTAGAACTAATTCTGTTTATATCTGAAGGCTCAACAAGATTTAATCTGATTTAATCTTGTCTGTTCTCTGATACGCCTGCCAAATTTCATCGTCCTAGCTTATCTGGAAGTGCCCATGCGGAAAACCCTCTTCCCGAGGGGGTATTTTTCGGAGGAATATACCTGCAGAAGGGGTATCTTACCATGTGGAGCTGTTTCTGGGGGGAGGGGTTGTAAACGCCTAGAGACAAAAAAAGTAGAATCTAAGCTGTCACAAATGTCTGTTACATACAAATAAAACAAAGGCAAAATAATTTAGGAATAACAAATGAAAACTATTACGTTTTATTCCTTAATATGAACTGAAGCCAAGACTAAATTTTTTATATATATATATATATATATATATATATATATATATATATATATATATATATATATATATATATTTATATATATATATATATATATATATATATATATATATATATATATATATATATATATATATATAAATAAGTTGTCTGTCTGTGTGTCTGTCTGTCTGTCAGGTGACGTCATGTTTCTGTATCGACTGACGTCATGAAGTTAGTTGTCGTCATTTTTGCTATGACGGTGACGTCATTAAAGATATTTAAGACATGCGTTCACGTAGAAATCTATTAATGTTTAACTTTAAAATGACTGATGAACTTACAATGGCAACAGCCGAGGAAGATGCTCAAAGAGTCTATGCCAAAAAATTTGCTGCTGATAGAGAAAGTCAGAAAAGAAAGCGTGCCGAGGAATCAAAAGAACAGCAAGGAAACAGGCTTGAGGCTGATAGAGAAAGAAAGAACAGAAAGCGTGCCATTCTAAGGCGAGAATCATAAATTTTTACAATTGTACTTCATCAGTGATAGAAATTCTGAATTGAATGCATTTATGATACGATAATGCATTGTGTCGATAACAACGTTGGAGAAATTTTCTTTTTGGATGCGCCAGGAGGTACTGGTAAAACGTTTGTGATAAAACTGATTCTGGCATCAATTCGATCAAAAATGATATAGCGTTGGCAATTGCGTCGTCCGGAATAGCCGCAACATTGCTGCCTGGTGGAAGAACTGCTCATTCCGCTTTGAAATTGCCTCTGAATTTGCATTCTACAGAAACTCCCATGTGCAATATTTCCAAATCATCTGGGATGGGTAAAGTATTGCAGCAATGCAAACTTATTATTTGGGATGAGTGCACAATGGCACACAAAAAATTGCTCGAGGCTCTGGATCAATGCTTGAAAGATTTGCGAGGGAAGTCGAAACCCTTTGGCAGCACATTAATATTGCTTGCGGGAGATTTCAGGCAAACATTACCTATAATACCTAGATCAACTCCTGCAGACGAAATGAATGCTTGCCTGAAAAATTCTAATTTATGGGCACACGTAAAAACATTAAAATTAACTACAAATATGCGTGTCCGATTGCAAAACGATGACTCTGGTCAAACATTTTCAGATCAATTACTGGCAATTGGAAACGGAAAGCTCCCAGTAGACTCAATTTCAGGACGTATACAACTACCTGCTGATTTCTATAATTTAGTGAAGTCCAAAAATGAATTGATTGAAAAAGTATTTCCGAATATTCTAAAAAATTATAAAATAATAAATGGCTAAGTGAAAGAGCGATTCTCGCACCCAAAAATATAGACGTCCACGAAATCAACAATATTGTTGACCAAGATTCGAGACCAGGCAGTCCTTTACAAGTCAGTCGACACAGTTTTGGAACCAAATGAAGCGGTTAATTATCCATCTGAATTTTTAAATCCCGTGGATCTTTCAGGGTTTCCACCACACGTGCTACAACTAAAAATAGGCGTACCAATAATACTTTTAAGAAATACCAACCCACCAAAGCTTTGCAATGGCACGCGACTTGCCGTAAAAAAAAACAATGGAAAACCTAATAGAGGCCACAATCTTGACAGGGCCTTTTGTATATATAAAAATAAGTTGTCTGTGTGTGTGTGTCTGTCGAGTTACGTCATGTTTGTGTGTCGACTGACGTCATGTTTGTCGACTGACGTCATTTTAAGGATTGAGCTGTATGCGTCATGAAGTTATTTGTCGACTGACGTCATGTTTGTCAACTGATGAAATTACATACCGGGACACAAATGACGACCGGGACACAGGGAATATAAATGACGACCGGGAACCTCAAAGAGAAATTACAGACTGGGACACCCGGACACAAATCACGACCGGGACACAGGGAATATAAAATGACGACCGGGACAAAGGGACACAACTACAACGGGGACGCCGGGGGCACAGGCGGGATATATAAATGACGACCGGGACACAGGGATTGTTCGAATAGAAATTACAGACTGGGACACAAATGACGACCGGGACACCGGGACACAGGGAATATAAATGACGACCGGGAAACTGAAAGAGAAATCACAAACTGGGACACCGGGACACAATGACGACCGGGACACAGGGAATATAAATGACGACTGGGACACAGGGACACATCATTAGAATAATGAGGTATGGATCTGAATACGGATTGTTTTTCCCATGGACAATTATATGTTGTATGTTCAAGAGTCAGTAAACCTAACAATCTATTTATATGCATAGACAATGGGACAGCGAAGAATGTTGTATATTCGAATTTTTTACGTAGTTAAAAACATATATATATATATATATATATATATATATATATATATATATATATATATATATATATATATATATATATATAGGCCAGCCCAGGGTCACAGACGTCATCCGGCAACATAGATGGCGACACCTTGGGCACGTGATCCGTACGAAAGAAGACAGGATCCCTAGGCAGATCCTAGATTGGCAACCCCAGGGAACTCGCAGGAGAGGTCGACCCAAGAACACGCTGCGTCGCACCTACCAAAGGGATTTGTCGAGCATCCACACGACGATCCAGCCCCAGTGGGAAGATGTTTGGGCAGCGGCGCAGATGCGGGATGACTGGAGGCTCTTCGTGGATGCCCTGGGTGTCTCTGGCGGCACAGGAGGATCTAAGGTCTAAATGTAATTCACAGGTGGGACACAGGGACACAACTACAATGGTGCGTAACTAATATGGCGCGTAATAACTTACGCGCGCGGGGGGGCTTTGGGGTTTTGCGAAGCGCCCCACCAACTAGGTGTTGGGGTGGCGCGAAGCGCCACCCCAACAGCTAGTATATATATATATATCGACCGGGACTCAGAGACAAATCATTAGAATAATGAGGTATAGATCTGAATACGGATTGTTTTTCCCATGGACAATTATCTATCTCCATTCACAGGTGGGACAAAGGGACACAACTACAATGGCGCGTAACTAATATGGCGCGTAACGACTTACGCGCGGGGGGGGGGGGCTTGGGGGGCGCAAAGCGCCCCGCCAACTAGGTGTTGGGGTAAGTGCCATATATATATATATATATATATATATATCTATATATATAAAAATAAGTTGTCTGTCTGTCTGTCTGTGGATCAGGTGACGTCATGTTTCTGTGTCGGCTGACGTCATGAAATTAATTGTCGTCATTTTTGCTTTGACGGTGACGTCATTAACGGTATTTAAGACATTTGTTCACGGAAAAATGTTTAGTTGTAAAATGACTGAAGAACCTACAATGGCAACAGCCGAGCAAGCTGCTCAAAGAGTTTATGCCAAAAAACTTACTGCTGATAGAAAAGTAAGAAAAGAAAGCGTTCCGAGGAATCACAAGAACAGCAAGAAAACAGGCTTGCAGCTGATAGAGAAAGTAAGAAAAGAAAGCGTGCCGGGGAATCACAAGAACAGCAAGAAAACAGGCTTGCGGCTAAAGAACGCAAAACCGCGCAGTTAGATGAAAATTCACCTGGAAAGCGAGAGTCAAAACATATCAAAACTGAAAATGATAGCGATGATGATTGGGTTTGGGATTTTGACTTGGATAAGGTCATCAATGCCTACCAGATTTAAGTTAAAAAACAAAGGTTCGGCGATATGTACTTCATAGTGACGCTGAAAAATAAAGAAGAAAAAAAAACTGAAAAAATGTAAAAAACTAAAAAAAATAAAAGGAAAAAACACTCAAAGATAAATTACAGACCGGGACACAAATGACGACCGACACAGAGGGAATATAAATGACGACCAGGAACCTCAAAGAAAAATTACAGACTGGGACACCCGGACACAAATCACGACCGGGAATATAAATGACGACCGGGACGCAGGGACACAACTACAACGGGGACGCTGGGGGCACAGGCGGGATATATAATTGACGACTGAGACACAGGGATTGTTTGAATAGAAATTACAGACCGGGACACCGGGACACAAATGACGACCGGGACACTCAAAGAGAAATTACAAACTGGGACACCAGGACACAAATGACGACCGGGACACAGGGAATATAAATGCTATTTATATGCACAGACAATGGGACAGCGAAGAATGTTGTATATTCGCATGCTTTACGTAGTTAAAAATATATATTTATATCTATCTCTATTCACAGGTGGGACACAGGGACACAGCTACAATGGCACGTAACTAATATGGCACGTAACGACTTACGCGCGCGGGGGGGCTTGGGGGGGCGCGAAGCGCCCCTCCAACTAGGTGTTGGGGTGGCGCGAAGCGCCACCCCAACAGTTAGTATATATATATATATATATATATATATATATATATATATATATATATATATATATATATATATATATATATATATATATATATATATATATATATATATATATATATATATATATATATATATATATATATATATATATATATATATATATATATATATATATATATATATATATATATATATATATTAATCATTCCTGTACGATGAGTCTAAATCAAAACCGGCATTAATTCAAAAACGCTTAGAAATTAAATAAAAATAAAACAAGTTTTTTTTTATCAATTTATGTCTACTTTCAAAGTAAAAGGGCAAATTTATCATAGAGGTCTACCATTCTACCCGTCTACCATTCTCAGGCGAGAATCATAAATTTTTACAACTGTACTTCATCAGTGATAGAAATTCTGAATTGAATGCACGTTGCGAAATTTCTCCCGACGTTGAAAGGACTATCGTTTCGCAATTGCAACATCTTTTCCACGAAAATAATAATTTATTGCGTCTGTTCAAAACAGCCATCGATTTGATGCCTATTGATACGCATAAAATTGTTATTTCCGCTGACAAAACGCCTCCTGGCCAACGTGTGCGTAGATACAAAATTTGATCCTTCAAAAATATTTTATAGCGCAACAAATTTTGTTGTAAATACGCTGAAAGCAGATCTTTATTTTTGTGTCTCGACAAATGAATCTGTTGTTGTCTATATATATATATATGCTCGTAAAAAGACCTTTACAGTTGTGTCACCTTTCTGTCCTCCTTCTTACGAAAATCCTTCTTTATGTCTGTAACTGATTGAGAAAGTAATAAATGCGTCTGCATTAATTTTAGATGGGGAACTTAATGCCCAAAGTCCTTTTAGGCTTTCTAATAATATTGCAGACGAAAAAGGGGAGGAACTGGAATTAATTTTTACAAATAGGTCGCTAGTTGTCGTAAATGATCCAACAGTGGCAACATATACAAGAATGAACACCACGAGTCCGGACGTAACTGCTGTCGGTAATTGTTGGTCCCGTGATATTTATCATTAGAAATTGTCAACATGTCCCAGTCTTTCAGAACAGGGGTATATTTCTTTTAAACTAAGATGTTCTGACTCCCCCAACATACATGGAAAAAACAATCCGTATTCAGATCTATACCTCATGATTCTAATGATTGCCCTTGAGCTTTGTTGATGATGATTGCTAATCGAACATTCCCTGTGTCGCCGTCGTCATTTATATATATCCCCCGGCGTCCCCGTTATAGTTATGTCCCTGTGTCCCGGCCGTCATTTATATTCCCTGTGTCCCGGCCGTTATTTGTGTCCCGGTGTCCCAGTCTGTAGTTTCTCTTTGAGTGTCCCGGTCGTCATTTATATTCCCTGTGTCCCAGTGTCCCGGTCGTTTTTTGTGTCCCGGTCTGTATATACAAAAAAGGTTTTTTACCTTTTTTTTTATTTTTTTTTTTAGTTATACCTAATGATTCTAATGATTGCCCTTGAGCTTTGTTGATGGTGATTGCTAATCGAACATTCCCTGTGTCGCCGTCGTCATTTATATATCCCCCTGTGCCCCCCCGGCGTCCCCGTTGTAGTTGTGTCCCTGTGTCCCGGTTGTCATTTATATTCCCTGTGTCCCGGTCGTCATTTGTGTCCCGGTGTCCCGGTCTGTATATACATTCGTTTTTGAATTGGTATATGATGAAATAAATTTTTGTGTTTTTCCCCTGTTTTTCTTTTTATTTTTATTTTTTGTTTTTACCTTTTTTTTGGTTTTTTAGTTTTTTCTTTTTAGTTTTTTTTGTACTTTTACCTTTTTATTTTTTTTATTTTTATTTTTTTTAGTTTAGTTTTTCTCCTTTATTTTTCAGTTTTCTACCTTTTATTATTTTTTCCTCGGCACGCTTTCTTTTCTTACTTTATCAGCCGCAAGTTTTTTGGCATAGACTCTTTGAGCAGCTTCCTCGGCTATTGCCATTGTAGGTTCTTCAGTCATTTTACAATTAAACATTTTTCCGTCAACGATATTCTTACAATTAAAAATTTGTCTTTTGACAGCTTCCTTGGCTGTTGCCATTGTGGGTTATTCATTTTACAATTAAACATTTTTCCGTCCAAGATCTTCTTACAATTAAAAATTTGTCTTTGAACGATTTTCTTAGAAATGACGACGTCACTCGACACACAGACAACTTATTTTTATATATATAGACTAGCTGTTGGTGTGGCGCAAAGCGCCACCCCAACACCTAGTTGGTGGGGGCCCTTCGCCCCCCAAGCCCCCCCCCCCCGCGCGCGTAAGTCGTTACGCTCCATATTAGTTACGCGCCATTGTAGTTGTGTCCCTGTGTACCACCTATGAATATAGATAGATTTATGTATGTGTTTTGAACTACGTAATACTTGCGAATATACAACATTCTTGGCTTTCCCATTGTCTGTGCATATACAAAGCCTCGTGTACTTATAATGACGTCACATGCAAACGCTATACGAAGAATGTGGTTCAATCCCGTTTTCTAGGGATATAATGAAAGAAAGGTTGAGATGGTTAGGCCACGTTCTACGAATGAAGGATGATAGATTGCCGAAGATTGTCCTTTTTGGCCAACCGTCTGGGGCTTCACGGAAAGCAGGTCGTCCTCGTCTGGGTTGGGATATTCAATTCAATTCAATTCAATTTATTCAAATAAAACTACAATATAACACCAATAATAATAAAGATCCTGGAAGTGAACTTGTTGAGGACCATAACCACAAAAAATTGAAAATGAAGAAGAGAGAGAAAAAAAAAAAAAAAGAAAAGAGAAAACATGAGTAACTAAAGCAAATTGAATAAGAATTTAGAGAGTTATAATATCAAAATTTTAGTACATTGCTATACAGCGTGCGAAAACTTGTGGATAGCTCGACACTGGAGGGTATTATATTCCATTGAAGTATAGATTTATAAATGGGGGATCGCTGGGCGGAACTAGAGACAAACTTGGGGACAATGAAGGAACGGTTGGATGAACGGAGACAGAGGCCTTCAGAATTATTAATATTAAAATAAGATAATAATTGAGGAGGAAGATTTTTATGGTAAGCGGAGTATGCAAGGTATAGATTTAATTTTTTGATGATTTGTTCAAAAGGGATAATACCAAAATCGGAGTACAAGTCCTGGGTGGGATATAGTCGGGGCAGCCGAAAAACTGCTTTGATGGCACGGTTTTGGGCAGATTTTAATTTATTGGTAACTGAAGGAAAAGTGTTGCCCCAAACAGATCCACAGTATGAGATATATGGGTAAATAAAAGAGTAATAAAGGGTGACAAGGATATCGGGAGGAAGAAAATAATTCGCACGATTAATCATACTTACCTGTCGCAAAATTATGGCTCTGATGTAGGACACGTGTGTTGCAAATGATAGGGAGGAGTCTATGTGAACACCAAGAAACTTGGCAACTTCGACCTGTGGGAGGAGATTGGTAGAATATTTTAGGCCAAGTGCTTGCTGAGGTTCATTTTTTTTGTAAGGGGTTCGAAATAATACAACCTGACTTTTCTTGATGTTAATGGTCATGCAGTTAACTAGACACCACTCCTCTACTCTATTCAGAAGGGTTTGAGTAGAGGCGACAACGGATGGTAAATTAGGACCGGTGATGAAAAAATTGCTATCGTCAGCGAAAAGTACTGGGTGCACTGATGGACCCAGGTCCGTAACCAAATCATTAATATAAAGGAGAAAAAGTATTGGACCAAGAACAGAGCCTTGTGGGACGCCCCTTCGGACAGGTAGGGGATGTGAAGTCAACCCGCCCAGACTCACACTCTGTACTCTACCAGAGAGATAAGAGCCAAACCATGAGAAAGGGACTCCACGAATCCCTAAGTTGTTGAGTTTACTTAATAGAACACTGTGATCAACCATATCAAAGGCCTTAGAAAAGTCCAAAAATAAGCCCAATACAGTATTTTTTAAGGTCAAGTTGGGAACGTATAAACTGTGTGGCGTCTATTAGTGCATGAGCAGTTGAAAATTTGGAACGGAAGCCATATTGATGAGGAGAAATCAACGAATCTGAAGAATGAATCCCAAATAAAAAGGGAGAAAGACGTCGGAATATAATTCTCTCGAGCACTTTAGATATAACTGGGAGAAGTGAGATTGGACGATAATTACTTATCTCAGACGGATCGCCTTTTTTATGAATCGGGATAACAATTGCTGATTTAAATATTTCTGGGAAGACTCCATTGGTCATAGACAGGTTTGCTATGTGCACAATGGGTTCACAAACATAGGAAGATACGGTCCTAAGAAGCTTATTACTTATGCCAAAGAAGTCAGGTGTACTACTATTAGAGAGACAATTGATAACTTGAAGCACCTCTTTACGATCAGTTGGAGAGAAAAACATAGATCCAGGATTCTTGCTAGGTTGAACTGACTGGGAGAAGGAACAGGAGTTAGCATTTGGAATATTAGTGAAATAATTATTAAAAGCATCCGGTACTGAACTTGGGTCAATTAATCTGCCACTGATGTCCTTAAGGTTAAGAGGTAAAGATCTTGAACTTCTTTTTTTTGAAAGAATTTCATTTATTGTTGACCAAATTTTTTGCAAGTTCCCTTTGCAATGAGAGATTTTCGAATAATAATAATTTTTTTTTGCTTCCCGGACAAGTTTGGTATATAAATTTTTGTATTTTTTATAATTAGTCAGGCCAATAACGTTACTGGTTTTGCAAGCTAACTTATATAGGTCATTTTTTCGATATGAAGAGATTATCAGGCTATTTGACATCCAGGGGCGTATATGGCTAGTTTTTCGGTTTGATTTACGAACTGGAAAGGTTGAACTGATAAGATCACTCAGTCCTTGTGTAAAACCATTTGTGGCTGAATTAACATCCTGACAATCCAAAACCTTGGACCAGTCAAAGGATTTCAAACGATCCGTGAACCTGTTCATATTCACAGTATTATATATTCTATTATACGTAGGGGTTTTAGTTCTAGAGGGCTGAGTAGTTGGTAGGGAGGGTAGCGAGAGATAGATTGGAAAGTGATCTGACAGGTCAGAAAATATTATTTTGGAGGACAGGTGGTTTCCCAGGGAAGTGGATACAAAAATGTTGTCAATTACAGTAGCTGTAGACCTCACAGGATCAACTCTAGTAGGAAAAAGGATTGTGGGAAGAAGACCACTTGAGGTGAATGTTTCAAAAAAGGTATCACAATCATTATTATTGCTAACATTTAGTAAATTACAATTGAAGTCCCCAAAAACTATTGCCTTCTTTTGTGGTAAATTAATAAAACTAGAAAAATCATCAAATAGGTTACAAAAGAAAGGGGTCGGAAATGAGGGGGGCTTATAAAATAATGAAAAAATAAGAGAATTCTCGTCAACACTTATGTCTACGATTATTGAATAAATGTATCTATTATTTATAGGTTGGGAGAATAAGGATTCACAGTCTAATAGCCTGTTGAATTTTAGACTTGACCGGATGTAAAGAGAAATGCCGCCAGAGGACTTGGTTAATTTTCTTTCAATATGAATAGCTTGAAAACCAGGGAGGGAAAATTCATTCTTATCATCAATTTCTGAAAGCCATGTTTCCGTTATTCCAATTACGTCGAAAGGGCAGTAACCATTAATTAAAACTAAGTCTTTAAAATTAGCCCACTTATCCCGTATACTTCTGATGTTAAAGCAAATTACATTAAGTTTGGTCTCTTTCATTAGTTTAGGTTTCACATTTTTTACAAAATCAAAAGTGTCGAGATATTCACAGTTAATTTGGTTTAAAGGGCTATCGGGGCTAGCTAAGGGGCTGGTGGGCAAATTATTTTGGTCATCGTAATAGTTAAAAACAACATTATTACACAGTGATAAATTCGTGAGAAACGTAAAATCTTGTACGGTGCACATTTAAACATCCATTGTGGTCTGAGTTTCATCATCTACTTGATTAGAATATTGGAAATCTTCTTCAGCCGACGAAATATCATTGGTGGTAATTTTGGACTGGGATGGAAAGTTTGCCGTTTTTTTCTTAGATTTCTTGCCTTTGACTAGGGCAGTGGCATCGATTACCGTCTTGGGGGTTGTGGCAATTTCAGAGCCTGCATTGATTTGATTTGCAGTTGAGTCGACAGACTTAACTAGCTTTGATGTGGAATCTATGTCCTTTTTCATGGAGGATAATTGAGCCATAGCTGTTTCTAATATGTCATCACCTAGGAGTTTAGTGATAGCTTTCTTCTTGAGAGTATTTTTGGTTTCCTCAGCTTCATTACTAACCTCAATTAAGTGACTGACTGTGAGATAAGTTGCAAGCCTTTGCCATTCTTGGCTATTTTTAGATGAATCTTTTGGAGGGCAGGATGTTGAAGTAAACTTAGGTAAGGGATGGGGGGAATGACTAGAACCTTGAGTATGAACATTATTTGCCTCTTTTGGAAATGATACTGTCTTTGCATCTGCTACAGCAACTGTTGCTTGGCTTCTACTGGGCCGATGGGGTGTGGGTTGCCAAGGGATTCTTGCAGCTACAACTGAGTAGGGTAGGTTCATTTTATCAGATGTTCTAAGGATTACAACTCGCTTTTGGTGAGCTGGGCAAGATTGTTTTTGGAGGGCTGTGTGTCCCTTCCGGTTACAATTTCTGCAGAAAGGTTCTGACTCAGGGCATTCACTAATTGCGTGGCCTGTTTTCCCACACTTAAGGCAAGACGGATGGGACTGTTTGCAGTGTTTTTTGCTGTGGCCGTGGGCTAGACAAGTGGAGCATTGTAGGGGCTTAGGCTTATAAATCTTGTAAAAAAGAGACATACCGTACAAGAATATTTCTCCGCTTAGCTCAACTTTGCAGCAAATGAGGATTGAACGGCTAGGGTGAAGAAAACCTTCTTTGTTTAAACTTAGCCTTATAGCAGTTGAAGGATTGATGAGAAGACCTGAAGAATCTATTAGTTCAGTTTGTATTTCCTCCACTTTTACACTGGTATCAACACCATACAGCACATACTTGTGTAACTTTTCCACATCTTTTTTTGTGGCTAAAATTTTTGAGCCATCAAGAATTATTTCTTTGGATTTTGACAGGACATGGTCTGCCGCCTGAGAAGACGTAAAGTAAATATCAATAGACTCGTCCTGCTTGAAAACAAGTTCAAAATTCACCTTGGTGATCAGAAAGACAGCTTTCCTAATTTGCATTATTCGATCTTTTGAAAAGGGTTGGCCATTGGTTTTCTTGATTGAGACAGTATAATAATTGGGGTGATCGTTAGCACTTGTTTCTGGGACACTTGAAGAGAGGGGTTGCACTATCGTTGGTGAACGAGTTTCATCCTTTTTCCTCTTTTTGCCAGGCGTCTCACCTCTTTCATTAGAGTTAGTTTCGGCTAAGGCCTGAATTCCTGACAAGTGGCTAACAGTTTTGGATCGCGTAGTTGGGGGGGGTTCTAGGAAGAGTTTTATAGGTAGGCTGGAATGGCGACCGGCTAAGGGTTTCAGTGGGAGTATCCTTCTCGGGTGGTAGCCTTAGGGGCTTTTTCCCCGTCATTTATTCCGATGAGATACTGCAGATTCACAAACTTAATCACAGTTTTTAATCAGCGATAACACCAATATATTCAATTATACACTAATAATAACTCACTGTGTATGAAGTGAGCAATCCCTCACAATTAAGTCCGCAAGTTAATTGCGCAATCACAATACAGTACAAAAAGTAATCCGATTAGGTTCATAAGCTAGTTCCTTTTAGTTCAGATACTAAATTCATTCCCAGTTCAGATACTAAATTCATTCCGAATTCATTATGAATAAAGATTGAAATCAAATGGGAACTTTCTGGGAGGGTGTAAAGAGGGAGGCCTTGAATAGATTGGGTTGGAGGAGGAGCGCGCGTAGCTGTGTTGGCCTCAGGTGGCTTGACGCTGCAGTGAGTTATTAGTAGTAGTAGTAGTAGTAGTAGTAATATTGAAAAATATACTCACCTGTTTCAGTCAGAGGTAATGCTATAGCGTTGCCTATAGTAAAAAGCCAAAAGGGTTCAATGTACTATTATCTTTTTTTAGAGGCTCTTTTTATGGAAGGGATGGCCGTATAAACTTCGGAGGTGGCTGATTAGACTGCAAGTTAAAAGTTGTAGTGCTGTATATAAGAGTCAAAAGTGGTTGAAGGGCAACAAGATATCACCCACCCCATTTTTTCCCAATGTATCCGATCAAAATTTTGAGATAACCATCTTTTTCATAATTGTATTTTTCAAAAAATTTTCAAAACGAGTTAATATCCCTCGTCCTTTATGGTAGAGATATTTCTAAAAAATTCAAAATTTTGTATTTTCAATATGGCTGCTCAAACTTTTGCATGGGGGAGTATTTCAGGAGCGAATGCCGGATTCGCCCAGGTCCATAGATCTGCGGGAACCATATTTAACTTAAATTGGAACGTTAAGACAGGATCGCTTCCCCTGTAAAGTTTCAGGAAACCTTTTCCCTGATAAAATAGCTATTTACTGGCCTAAAAATGCCCGTTTCCCGATTACGACCTCCTCCCCCTAGGAAAAAGAGGTCTAATATCTGACCCACACACCCTCCCCAAATACGCTTCGTAGACCTTATTTGAAAACAAAAAACGAGTCAATGTCCCTCGTCCTTTATGGTAGAGATATTTTTTCGACTCATAATAGATGTGCCACCACCATCTCAAATTTTTCTACCTTCTTTAGCATTCACATACTTCTGCTAGATGATTTCCAAATTTTGAAAGGTACCTGAAAGGTTCTCGTTCGAAGACAACCTGTCCATGTACCCTTGCTGGTCATAAAAATGCAACCCTGAGGTGAAATTTTACCTACGGTTCAGGTACCAAAGCCTCCCATCATTTTTTATTTTTGTATTAAATTACTTCTCAGAAGCCAGGTTTCTCTGTTACACTGAGAGTCACTTTCAAACGGTTTTTAATTGAAGAAACGGAGCACTTTTCTCTTTTGTGATTTCGTCGTTGACACTTTACTTTAATTTTGGGATTGGGCTAGAGACCCAATGCCTAAGAATGCTTCATTCGAGGGTGGCGGTATGTCTTTCCTTGTTTTCAGTGACAGATGTGAAATGTATATTTTGATTAACGGAACGTTTTCTATTGTTTCGGTTAATCTTAAAAGTAATTAAATAAAAAAAATTAACTGCAAGTAAGGAGCGACATTAAAACTTACGCTAAAGTTTGATTCCTTCTCACAGCTCTACTTTTTAAAACAGGAGGGGACAACCCATCTCATATACGGAATAATTTCTATTCGTTTTAAGTTTTAATGTTGCTCCTTAGGCCTACTTGGAGTTAAAAAAATTTGTTTTTTAATTTAATTTCTGAACGTTTTGAATTAATGCATGTTTTAATTTTGGCTCACCGCACATGAATAATTGAAAAGAAATTTGTCCCTTTTTTTGCTAAATGGCTTTTTCATAGCGTTAATCGGATGATTTTGATAAGAAAGGGGTGGGGGAGGAGGCCTAGTTGCCATCCAATTGTTGGTTACTTAAAAGTGCAACTAGATTTTTTTGTACCAACGTTTTGTTAGTAATAAACATACGTACCTAGCGAATTACCTTACGTAACGAACTTCTATATTTGTGTATTTGTATTATGTATATGAGGGAGTTTCCCCCCTCGTCAATACCTCGTTCTTTGCACTAAAGCTTGAATTTTATCCCCAATCTTTAAGAATGACCCCTGAATCACAAAAGCCATAAAATAAATTGTTGAAATTACTAATAATACTTAAAAGCGTAAAGAGTAAGGTATTGTGGAGGAAAAAACCTTCTTTTGCATGTAATATTTTATGTTCGTTTTAAGTTTTAATGCTACCTAAGTTATACAAAGCGTTGGGTGGAAGGTTTAGTGTTTATTCAGAAAAAAAAAACCGAAAAAAAATCAATCTTAAGAAAAAAGTTTTTCTTATGGAAGCAAACAAACATTTCAAATAAACAAAACTTATTGTTCTCAGTTAAGAAAAATATTTTTGCAAAACTATTCTAATTGAAGAAACTAAATTTCAGCTGGGGATGATATTGGAGTCTGGAAGGGGTAAACTGGGGTCTGGAAGGGCCTTTGCCCCCTATCTGCTCAATGACATCAGTTCTGTGTTTTCAGCATATCACTGTTGTTGTTTTTTCAGAATTTGAAAAATACAGAGAAATATCGGGAGTTAGTTTATTTGAGCTAGTTTTGTATTGATATGATGCATAAATCGTGGAACGATGATTCTTATTCGTTTTAAGCTTAAACTTATTTTTTTTTTTTACTTCTATCAGAAACACTTCGGGTTTTTATAGCACTTTGTGTTAACCAAGTGACATATAGCAATCGCAAATGCTGTCGGTCTGTCAGTCTGTCTGTCCCAGTTTTGCTACTTTAGGCACTTCCAAGTAAGCTAGGACGAGGAAATTTGGGAGGTTTATCAGGGACCGGACAAGATTATATTAGAAACAGTCGTTTTCCCAATTTGATCATCTGGGGGGAATGGCGGGGGTCAGTTAATTCGAAAAAAAAAACAACAAAAAAGAAGTATTTTTAACTTACGAACGGTAGATCAGATCTTAATGAAATTTGATGTTTGGAAGGATATCGTGTCTCAGAGCTCTTATTTGAAATCTCGACCGGATCTGGTGACATTGGGGGTTCGGGGGGCTGGGAGGGGGAAACCTAAAATTTACAAAACACTTAGAGTGGAGGGATTAGGATGAAACTTGGTGGTAAAAATAAGCACGCGTCCTAGATACATAATTGACATAACCGAAACGGATCCGCTCTCTTTGGGGTAGTTCGGGAGGGAGGGATAATTCTGAAAAATTAGAAAAAATGAGGTATTTTTAACTTACGAACGAGTGATCAGATCTCAATGAAATTTGATATTTAGAAGGATATCGTGTCTCAAAACTCTTATTTTGGTGACATTGGGGGGAGTATGGGGGGGGGGCCAAAAATAATGGAAAACGCTTAGAGTGGAGGGATCGGGATGAAACTTGGTGGGAAAAATAAGAAGAAGTCTTTCTGCTTATTGACATAATTGAAACTGATTCGCTCTATTTTGAAGAATTGGGGGGGGAGGGTTAATTCTGAAAAATTAGCAAAAATGATGTATTTTTAACTTACGAAGAAGGGACAGGATCTTCATGAAAGATCATATTTAGAAGGATCTCGTAGTACATCTCTTATTTTAAATATTAACCAGATCCAGCGTCATTGGAGGGGAGGGGGCGGAAATCTTGGAAAATACTTAAAGTGGAAAGATCAGGATGAAACTGGATTGGAAGAATAAAAACAAGTCTTAGATACGTGACTTATATAACCGGACCGGATCCGCTCTCTTTAGTGGAATTGGGGGGGGGGGATAATTCGGAAAAACGAGGTATTTGTGACTTATGGACGGGTGATCAGATCTTAATTAATTTTGATATTTAGAGGGATTTTGTGCTTTAAAGCTCTTATTTTAAATTCCAACCAGATCCTGTGACATTGGGGGGAGTTGAAGGGGGAAACCAGAATTCTTGGAAAACGTGAAAATCGGGGTACTTTTATCTTACGAAGAGGCGATCGGATCTTAATTAAACTTGATATATAGAAGGATTTTATGTCTCAGATGCACTATTTTCGACTCGAATTGGATCCGGGGACACAGGGGGTAGGAGGAGGGAAACAGAAATCTTGGAAAACGCTTATAGTGGAGAGATCGGGATGGAACTCGATGGGAAGAAAAAGCACAAGTTCTAGATACGTGATTGACATAATTGGAATGGATCCGTTCTCTTTGAAGGAGCTGGGGGAGGGTGTTAATCTGGAAAAATTAGGAAAATTGAGGTATTTTTAACTTAAGAACGGGTGACCGGATCTTAATGAAATTTGATATTTAGAAGGATTTCATGTCTCAGAGCTCTTATTTCAAATCCCGACCAGATCTGTTGACATTGAGGGAGTTGGAGAAGGATATCGGAAATATTGAAATACGCTTAGAGTGGAGGAATCGGGATGAAGCTTGGTGGATAGAATAAGCAAACGTCGTAGATACGTGATTGACGTAACCGTACTGGATTCGCTCTCTTTGGGGGAGTTGGGGGGAGGGGTTCAGTGCTTTGGCGAGTTTGGTGCTTCTGGACGTGCTAGGACGATGAAAATGGGTAGGCGTGTCAGGGAGCTGCACAAATTGACTTGATAAAGTCGCTTTTCTAGATTTGACCATCTGGGGGGCTAAAGGGAGAGGAAAAATTTTTAAAATGAGGTATTTATAACTTACGAGTGGGTGATCTGATCTTAATGAATTTTGATATTTAGAAGGACATCGTGACTCAGAGCTCTTATTTTAAATCCCGACCGGCATTAAGCCTCTGATTTTCCTTTTAAATCAATCTATTGATTCTTAGAATTTTGTTAGAGCTCATACCATATGAGCTCTTGGCTCTTAGCTCTTCTTGCCTCGTCACAAGTGCCATATGAGCTCTTAGCTCTTGTTAGATTATTGAGTAAGATATTTCTGATAGATCATTGCCTCATTTATTATTAATGAGAGAAGGTTGCTGATATACGTTGCTTGGACGAACTGCCAAGCGGCGGAATCCTGCTAAGCGTTACTGCCAAGCGGCCAGCGGCGGATTTGAAAAGGTTTTAAGTACGAAATTTTTGGCATTATGAGCGGTGGTGAAGGTATTTCAATTGGTTTTGGACAAAGAATTCGGATATCTAAAATGTTGGTGAGTGGCAGACGTATAATGTCAATAATATGAAAAAAACTTCGTTTTCTTAAAGAGTTAAAGAGGCTGCGTCCCAAAGTCGAACCTTAAAACGTATAGGAATTAGAAGAGGCAGTTGGGGGGCTGCCGCCCCCCGAACCCCCAGCTTTTAAAGACTCTTTTGTACAGTTTTTTTTTTGTGGGGGGACTTCATTGTTACTAATTACTAGTTTCGGCGCAATGGTTCTCCTGTCCTCTTGTGTTTAACATTTTTCGAAGTTATTCCATTATTCATTCATTTCAATTTTTTGTTAATTAAAAGAGAGCCTTTCCGAAGCCAAGAGCGGGGGGTTAGCAAAAAAAACAAAAAACCTGTACAAAAGAGTCTTTAAAAGCTGGGGGTTTGGGGGGCGGCAGCCCCCCAACTGCCTCTTCTAATTCCTGTACGTTTTAAGGTTCGACTTTTGTACTCCTCGTAGAGGAATTAGGAGAGGAAGTTGGGTGGCTGCTGCCCCCCAACCCCCCCCCCCCCCCACTTTTAAATCATTGTATAAAATAGAAAAAAAAATAGATAGAATGACCGAAATGTTTCTTTTGCTCATAAGAAGCTAATATTCTGTTATCTCTCAAATGATAAGCAGTCCAGGTGTTAACAAAAGTATACACTTTTATTTTGATCGCTACGTCCAAAAGCCTATAATAAAGAATTTATTCTAAAAATGCCTTCTCATATAGGAAACATCTTTAGGTAATTATAGAAAATTATATATTATTTATCTTATTTAGCAACTATTTATATAAAATAAGTAAATATCCACGTTTCATTAAATCGAGAAAACTTAAACTTCTTCAAAACATTTGAAAATTCGCCTAAAAATTGGCAATGAGCACTTAAAGGCTATAAAATATATACTTAAAGCACATTTATATCACGCTTATTTCGGACATCTGGAATGGAGCTGGATTTTTATGATGCTTGCAGTCATTCTCGCCGTGCCGAGCTGATTATTTTGATGTACTTGAATGTTGATAATCGTAACTTTTAAGAATTTCAAAAATTAACATGGGACTATTAGACTATTAGGACTATAAGAAGACTATTAGGAGAGGCAAACCCCCCGCTTTTAAAGACTCTTTTGTACAGGTTTAATTTATTTTCATATTAATTCTGTACGTTTTTCTACAATCCATGGTGGATGTAATTTAATAATTCCTGTACTCCTCGTACAGGAATTAGGAGAGGAACCCCCCCCCCCCGCTTTTAAATCATTGTATAAAATAGAAAAAAAATAGATAGAATGACCGAAATGTTTCTTTTGCTCATAAGAAGCTAATATTCTGTTATCTCTCAAATGATAAGCTGTCCAGGTGTTATCAAAATTTTTTTGATGTTGTGAAAAAAAAACCTCCCGTAAGGGACTTGAACCCTTGCCCCGAGGATTAAATGTCTCACGCTCTACCAACTGAGCTAATAACTTGCATGTGCGTAAATATAACTTCTTAATAGTTTTTAAAAATTTCAAATTAACATGGGCTCTTATGGAGAGAAATCCGTTAATTAAATAGCTAATGGGTGGTTTCTGGAAAACAGGGAAGGAGTTATCGGATCGAGCTGAAATTTCGCGGATAAGCTCCTGGGCCGTAGGGGACCTTAACTTGTGAATTTCAGCCCGATCGGACAACGTTAAAAGGGGTGGGGGGGTTGGAGGGTCGAAACTTTCAGGGGGTTAAGATTTTCCTACGAAACTTTCATGGGCACTTACTCGGAGAATTCCGCATCGAATGAATCTTCGTACACCCAGATCCGATGTCGGATGTGACCTGTAGGCGTCTAGGAAAAAAAGTAAATGAATTTTAAGTGGCTATGCGTGGTTTCTGGAAAACGGGGAAGGAGTTATCGGATCAAGCTGAAATTTCGCGGATAAGCTCCTGGGCCCTAGGGGACCTTAACTTGTGAATTTCAGCCCGATCGGACAACGTTAAAGGGGGGCTTGGGTTGACAGGTCGAAACTTTCGGCCAGATTTTCCCCATGAAGAAAAAGTTCGAGGGGGATGAAATTTTGCAGGTTTCTTAGTTGGAGCTCGGGCTACGAAATGCATCCCTCCCCATCCGTCTGCGACCACTGGAACCGAAGATCGCTTAACATTGTCGTGTGTCGCCTCTTTATAGAGGCACGAGTGTGCCTCCTTGATATTACTACATCAACAGTAGGTTGCCAAGTCGCAGTTTAGGCAGTAGAAATAAAATCAAAATGTAATTTTTTGTTCATAGATAGAAATAAAATTAACGATTCAGATTAAAAAGCTGAAAAGTTTGGAGTACATTAAATAAAAACGAGGTACAATTTGAAGCTAATTTTGACTTTGTCGGTTTTACTAAGTCTCATTAAGAGTTCAAAATATAAAAACAAAAATAATTACTTAGGAATAAAATAAAGAAATCTAGAATTTTCAATCTGGCCAATTAATTTTTTTTAATTTATATTATTTTCGATTTCTTCATATCCACCATTTTTATACTTCAGACCAGGTAAAAATAAAACTGCCAGGTTTTGCTTTAAATATTCTTTTGTACTTTATTGAAATTAAATTAGAGGAAACAATAAACTGGTCCAATTTTATACTCGTGTTTAAAGATCCTTTGTTCAAAATTTCATTTTGCTGACTTGTCGGGTCTGAGAGCCGAATCTCTTTTCATAGTATTAAATTCAAAAACAAGTTTTTTTTTGTAATTGCAAGTAAGGAGCGACATTAACTCTTAAAACGAAGATAAATTATTCTGTAGATTAAAAGAGTTGTCCCCTCTTAAACTTATCTCTCTTTACTCTAAAGTTTGACTCTTTCTCACAACTCTTCTTTTTAAAACAATAAAAAAAACTTTAGCGTAAATAGCGAGTTGTTGAGGAGGGGATGACTCCTTTCATATACAGAATAATTTCTGTTCGTTTTAAGTTTTAATGTCCCTCCTTACTTGCAGTTAAAAAAAAATTGTTTCTTCTGAACGTTTTTGAATTAATGCATGTTTTATTTTGGCTTACCGCACATGAATAATTAAAACAAAATTTACATATTATTATTTTTTTTTGCTAAATGGCTTTCTCATAGTTTTGATTGGACGATTTAGATAAGAAAAAGGGGTTGGGAGGAGGCCTAGTTAACCTCCAATTTTTGATTACTTGAAAAGAACCAGAACTTTTTATTTTTTACGAATGTTTTTATTATTAACTAGTTGATGGGGGGCTTCGCGACCCCCCAAGCCCCCCGATAACTTCCACCCCTTCCCCTTGGGATTAAGTCGTCCCAAAAGACATAATTATCAGGTTTTTCGACTAAGTTAAACAAAATGGCTTTCCCAAAATTTTTATCTGGTAATTTTGAAAAAAAAATTAGCGTATGAGGGGCCAAGGTGCCTTCCAATTTTCTAGGACACTTAGATTACGAAATAAACGTTTAATTTCCGTTAGAATGAGCTCTCTTGTGACATTATAGGACCACTGGGTCGGCACGTTCACCCCTGGCTATAAAAACAAAAACAAAAAACCAATAAACACGCATCCATGATCTGTCTTCTGGCCAAAAAAAAAATACTAAGTTCCACATTTTTGTAGATCGGAGCTTGAAACTTCTATAGAAGAGTTCTCTTATATGCTGAATCTTATGGTGTGATTTTCGTTAAGATTATGTGACTCTTAGAGGTTGTTTCCTCCTATTTGTCTAAATTAAGGCGAATTTTTTCAGGCTCGTAATTTCTGAACTTCTGATCAAAATTAGCATAAAAATGCAATTCCTTTGATGTAGGCTAACTATTGGTATCAAAATTTAATTTTTTATTGTTTCGGTTACTATTGAGCCGGGTCGCTCTTTACTACGGTTCGTTACCACGAACTGTTTGATTAAAGAAATTAAAGGATTGCAATGGATTTAGGATGATCAAATGCCTGTTACAGGTTTATTGGAGACTGCAGATGAATAAATGAATGAATTTTATTATGTGATTAAACCATTATGAGTATCTCACTGCTAATAATGCTACGGGACAATACTACTGAACGATACGGACTGATAATACTAAAAATAAACCTAGAATAAATGGAACTTTTAAATCTATAGAGTCTTTGAGCTGAATTGAGTATTCTTACAATTTATTTTTTTCTGCACATTAATTTTGTCAAAGTATTTATTCTATTTTTGATATGTTCTGTCCTAAGTAATTTTCTATCTAAGTTAATTCCTTAATGTTTAGCTTTTTCTTTTATTTTCATCACATTACCGCTAAAAACAAGATGAGGTTTAGCTAATACTCTTTTAATAGTGAAAACAACTGCTTCTGTTTTCTTTAAATCAAAGATTAAAGTACTATTACTTGCCTTGTTGTTGCTGTTGCCTTGTTATTACAATCCTTGAGCGCTTATTTGAAGTATTTGAACAAGAGCCAAGAGCTCATATGGGACTTGTGACGAGGTCGGAAGAGCCAAGAGCTTCTTCCCACCAAGCTTCATTACGATCTCTCCACTTTAAGCGTTTCCCAGGATTTCCGGTTTCCCCTCCCCCCCCCCCCAAATGACAGTGGATCCAGTCGGGATTTAAAATATGGGCTCTAAGACACGGGGTCCTTGTAAATATTAAATTTTATTAAGATCCGATCACCTGTTTTTAAGTAAAAAATACTTCATTTTTCTAAAATTTTTCTGAATTAGCCGTTGTTCCACTCCCTCCCTTATCAGGAATCAGGAATCAATACCAGCTTATCAGGAAGTGCCCAAACTAGAGATACCCCCAGCTCTCTCAAAGAGGGTGGATACGGTCCGGTTATCTCAATAATATATCAAGGACATGTGCCCATTCTTCCCACAAAGTTTCATCCCAATCTCTATACTCTAAGCGTTTTTCAAGATTACCTGTTTTTCCCTCCAATTCCTCCCTCCCAATGTCACCGAATCTGTTCGGGATTTAAAATTTCATTAACATTCGATTACCCATTTGTAAGTTAAAAATACCTTATTTTGTCAAGTTTTTCCAAATTAATCCCCCCCACACTCCCCCTAGATGGTTGAATCGAGAAAACTACTATTTCTGATTTAATCTGGCCTGGTCTCTGATACACCTGCCAAATTTCATCGTCCGAGCCCAAATTATCTGGAAGTGCCCAAATTAGCAAAACTCGAACGACAGACCGATTGACAGAATTTTCGATCGCTATGTCACTTGGCAAAAACCAAGTGCCATAAGAACCTCAGACGATGGACTTTAGGATTTTCCAACCAAACAAAATAAAAATAAAACTCAAATAAAATTGTCCCATTTGGAAAACCCTCTTCCCGAGGTTTTTTTTCGAAGGAATATATCTGCAGAAAGAGTTTCTTACCATGTGAGGGCGTTTCTGGAGGGAGGGGTTTTAAAACCTAGAAACAAAAAACGAGGAATCCAAGCTGTCACAAATCTCTGTTGCATGCAAATACAACAAAGCAAAAATAATTTAAGAATAACAAATGAAAAGCATTACATTTTCTTCCTTGATATGAACTGAAGCCGAGACTAAATTGTTCTAAACCTTCTTAGCATGAAAATTCATAATTGGAAGAAATATTTTAATTTAAAAAAATATAAAAAAAATGAAAAAGTAATACTTTAGGGTATAGCCAAAGGTTAAGGTGACAATATAATCTCATATGTATGCTAATTTCCATCTATTTATAATTTTGATGTAGCTCTTTATTTACTAGTCACTGTGTATTTAGGTTCAAGAGGGTTTAACTCCTCTTATAATTTTGTTAATTTGTTGTTATTTTCAGTTCATTTCTCTCGGGCTTATCAAAAAAGAAAGAAAAACAAGAGCTAAGAGCTCATATGGGACTTGTGACGAGGCCGGAAGAGCCAAAAGCCAAGAGCTCATATGGCATGAGCTCTAGCAAAATTATAAGAATCAATGGATTGCTTTAAAAGTGAAATCAGAGGTTAGGATTTAAAGCTCCGAGACACGAGGTCCTTCTAAATATCAAAATTCCTTAAAATCCGATCAACTACTCCCAAGTTAAAAATGCCTCATTTTTTCTATTTTTCGTCTCCCTTCAGCCCCTTAGATGGTCGGATCGGGGAAAGGTCCCTGACGCACCTGCCAATTTTCATCATCCTAGCACGTCCAGAAGCACCAAACTTGCCAAAGCACTGGACCCCCCCCCTAACTCCCCCAAAGAGAGCGGACCCAGTCTGGTTACATCAGTCACATATCTACGACATTTGCTTATTCTACCCACCAAGTTTCATCCCAATCTCTCCATTCTAAGCGTTTCCCAAGATATCCGGTTTTTCCCTCCAGCTCCCCCCCCCCCAAATGTCCCCAGATCTGGTCGGGATTTAAAATAAAAGCTCTGAGACACAAGTTCCTTCTAAATATCAAATTTCATTAAGATCCGGTCACCCGTTCTTAAGTTAAAAATACCTCAGTTTTTCTAATTTTTCTGAATTAATGCCCCCCCCCAACTTCCCCAAAGTTTCTCCACTCTAAGCGTTTTACAAGATTTCTGGTATCCAAAATTTCTGTTTCCCCGCCCCCTTCCGGCCCCCTATATCCTGGATCTAATTCGAATTAAAAATAAGACATCTGATACATAAACTATTTCTATATATCAAGTTTAATTAAGATCCGATTACCCATTCGTAAGATAAAGATACCTCAGTTTTCACGTTTTCCAAGACTTCTGATATCCCCTCCAACTCCCCCCAATGTACCAGATCTGGTTGGTATTTACAAAAAGAGCTCTGAAGCTTAAGATCCTTCTAAATATCAAATTTCATTAAGATAGGATCACCCGTTCTTAAGTTACAAATACGCCTTTTTTCTAATTTTTCGGAATTATCCTTCCCCCTAGCTTCCCCAACATGAGCAGATCTTGTCCAACTATGTCGTACACGCATCTTGGACTTGTGTTTATTCTTCTCACCAAGTTTCCTCCTCCGCTCTAAGCCTTTTCCAAGATTTCCGGTTTCCCCCACCCCAGCTCTCCTCAATGAGACTGCATTCAGGCGGGATTCAAAATAAAAGATTTGAGACACGAAGTTTTTCTAAATATGAAATTTCATTAAGATTCGATAACTCCTTTTAAGTTAAAAATACCTCATTTTTTCCAATTGTTCAGAATTAACCTTCCCCCCAATTCCCCCAAAGAGAGCGGTTCCGTTCCAGTTATATCAATCACGTATCTAGGACTTCTGTTTATTTTTCCCACCAAGTTTCATCCCGATCCCTCCACTCTCAGTGTTTTTGAAGATTTTAGGTTTCCCCCTCCAACTCCCCCCAATGTCACCGGATCCTGTTGGGATTTGAAATAACAGGTCTGAGTCACAATATCCTTCTAAATATCATATTTCATTAAGATCTCGTCACCCATTCATAAGTTAAAAATACCTAATTTTTTCTAATTTCTCCTCCCCCTTCAGTGCCTCAGGTGGTCAGTACTCCAATGGGGAATTAACAGTCCACTCACTCCCAACAAGTGGTCAAATTTTGGTAACGACTATTTCTAATTAAATTTGGTATGGTCCCTGATACGCCTGTCAAATTTCATAGTCCTAGCTTATCTAGAAGTGCCTAAACTAGAACAAGAGCTAAGAGCTCATATGGCACTTGTGACGAGGACGGAAGAGCCAAGAGTCAAGAGCCCATATGGTATGAGCTCTAGCGAAATTCTAAAAATCAATAGATTACTTTAAAAGGAAAATCAGAGGCTTAATGCCGGTCGGGATTTAAAATAAGAACTCTGAGTCACGAGGTCCTTCTAAATATTAAAATTCATCAAGATCCGATCACTCACTCATATGTTATAAACACCCCAATTTTTCTAATTTTTCCACTCCCTTCAGCCCCCCAGGTGGTCAAATCGTAGAAAACGACTTTATCAAGTCAATTTGTGCAGCTCCCTGACACGCCTACCAATTTTCATCGTCCTAGTACGTCCAGAAGCACCTAACTTGCCAAAGCACTGAACCCCACTACCTGACTCCACCAAAGAGAGCGGATCCAGTCCGGTTACATCAATCCCGCATCTACGACATTTATAAGTGTTTTCCAAGATTTCCGGTTTCCCCCTCCAACTCCCCCCAATATCAAAAGATCTGGTCGGGATTTGAAATAAGAGCTCCGAGACATGAGTTCCTTCTAAATATCAAATTTTATTAAGATCCGGTCACCCGTTCTTAAGTTAAAAATACCTCAATTTTTTATTGTTTAATACCAATACCACTTGGTTTTTTATTGGTTAATACCAATACCACTTGGTTAATACCAAGTGCCATAAAAACCGGGACAGATAGACCGACAGAATTTACGATCGCTAATGTGTCACTTGGTTAATACCAAGAGCCATAAAAAGAATTTAAAAGAGCACCTTCTTTGATTTTTTTTTTAATGAGCTCTTTCTTGATATTCTACGACAGTGGTTCAATACCGTTACCGTATGAATAAAAACTAGTAGACAAAGAAACAAATAAATACTTCACTGTGGCTGTAAGGATTCCAACTTTTGATGGGTACACGTAAGGAATTTTGAATAGTCAGAATCAGCCAAAAATACTGATTCTTCTGATTCATTTATTTTTTGAATCTTATTTTTATGGCACTTGGGATTTACTAAGTGACACAGCGATCGCAATTTCTGTCGGTCTGTCTGTCTGTCCCGGTTTCGCTAGTTTGGGAGCTTCCATATAAGCTAGGACGATGAAATTTGGCAGGTGTATTAGAGAACAGACCAAATTTAATCAGAAATAGTCGTTTCCCCGATTCGACCATCTGGGGGGAGTGAGGGAACTTTTAATTCGGAAAAATTAGAAAAACGGGGCATTTTTAACTTATGAAAATGTGATCGGGTCTTAATGAAATTTGATATTTAGACATCATGTCTCAAAACTCTTATTTTAAATCCTGACCAGATCTGGTGACATCGGGGGAGTTGGAGGGGAAAACCTAAAATCTCGGAAAACACTTAGAGTGGAGGGATCGGGATGAAACTTGATGTGAAAAAAGCATAAGTCCTAAATACGTGATTGACATAACCAGAATGGATCCGCTCTCTTTGGATGAGTTGGGAGGGAGGGTTAATTTTGAAAAGTGAGGTATTTTAAACTTAGGAAGGAGCGATTAGATCTTAATGAAATTTGATATTTGGAAGGATCTTGTAACTCAGATCTCTTATTTTAAATCCTAACCGGGTCCAGTGTCATTAGGGGGAGTTGAGGGGGAGGGTTGGAAATTTTGGAAAACGCTTAGAGTGGAGAAATCTTGATGAAACTTGATGAGAAGAATGCGCACAAGCCCTAGATACGTGATTGACATAACCGGACCGGATTCACTCTCTTTGGGGGAGTTGTAGAGGAAGCCAATTCGGTATTTCTGAAAAATTAGAAAAAATGAGTTATTTCTAACTTACGAACATGTCATTGGATCCTCATAAAATTGGATTTTTGGAAGGACCTTGTGTCTCAGAGCTCTTATTTTAAATCCTAACTGGATCCTGTGACATTTGGGAGGAGCAATACAATATAAATTATATTGTTTAAATTTTTATCCCTTTTTTTTATGATGAGAGATGGCTGTTTAGAGATTGTATAGTGTTTCGTCTTTTTTTTTTTTTTTTTTTTCGTATTTCTTTGATTTTGAATGAATAGTTATGATTTATTTGTTGTAGTTTTGCTGCTGAACAGGGACATTTTAGGTCCCTAAATTGAGCAGTATATTATTGATTGTAAGTGCAATTTTAGTAATTTTTATTTGATGAAATAAACGCATACCTACCTACCTACCTACCTAGCTGGAGGAAGAAACCATATATCTTGGAAACACTTAGAGTGGACAGATCAGGATGATACCTGGAGGGAGGAATAAGCACAAGTCTGGCTCTCTTTGAGGGAGTTTGGGGGGGGGATATTTATAAAAAATTATAAAAATGGGGTATTTTGAACTTACGAACGGTTGATCAGATTTTAATGACATTTGATACCTAAAAGGATCTTGTGCTTCAGAGCTCTTATTTTAAATCCCGACCAGATCCAGGGACACTTTTCCTCCTCAACGCCCCGCTCTTTACGCTAAAGTTTTTTGCTGTTTTAAAAAGTAGAGTTAAGAGAAAGAGTCAAACTTTAGCGTAAAGAGCGGGGCGTTGAGGAGGAAAAGCCCCTTTCATATACGGAGTAATTTCTGTTTGTTTTAAGTTTTAATATCGCTCCTTACTTTCATTTAAAAAAATGTTTTTTTTATTTAATTTAGTTTAAGATACTAGTGTTAGGTTTGCTCTTTTGCTAACAGTTTGTCATCACGAACTACTTTATTACGCTTTCCAGAAGTGATTTTAGTTTCGGTAGACATATTTTTCACCTCTCTAGAATTAAGGAAAAGCCTATTTTGAAGATTTTTCTATTGAAACGTCTGTGTTTTTGCTTTTTTCATTGGAAAACTGAAAAAACGACGAATTTGACTCCCTCCCCTTTTTGATTTTACAAATTGACCCCACTGCTCACAGAGGCTTGTGTAGTTCTCTTTTTATTATCCAGTTGCTAATGAATATTCCTTTTGTCATGACTTGATTTTCAGCAGCTTTGCTTAAAATATAATAACGATATTATTTAGTTCTATTGAAGTAATGTTGGGATTACTGAGAGTAAAAAAAAATACAAAAAGAGCCCAAGGAACAATTTACAGACTGTAAAGTTCAGAAAGTTTATATTGACCTCATATAACACTAACTAAAAAGAAGCAAAATGACTTACATCTCACGTTCTGTTGCTTCAAAATTTCGATCTTACTGACCTTGCTCAGGATTCACGGTTAGGCTACAGTATACGAAAGGTCGAGCTATGAATAAAACATAAACCTTGATATCGGCCTGCGCATGATTGAATTTGGTAAGCACAGCCAAATTCCTTCTAAGCGGAGCCGAATCACTTAAAGTCATGTACCACACTCTTGTAAACACTGTTTTTATACTACAGTTCAAAAGAGAGAGGCAAAACTTATAACACATTAAGATATGACTTGGAAAAAGCAATAAAATACATAAAATACATGAAATTTCATATGTCGCAAACAATAAGAAATCAATTCCCTATGAGGTATGGCCCAGAAACCTAAAACCGAACGTAGAAGTAGGTCAAGAGAATTAATAGATAAAGAACAACCAGATCATAAGGATATATAAAGATCGGGATTAGACAGCAACCCAAAAATACAAACAAAAGACCAACCAGACCAAAATTTGTCAATTTTTTTTTTTACAGATTTCTCCCCTATTTTTAGATTGATTTATACCAGTAATGATCTTCTAGATTTTATACTGTTCCTCGTTTAAACCACCCAACATAAGTAATAAAAAGCAACGCCAAAAATTTTTTTTCGCTATTTAGAAGTGCACTATTTCTTGACTTTCTTTTTTTAGTCTCTTCTGTTGCTTATACCCTAACTTCTTTTTTGTCTTCCACCAACTGACCTTTTTCCAAAGCTCTGACCCCTTTATAAGTTGTGTTCGTAGTGCTGGTCTTAACGAAAATACTTATCTTGCCCTGTCAGGCTCGTGCTAAAAAGGGAACCGGCCAGTAGAACATCATATTTTTCTCACAGAACTGCGTTTTTTGTGGATTCATAACCATTTACAACTAGAATGTTCATCTCCCAAAGAATTATAGTCATTGGTTCTAAATAAATTCACAATCTCCACCCCAAACCTGACAAATAAGCAAGCAATATTTTCCACTAAAGAAAGTTTTAAAGCAACCACTAAACCACCTTGGCAATAATTATTGGGTTCATCCCTAGAAGATCTTAGAATTTCCTTTGCAGGGTAAGAAAATCCCTCAGCTTGAATCAGTTTCTAGCATCAATATCTAATGAGTATTCACTTTACCTCTTTCGATTAAAAACACGTCCACAACTCTTATATAAAC
Organism: Artemia franciscana; assembly: GCF_032884065.1. Classification (NCBI taxonomy): domain Eukaryota; kingdom Metazoa; phylum Arthropoda; class Branchiopoda; order Anostraca; family Artemiidae; genus Artemia; species Artemia franciscana. The sequence goes on along the minus strand of NC_088883.1, from coordinate 23,715,003 downwards.
GATTTATCCGTCTGAAGTGCCATTTCTGATGCAATTAACCCCCAAGCAAATTTTTGCGACTATGAAGGGATAGTGGGTATGAAGAGGGGACAGTCTTCATCCCCCTTTTGAATGGTATAAATTCTGCTCATTTTGGGGTTTAATCTTTCTCTTTACCTTCATAAGAACAGCCTAGACCAGGAATATTTCCATCAGCCAAAACGGATGAAATATCAATTTCATCCGTTTTCCAATGTGTCCATAAAGCTTTTATTGTACTCCTCTATAATGAATACCCCCCCTCCAAAAAAACAACAACAAAAAATAAATGACCTGGTTATGTTCCTGGGGATTATATATAAATTTTTACCTCCATCCTCCCCTCGTTATTGCTTTAGAACTAATTCTGTTTTTATCTGAAGCTCAACAAGATTTAATCTGATTTAATCTTGTCTGTTCTCTGATACGCCTGCCAAATTTCATCGTCCTAGCTTATCTGGAAGTGCCCATGCGGAAAACCCTCTTCCCGAGGGGTTTTTTTTTCGGAGGAATATATCTGCAGAAGGGGTATCTTACCGTGTGGAGCTGTTTCTGGGGGAGGGGTTGTAAACGCCTAGAGACAAAAAAAGAAGAATCTAAGCTGTCACAAATGTCTGTTACATACAAATAAAACAAAGGCAAAATAATTTAGGAATAACAAATGAAAACTATTACGTTTTATTCCTTAATATGAACTGAAGCCAAGACTAAATTTTTCTAAGCCTTCTTAACACAACAATTCATAATTGGAAGAAATCTTTTAGTTTAAAAAAAATGAAAAAGTAATACTTTAGCGCAGAGCCAAAGGTTAAGGTGACAGTATAATCTCATATGTATGCTAATTTTCATTTATTTATAATTTTGATGTAGCTCTTTATCTACTAGTCACTCTTTATTTAGGTTCAAGAAGGGTTAACTCCTCTTATTTAATTTTATTACGTTGTTGTTATTTTCAGTTCATTTCACTCGGAATTATTAAAAAAAAAAGAATTTAAAAGAACACTATATTTGATTTTTTTTTTTTTTTAATGAGCCCTTTCTTGATATTCTACGACATTGGTTCAATACCGTTACCGTATGAATTAAATCAAGTAGACAAATAAACAAATAAATACTGCACTGTAGCTATAAGGATTCCATCTTTTGATGGCTACACGTAAGGAATTTTGAATAGTAGGAATCAGCCAAAAATACTGATTCTTCTGATTCATTTGAGATCTGGATGAAACTTGGTGGGAAGAATAAACACAAGCCTTAGATACGTGATTGATATAACCAGAATCTTAGGATTACCGAGAGTCAACAAACCACAAAAAGAGTCAAAGGATATATATATATATATATATATATATATATATATATATATATATATATATATATATATATATATATCTATATATATAAAAATAAGTTGTCTGTCTGTGGATGTGTGGATGGATGTGTGGATGGATGTGTCAGGTGACGTCACCTGAAAAAACTGGATTAGGTGACGTCAAAACTGAAAAAACTAAAAAAAGGCAAAAACTACAAAAAAAACTAAAAACTAATAAAAAAAATAAAAAAGCTAAAAAACTAAAAAAACTATAAAGGTAAAAACCAATAAAAAACTAAAAAAAAAACTGAAAAAACTAAAAAAAGGCAAAAACTACAAAAAAAAACTAAAAACTAATAAAAAAAGTAAAAAAGCTAAAAAACTAAAAAAACTAAAAAAACTAAAAAAAGGTAAAAAACTAAAAAAAATAAAAAATAAAAAAAAACTAAAAAAAAGGAAAAAACTGAAAAATAAGCTAAAATAAAGGTAAAAACCAATAAAAAACTAAAAAAAAAAAAGGAAAAAACTAATAAATGACGACACTCAAAGAGAAAGCGACCAGGACAAAAAACTAAAAAAAAAGGCAAAAACTACAAAAAAACTAAAAACTAATAAAAAAAATAAAAAAGCTAAAAAACTAAAAAAACTAAAAAAAGGTAAAAAACTAAAAAAACTAAAAACTAAAAAAAAACTAAAAAAGGTAAAAACTAAAAGAACTAAAAAAGAAAAAAATAAATGACGACACTCAAAGAGAAAGCGACCAGGACAAAAGGAATGTTCGATTAGCAATCAACAAAGCACCGGGACACAGGGAGTATAAATGACGACCAGGACACAAGTAAAAAAAAAAATTAACAAAACTAAAAAGAAGGTAAAAACTACAAAAAAACTAAAAAGAAAAAAAAACTAAAAACTAATAAAAAAACTAAAAAATCTAAAAATCTAAATAAACTAAAAAAGAAAAAAAAGGAAAAAAATAAAGGAGAAAAACAAAACTAAAAAACGAATGTATATACAGACCGGTACACCGGGATACAAATGACGACCGGGACACAGGGAATATAAATAACGACCGGGACACAGGGACACAACTACAACGGGGACACCGGGGGAAACAGGGGGATATAAATGACGACCGGGACAAAAAAACTAAAAAGAAATAAAAACTAAAAACTAATAAAAAAAACTAAAAAATCTAAAAATCTAAATAAGCTAAAAAAGAAAAAAAAAGGAAAAAAATAAAGGAGAAAAACAAAACTAAAAAACGAATGTATATACAGACCGGGACACCGGGATACAAATGATGACCGGGACCCGGGACACAGGGAATATAAATGACGACCGGGACACAGGGACACAACTACAACGGGGACACCGGGGGAAACAGGGGGATAACCTGACAATCTATTTATATGCAAAGACAATGGGACAGCAAAGAATGTTGTATATTCGCAAGTTTTACGTAGTTAAAACCATATATATATATATATATCTATATTCACAGGTGGGACATAGGGACACAACTACAATGGCGCGTAACTATTATGGCGCGTAACGACTTACGCGCGCGGGGGGGCTTGGGGGGGGCGCGAAGCGCCCCCACCAACTAGGTGTTGGGGTGGCGCGAAGCGCCACCCCAACAGCTAGTATATATATATATATTCACAGGTGGGACACAGGAACACAATTACAATGGTGCGTAACTAATATGGGGCGTAACGACTAACGAGCGCGAGGGGACTCGGGGGGGGGGGGGGGTAACTAGGTGTTGGTGTGGCGCGAAGCACCACATCAACAGCTAGTCTATTTATATAAAAACAAGTTGTATCTTTGTTTGTTTGTACGCATATGACGTCATTATAAGTATATAAGGCTTTGTATATGCATCATTATAAGTATATAATGGGGCGATTCAAATAGAAATTTCAGTATAAATCCTACAATGGCAGAAGAAACAGCCGAGGAATCAAATCGTGCGAGAAATTTTAGTATGAATCCTACAGTGGCAGAAGAAACAGCCGAAGAAGCGGCTCAAAGAGATAATCCCAAAAGGCTTGCGGATAAAAGAAAGAAGCAAAAGAAAGCGTGCCGAGGACTCAAAAGAACAACGTGAGAACAGGATTGCGTCTCAAAGAGAAATTACCAAAAAAAATCGTGCCGAGGAATCACAAGAGCAACGTGAAAACTGCCTTGCGGCTCAAAGAGATAATGCCAAAAGAAAGCGTGCCGAGGAATCAGGTACAGCCCAGTCGATGTTTATAGCGTTAGTAGATGTGTTACGCCTCAGGAAAAGTTAAGCTTCCTCAACTGGCTGCACCACCAGAGCCATTGAAGACTGCTTACAGCAACTACGTCATAATCTAACCGTTTTTTTTTTTATTAAACATCAGAAAATATACCTCATGTTTCCAAATGACGTCGTTTGGTGTGCCCAAATCGAAAATCAAGATCAACACACTGGAACACAGGGAATTTAAATGACGACCGGGACACTCAGAGAGAAATTACAGACCGGGACACCGGGACACAAATGATGACCGGGACACAGGGAATATAAATAACGACGGAACATAACTACAACGGGGACGCCGGGGGGCACAGAAGGGGGATATATAAATGACGAAAGGGACGCATGTCGATGAGCAATCACCATCAACAAAGCTCAAGGGCAATCATTAGAAAAATGCGGTATAGATCTGAATACAGATTGATTTTCACATGGACAAATATATGTTGCATGTTCAAGAGTCGGTAAACCTGACATTCTATTTATATGCACATACAATAGGACAGCGAAGAATGTGCGAAGAAACGAAGCGTCCCCACCAACTAGTTACTAATGTAAAACGGTGAAAATAATGAATGTATCATAAAATGGTGTATAATGAAAGTCGAAAGGATGAAATATCAATTTTATTCGGTTTCCAATGTGTCTTTAAAGTCTTTGTTGTACTCCTCTCCAGGATATATACCCCCCCCCCCAAAAAAAAAAAAAAATATCCTGGCTATGTTCTTGGGGTTTATATATCAATCTTTACCTCCGTCCTCCCCTCGTCATTGCTTTAAAACTAATTCTGTTTTTTTCTGAAGGCTCAATGAGAGCTTAGATGTTTTGGCATTAAAATACAACCTTTGATGTATGTCCATCCCTCCCAAAGTACAAAACAATAAAACAATTTTCAACCAAATGAGCCTCCTTTGAAGGTTAACATCAATCCCTTCGAAAATGCCCCCCGGAAAGCCTTTTTATATGATTTTCGGACTATTTTGAATAAAATGGCTATTTCAAAATGTCTTTTAGTTGCATTTCGAAAAAAATTATATGAATTGAGGGGGGGGGGGTAGTTGCCCACGATCTTTTTTGACTCTTAAAAGGGACTCTGAGGGGGGGGGGTCATCCTCAAAGATAATTTCCAGACGTTTCAACTACGCTGAACAAAATTGCTATCAAGATCTTGGTCGGAGGTTTTTGGGCAAATGATAGGAGTGGGAGGGGGGGATCTATTTGCCCTTCAGTCACTTTCGACTATTAGAATGGGCACTAACCCTCTTAATTTTCGATAGAATGAGCCATTCAACATTTCAACGTCAACTTCTTATACACGAAGTGCCATGATCAAAAAAAGAAAAAAAAAATTAAAAATGGATCATCCCAATCCCAACATCGTTCTTTACTTATGCAGCGTTATTGCGCTGGACTGTTTATTATATTTTTTTTTTCATGGAAAAAGTTAACATTTTTCTTTTCCTATTAGAAACCATCATGTTCCATTTTCCTATATACTCCACGGAGAAACGAGGTGTTTTCCGGAGGGTTATTTTCCCCGGGGGGTAAGGGGTAAAACTGGCCACCGCTATTAAGAACCATGAAGATATTTTTACGGGGGAGTTTTATGCAGAGGAGGGGGAGATTGTCTAGGATATTTTCAGTGGGAGAAAATTTTTGGGAAGAATTACCTAGAATTTCTCAGCCAAATTCTTTTTTTTAATTTTTTTTTCTTCTTTGGGCGTGCATCTCTACATGCGTGCATGAAGAGGGGGGTGTTGTCCGATGGGTACTTTCCACGAGGGGGTTCGGGTAAACACTGGCCACTACTATTAGGAACCATGCAGATATTTTTTACGAGGGAGTTTTATGCAGGGGAGGAGGAGATTGCCTAGGGTAATTTCAATGGGAAGAAAATTTTTGGGAAGAATTACCATGAATTCCTCTCCCTAATTCTTTTTTTTTGTCTTTCTTCCTCTTTACATACGGGGTGAATGTTGAAGTGGAATTGTCCCGAGGAAAGTTTCAGCAGGAAAAAAGTTCTATGGCAGGATTTTCCCTTTGGAAGCGTTTTTAATATGTGTTTCGATGGTATAAGTTTTCTCAGGAGTAATTCCATCAAACCAAAGGTCCTACAAGATCGGGAGGAGACTCATGGAACAAAAATTTTAAGCACCTTTTTAAGCCCCCACTACTAGGACTACTATCCCCCCTTCCGCAGTAGGACAAATAATAAAGTTGTAACCTGAAAGTATACGTGAAAACTAAGAAGAATTAGATAACAAGTCCCGAAGACTCTTTTGGTTTTTAATTATAGGCGGATTGAGGGTTAGAAAATTAGGCAATTGAAACGTAATCCTTTTGGTATCTTAAATACTCCATGCATAGTTATCTACGAGCCCTTGACATACACCTTGCCAGAAAATTATCTAAATCGTAATACATCAAGTCGTTGTCAACCCAATTCTGTAAATAAGATTCAATGTGGAATCCACACTCCTAAGTAACAGGAAATAATTTTGTGTCCAAAGATAAATGTATTTAAAACAATATATGGCCGTAATCGAATGAAAAACAATGGCATCAGAAGACAGTTTCTTATGTAATAAAAAAGGCAATATCTTCTTTAAAAATACATCATTACAACCATTTACCAATCCCTGATCATTATTGAATTTATAGGCTGTAATATGGCCAAAAAAAAAAAGTTTGTCGTTTCAATAGAGTTCGTTTTCGAAAAAAAAAAACTAAAAACAAGTTTTTGAAGAAATTAGACGACATAAGTTAAATTTTCTTCGAAATTTTCTTTTAGATAATCAAGCTGTTTCAAACAATATGCCATTCATATTTTCATTTATCTCTATGGTCTTGAAATAGAGGTTTTTAGAAAAGTCGATGTGACAGTTTATTTTTTATTATCTCTATCAAATCCACAAAAACCCACAGAGGTGTGTAGAATAAGCAAATATCGTAGATACGAGATTCATATAACTGGACTGGATCTGCTCTCTTCGGGGGAATTGGGGGGGGGGGTCAAGTGCTTTGGCGAGTTCGGTGCTTTTGGACTGGCTAAAACGATGAAAATTGGTAAGCATGTCAGGGACCTGCACAAATTGACTTCCTAAAGTCTTTTCCCCTGATTTGACCATCTGGGGGGCTGAAGGAAGAGGAAAAACTAGAAAAAACGAGGTATTTTTAACTTACGAGTGGTTGATCGGATCTTAATGTATTTTAATATTTAGAAGAACCTCGTGTCTCAGAGCTCTTATTTTCCCGACCGACATCAAGCCTCGGATTTTCCTTTTTAAATCTATCTATTGAATCTTAGGATTTTGCTAGAGCTCATACCATATGAGCTCTTAGCTCTTCTGGCCTCGTCACAAGTGCCAAATGAGCTCTTAGCTCTTGTTGGATCAGCAAAGAAAATTCCTCTCAACTATCTCCTTTGCTCGCTCCCCCCCCTCATGTGGTTCAATTGGGGAAGATATTATTTCTAATTTATTCTAGTCTGGTTCATGATACGCCTGCCAACTTTCACCGTCCTAGTTTATCTGGAAGTGCCCGAACTAGCGAAAGCGAAGCCGACAGACAGATCGACAGAAATTGCGAACGCTATGTGTCACTTAGTAAGTACCAATTGCCATAAAAACACCTATAATTTGAGTTCAATATGTATTCGTTGCTTTTATTTATGCCCCGCTGGACACCAAAATTTAAAAACGCATTAAAAATAGTAGGGAAGTAAATTTTATAAATCTAGAATTTTTAATCCGGTCAATAAATTTTTAATATTTTTTTTTTAATTTATACCACTTTAAATTTGTTCCAATTTTTAGGTTTTTTACGCTCCAGACCATTTACAAAAAAAGCTACCAGGTGTCACTTATGATTTTTTTTTTGGTTTTCTGGTAATTAAATCAGAAGAAATAAACCCGTCAAATTTTTGATCCCTTTTTAAAGGTTCCTTGTACACAAATTCATTTTGCTGATATGTCTGCTCATAGAGCAAGATCTCTTTTCATAGCATATAGGATAATTAATATTGCATTGAATTTAGCGACTCATCATAATAGCAGCGATTAATTATTCAAAAGGTAATTCCGATCGGAATTTTATAAACATACGTTTTAGTACAGTGGTGGATTCAGGCCCCCAAAATTCTTAAGTCACCCTCATTCCTTGTTTTTCTCTTTTTTAGAATAAATTTATTGATTCGGTCAATTATTGGCACCTTTGTCCCATTGCCCCCCCCCCCAATGTTTTTCTCATCGGTGGCCTTTCACAAAAGGCCCTCCAGATTTTGTTGTAGATCCGCTCCTGTTTTACAACTTCGATTGTAAACATATTTTCCTAAGGCTTTTAGATTTTAGAAGTTTACCTTTCACGTATCTAATGAGAATCCGAGAGTGCGCATCCCCTTGTTTCCCCTTTCCCCTTTCCTAACTGTTTCCACGATAGTTCTTTAGGCGAAACTGTCTGATTGGCTGGAATTGTTCCATTAAATTTTCAGCCATCACCATCTGAAGACTCGATCAATAAATTTGTTAAGGTCATTCTCCCAGGTTTATGCTTATTCACAACAGACAGGAAAAGATTCTTTGATGAAAAAAATACTGTGGCTTCATTGAAAAGCTTTAACATGAATAGGGCGAACGAATTTGCATTTTTTTTTTCTTTAGAGCCTTATAAAAAAATTTATTAGTGGGAACACCTTTAATTTTTAAAAGTAGTAATAAAACTACTTTTAGAAGACGTAGAGAATTATAAAGTAGCCTCTCGATTTGCCACAAGATTCTAAAATTTTTGGCCGTGAATTCTTTTTGTTATCAGTTTTCTTTAAAATTGCCTATTTAAAATATTCTTCCTTTACTATTTAAAAGGGTTGTACTAATCATACAGCTTTGAATAATCATACAATTTTGGTTACATAGTTGTTACAAAGCAGATAACAGTTTGGCTTTAAAAGTAAAGAAACACCGATCTTAGGCCTATAAAATTAAGTAACATTATTTTTAAAAAGAACAATATTCTTAAAAACACATTATTTTAAACATTATTGGCTTTTAGAAGTACAGAAACACTGATTGTAGGCCTATAAAATGTATGAACATTATTTTTAAAAAGAACATTATTCTTAAAAACACATTATTTTAAATACTATTGGCCTTTAAAAGTAAAGAAACACTGATTGTAGGCCTATAAAATGTATGAACATTATTTTTAAAAAGAATATCATTCTTAAAAACACATTAATTTTAAATATGATTGGCCTTTAAAAGTAAAGAAACGCTGATTGTAGGCCTATAAAATGTATAAGTATTGTTTTTAAAAAGAATATCATTCTTAAAAACACATTATTTTAAATGTTATTGGCCTTTAAAAGTAAAGAAACACTGAAACATTCTTAAAAACACATTAATTTTAAAACCTTATTGGCCTTTAAAAGTAAAGAAACGCTGATTGTAGGCCTATAAAATGTATGAATATTGTTTTTAAAAAGAATATCATTCTTAAAAAAAAAAATTATTTTAAACGTTATTGGCCTTTAAAAGTAAAGAAACACTGATTGTAGGCCTATAAAATGTATGAATATTATTTTAAAAAGATTATTGTTCTTAAAAACACGTTATTTTAAACAGTATTGGCCTTTAAAAGTAAAGAAAAACTGATTGTAGGCCTGTAAAATGTATGAACATTATTTTTTTTTAAGAATATTATTCTAAAAAACATTATTTCAAACATTATTGGCCTTTAAAAGTAAAGAAACACTGATTGTAGGCTTATAGAATATATGAACATTATTTTTAAAAAGAATATCATTCTTAAAAACACATTATTTTAAACATTATTGGCCTTTAAAAGTAAAGAAACACCGATTGTAGGCCTATAAAATGTATGAAGATTATTTTTTTTTTAATCTAAAGTTATAGTCTATTCGTCCATTTTAGTTCCACGGCATCTTATTTTATTCCTAATAGTGCCGAATCTTAGAATAATTTGGTTTTCCCCCATTATCTCAGATAGTTGATTATTTATAGGCCCGTTCATAAATAACTGGATTACCGCGGTTTGGAACCGGGGTAATCATACTTTGCTTTGCGGAGTAATGCATATACTATTAAATTAATGTCATTTAAAGTGATAGGTTCCTGAAGGTTATGTTCATAGCGATTTAGAACTAGTGATCAATCTATTATATCCCCCTGAAAGGGAAATTTTAGGGTTAACAGTGCAATACTGGTGCTGTGGGGGGTAGTTCTTTTATTGCAAAAACGTATATTTTAATGAAAAATAATAGTTTCCAAAATTGATCCATTAAAAGCTGTACTTTATCCTGAAATGGGGGGATAAACGCCCTAACATCAAGGATAATTCTGTTTTGGCGTGGAAAGCAAACTCTCTTTACAAAAAAAAAATAGCAGTACAATTGCTAATTACTTCAAAAAGGATAAAAAGTTAGACAGAAAATGGGTTAATAATTGGGCTTGACTTGACCGGATAATTGCATGCTGTAAAATTCCCCAAAAAAGGCTTCAAGCATTTCACAAAATTTCGGGGGGGGGGACCGAAGGCCCCCCTGCGTACGTGCCAGATGATACTCCTTTTCTCTGCTAATACGCCGTCAGTGCAATAGCCTCCAGTTGAATTCTCCTAAGCATTCGAATAGATTTGAAATTATAATTCGGATATTCTTGATCCGAACCCACAATGGGTGCGGTTTGAGCTTTTTTTTTTCGAGGAGCTATTCAATGAAAATAAGTGGCAGTAACCCTTTTGCTCCTCTCAAATATCCAGTTATCGTTTTGCCCCTTTGTATTTTTCGTAGATCTCCTGCAGTTTGGCTCCATCAAGATTCATATTTTTTGCAACATAATCAGCCTTTGCGATTTGAAATTTTTCTGTATTCATATCAGACTTGTTGCAATTTGGTCCGTAATCTTGATCACCGTTAGACAAACTCGGATTCTCTTTCGTTTTGGCCATATATCTCCCATCCATGGCTGCGTAATATCTTTTCTGATTTGTTTTTGTCCGTTTCCAAAGATTAGAAGTTTTCACCGTTTATTCTTTTGTTATTTTGCAAGGACTGTAGCCAAATATTTTTTTCCACGTAGAAGATATATATGAGAGGGTTATATGAGAGGGTCCGCTCTCTCATATATGAGAGGGTTCTCATTATATGAGAGGGTTCATATATGAGAGGATTCGCCCCCTCGTCAGTACCTCTCTCTCTACACTAAATCTTAAATTTTGTCCCAATTCATTAAGAATGACCACTGAATTACAAAAGCCGTAGAATAATAGTTGGCATTACTTAAAAATACTTTAGCGTAAAAAGCGAGGCATTAGAAGGAGGTGAGCCCCTCATATGGGTAATAATTTCTGTTTGTTTTAAGTTTTAATGCTGCTCCTTACTTCCAGCTGAAAAAAAAACTTTTCATATTTATTTTTTCATTGCTTTTTTTCAAATAATGCTAGTAAATCCTGCGCCCCCTTCATGGAAATTTTCTTCCCCCATGAAAATTCCTCGATGGGAAGTCCCCCCAGCATATCCCCCTGTTCTCAACCCCTCCCCCAACCAAAAAATCCTCCTGAAAACACCTGTACACTTCCCAATAACCATTCCTATATGTAAGCACTGGTCAAAGTTTGTAACTTGTAGCCCCTCCCACGGGGACTGTGGGGGAGTAAGTTGCCCCCAAAGACATAGTCATAAGATTTGTCGACTACGCTGAATAAAATGGCTATCTCAGAATTTTGATCCGTTGACTTTGGGAAAATAATTAGCGTGGGAGGGGGCCTAGGTGCCCTCCAATTTTTTGGTCACTTAAAAAGGGCAGTAGAACTTTTCATTCCCGTTAGAAAGAGTCCTCTTGCAACATTCTAGGACAACTGGGTCGATACGATCACCCCTGGGAAAAAAACAAAAGAAAAAAACAACAAAAAAACAAACAAACAAATAAACACGCATCCGTGATCTGCCTTCTGGCAAAAATTATAAAATTCCACATTTTTGTAGATAGGAGCTTGAAACTTCTTCAATAGGGTTCTCTGATACGCTGAATCTGATGGTGTAATTTTCGTTAACATTCTATGACTTTTAGGAGGTGTTTCCCCCTATTTTCTAAAATAGCGCAAATTTTCTCAGGCTCGTAACTTTTGATGGGTAAGACTAAACTTGATAAAACTTATATATTTAAAATCAGCATTAAAATGTAAGTCTTTTGATGTAGCTATTGGTATCAAAATTCCATTTTTTAGAGTTTTGGTTACTATTGAGCCGGGTCGCTCCTTACTACAGTTCGTTACCACGAACTGTTTGATTACTGCTGTTAAAACTAGCATACAGGCTTCATTATAGAGTTTGAAGGTTCAATTCAAAACTGTTGATCGTTCAGGCTTAATTTTTGTTAGATTTTTGGTTGAAAAATTTTTTGTTTTAATTAATTTTAGTTTTATTAACTTTTTTCGAGAGTTTGAGGCGGAGTATGCGTGGTGGGCTCTTATAAACCTCCAGTTAAGGACTTTGGACCATAATTATTGTAATGTTACCGTTTTATGCTTCCAAACTCTTCCATTTAAAAAGTGGCACCATAAGGGCTGTTTTTAGTTCTATACGGCACTCATGGATGGTAAATTGCATAAAAGTTACGTAGATACGAATAATAGCTTTAAAATGAGCCTTTCCGGGATATACTTTAAAAAAAGAGTACATCACATTTGCATAGATAGTTGATTATCTGAAAAGTAATCACAAGAAGGGAAAAACCGTCCAAAAGTCCAAGCAGGAATCGACCGCATGATAATCTAGTTTGAAAACCAACGCTGTTCTAACAGAACCAGGCCTTTTATAATCTAGTTTAATGTATTGGTGTTTGTAGGAAATATTCACAAGATTTTCCACTTAAGAAGTGGCGCCAAAAGTGTTGTTTTCAGTGCTGTACATCACTTACGAATGGTAGAATTGATAAAAAAAGCACGTAGATATGAGCGAAAGTTTTCAAATAAGCTATCAAACATCACTCTAAAACGTTCGGGTAGCCCACTAGCTTTAACTTTTCCACTTGAGACTTGACACTAAAGTTTTTTTTTAGTGGTATTTGGACCTTCCCGATGGTGGAATTTATAGGAAGAACTTAGATATGAGCAATATTTCTTTGATATGACCTGTCAAAAATCTTTCTATAATGTTCCAGTAGCCCGCTAGCTCCACCACTTGAGAAATGGCGTAAATAGTACCATTTTTCATGCCATATGGCGCTTGCAGATGACAGAATTTATATATACCACGTGCGTATGAAAGACAGCTTTTGAGGGAGCTCTAAAACATCTTTCTATTATGTCTAGTAGCCTACTAGACCTGCAAAAAAGAAGAAAAAAAGACTATTTTAACATTTTTAACTCTAAGTTACTATGGGCAGTAGTTAGCTCTTTACTAGGTTGCAGCTACTGCTTCAACCAGCACAAATAATTCATTGCAAATTCTCCCAAGAAACTTGGCTACCATTGTGAAATCTAAAAGATGGTAGAATTTTTAAAAATCCGGTAAATATAAACAAAAACTTTTAATAGATCCATTAAGCATCTCTCTAAGATGTTCTTGTAACCCGCTAGGCCTAAAAAATAATAATAAAAAATAAATAATATATATATATATATATATATATATATATATATATATATATATATATATATATATATATATATATATATATAAAAGATGAGAGACGGATTGGTGCTACCGATGCAAAAAAAGTGGTTTTCCTTGTTGTTCAAGATGGGGGACTATAATTCCCCTATTCAAGGTTTTTGACCATGCTAATTCGAATGATTCATTTTTTATTTTTATCTAGATAAGGCCATTCTCTGGGGGATTCAGGTTTTTTTTGAAGTCACCATAAATATATTTTGTAAACACTGAAGTAACAGAAACTGCATTTTTCAAAACTGAAAGACAAAAAAGAGACTGAAATGAATGTTTTGTGAGAATTTTTATAAGGTGGAATACAAAAATTCCAACCTGTCAAGTAAACAATTTTAATACGAAGTCTGATAAAAAAAAAAAAAAAAAAAAAAAAAAAAAAAAAAAAATATGGAAAAAGAATGTCTAATTACAACACAGATGTAAAATCGAGCACTTTTGCAACAGATTCCAAAATAAAGCCTATCTGAAGCGAAAATAAGATGAATTACCAGAAAATACTCTTCCTCTTCATGAAAAGAAAGTTTTCAAAATTAGATAATTTGTTATTCGTGGCATTTAGTCTATTCATTTTCAAATTATTGAAGCTTAAAATAGAGCAGTTATTATTGTCGGGGATATCGGTGAAATCAATCGTGACCCTGGTAGCTCTTTCTAATCATTTAAAATCAGTACGATGGATTTGAAAAAGGCATGTTATCTGGAATAAGCTGAAAAGAAATAGGCTTACGATGATGCCTAAAAGATAAAAATTATAGAAAGGTAAAAATGCCCTAAAAAAAATATATAATAAAATAATAAATGTCTCAATTCTAATATGAGTATGCTAAGATCTAACATTTATGCTATGGTAATCACTTTCATTAGTATCATAAATAAAATTTAATCTTACCAAGCAGAAATATAAGGTAATTAGAATGGAGGTGGAGTATTCCAATGTATCTTGGTATTCTTCTGAAAATTGGCTAAAATAGATAATTCTAATTATAATTATATTAGATTATATTAGATAATATAATTATATTAGAGAATTATATTAGAATAATTATAATTCTAATTTGAGGGCAACCACCACCACCACCCCTCACCTTACACCAATCATTTCCCCAAACCCATCCAAACAAAATTTAAATATAGGCATTTTGTTCAGCGTAGTTTAAAGGTAACAAGTAGAAACTTCCAGCAGGTGAGAGGGTTTTGAAGAGACCAAAGCTGCTACGCGCATAGTTCCTTTATAGCCACTGCAAATATCGCTACTACCCAAGCTAAAAGCATTAATGTGAGTATAAAATGTGAAGCTTTTAAAGAGTATTTAGTCAAATGCTGAACTAAATCTAAATAAACTATTAGTATATGGATTTTGAAAAAGGTGACATAGGAATTTCTCAAGAACGGCTTATATTTTCGAGTTAGACCTTCAAGGGTAGGTTTTGGTGACTTTTGAACTAGCCAGAAGGCACTATGTGTATGCTACTGATACTATCAGTACAGTTACAGTTACCATCGACAGTGTTGCTCTGTAATAGCTATAAACATCATTGAAACATTAAAGGAGCTAATTGGATTCAAAATTAAAGTTCTAGTGTCCCTTTTAAGAGTAAAAGCTGATTGGAGGCCAAGCTGTCCCCCCCCCCCCAAAGTCCATTCGTTATCACAACACATTCAGTTAAAAGGTTATTCCTTTTAAAACCTAGGTCATTCCTTTTAAAACCCGTTTATTTCCGAATCCACCTATTATAAAAGCTGAATTGTATGTTTGTTGTCTGTGGAAACCGTTCACCCCTTAAGAGTGCTCTTTACTTTTCTTTGAAAAACTACTTTTTGAAAAAAATATATTAAAAAACAAGTTTGCATTTAAAAGGATAAAGAAGAGTACTATCTTTCTTAGAGGTCTTGGTAGAAGTAAGCGTTCTTAATTAAAAACAAAATCTTAGAAAGAAGAATTGCGTAAGGGGTAGGGGTGGATCTAGAAAGAAATCTTGGGCAATGCAAAATGTGACAAGTTCACCAATTTGTAAAATCTTGGGGTGGGGGCAATGTGACAAAGATGCCAATAATTGACCAAATTGAAAAATGTATCCTAAAAAAGAAAGAAAAGGTAAAAAGGTACGAGGAAAATCTTGGAAGGGGAGGGGGGTTAGGGTCTCCCCAGGCCCCCTGATCCGCTAGTGAAGCTACACATATTATATTTTGTAATGAGGTTGAATTTGATGGTATGCTTTTCTTCTTGTATTTAGCTTTGTGACAATTATTCTATTTTTTTTTTTGTCCTCAGCTACAAATGACAGACGCAATAAATAACTAGGCGTGGCTAGTTCGACAGTTGTTCGCAAGTATGAAATTTCATTGAAAGATTAGGTCAGTTTTTGCATGGGTTTTACCTTGTTTGGATATTTGCTACGAGGTAATACATCTATTATTCGAATAATTTGAAGCTTATTCAAGTGTAATTAATGTAAGCAACCTTCCACAAAATAGGTTTTTCAAAGACAAAAGAGCTCTATTAAACTAAGAATGAGCAAAAATAATCTTCCAAGTGTGAAACTTAACATGAGTAGGTCTGACTCCCGTTTTGTAACTCCCATGCCTTCTCAAGACAAGAACACAATTTGCATTTTTACGGAAGGGGAGAGCCCTCCGGCAAATTTTTACTTCCTTAGCTTTTCATGTCCCTTTTTGTTGGTGTTATATCACTGCTCTTACAGTTTTGCATATAGTAAATTTTATGATTATTGTTATTAATACTACGATTATTATTATTATAAAGAACGGAAGTTTTGTATTATATTGCAAACAATCAATTAGTGATGGGGTTCAATATTGATTGCATTATACCAATATATACAGAGAAATTACCAGGGCTGGTAATACCCAGAGAATTATAGCACCCCCTCCTTACTCAAAAATAGCGACGAAGACCACGCTGCCTTTCCATAACAAACAAATACAAAGTAGAGACAATAGGGAAAATCTTTTCAAGACAGTGGAAATCAGTTCTGTGGATATTTCGGCCCTATGTCCAAGGAACGTCTTCAGACAGGCCTTTGAGACAGGCTGCTAAACAAGCAAGATTGGCTCTAAGAAATTGCATTTAATCATTTTGTTCTCTTTAGTTTGAATGAGTTTATATTCTCATTTCATTCTTTTTGCCAGTCCTGGTTGAACTTCGTTGAAGTAAGGATGCTAGGGCTATTTTAAAAAAGTTTTAAAAAGTGTTTTTAATTATTTAGTTTTAATTCTCACAATTTGATGTAAGTTTATTTATAAATGTATATAGAGTTTCTCTCTTATTCTTATATTGTGCCGAAGACGGCCCTTGGACATAGGGCCGAAATATCCACAGAACTGATTTCCACTGTCTTGAAAAGATTTTCCCTATTGTCTCTACTTTGTATATGTTTCCTCTATACTCAAATGTAAGCAAAAAGTTGGATCAAAGTTAAAACTCTTATCTAACGTTAAAACGAGTCAAAACAAAATTGATGAGCCCCCTCCAAAGTTACTGTGACGATGAAAGGGAGATCTGGTAAGATCTCCCTTTCTCTTTCATAAGAAGGGGCCTTTCTCTTTCAAAAAAGAATAAATTCTGCTCCTTTTTAGGTTTAATGTTACTCTTTACTTCCATAATAGCAGCGCAGACCAAGAATATTCCCAGATATCATAAGAGATTAAATGTCAATTTTACTTTTTATGTGTTTTGAAGGTTTTTTACCACTCTCCCACCACCCCCACCCCCCTGAACAAAATCTCCGTTAACGCCTTTGCGGGTTATATCAATTTTTACCTCCGCCCTTCGCTCGTCTCTCCCTTGGAACTACTTATGTATTTATCTGAAGCTTCAATGGGAGCTGGGTTGTTTTGGCATATCGTCATGTATTCATATCGGGAATATCTTAATATTGGTTGTTACATGGTCTAAAAATTTAGCCACAGAAATAAGGTAGGCCTATCCTGGAGGCAGGCAACTGAAAAAAAAATTGTTTGTAGTTTGAGGACTTCTTGTATTTTGAGTTTAATGTTACAGCAATGGTAACACAGGGGCTATATCAATATTATGTAGGGAAGCTTTATTACCCTAATTTCTAGACAGAAAAAAGACCACAAAATATGGCAATATGCGAGTCATTTCTAAAAAGGGTCGACGGGTAAACAAAACTGCATACATGGTTTCAAAGATGATGTCATTCAGAATTAGTGTTTATATACTGAATGCACTAAAAAAACTCAAATGCTGAAAACGAATGCATTTATACATGTACATGTTATCACTATGTCTTGGATATAATTTTACGTTTCTTAGCTGTTCTTGTTATTCTTATTTTCCCGTGTAGATTAAGTTAAAACTATGGTAAGAATTTCTTCAAAATTAACCGAAATTTCCTTTGATTTGAAGGTCAGTCTGGACCACAAGATAAAAGAAAAGCCCCATGCGTATGAATTTTCTAACCCCTTAATGCATAAAAAGATGTGTGATTTCGTAAAGAGTACAAGAGCTTCTATCACAAAAGCAGAAAATACAGCCTAAGACTTAGTCAGGGCCCTGAGCGTAATTGTGGTGCTTACAAGTACCCCTTATTATCACAATCTGCAAGCCATTTCTTAATTGATCTAGGGCAGCGGCGTAATTTCCTATATGAAGGGGGGGGGGGTCGGCAGCTGCTTCCTCCAGGCCATGCATTTTTTTTCTTTAGAGCTTCATAAAAAATTTATTCGTGGGAACACCTTTAATTTTATAAATAGTAATAAAACTACTTTTAGAAGACGTAGAGAATTGTAAAGTAGCCTCTCGATTTGCCTCAAGATTCCAAAATTTTTTGGCAGTGAATTTTTTTTGTTATCAGTTTTCTTTAAAATTGCCAATTTAAGATATTCTTCCTTTACTATTTAAAAGTGTTGTACTAATCATACAGCTTTGACTAATCATACAATTTTGGTTATATAGTTGTTACAAAGCAGATAACAGTTTGGCTTTAAAAGTAAAGAAACACCGATTGTAGGCCTATAAAATGTATTAAAATTATTTTTAAAAAGAACAATTTTCTTAAAAACACATTATTTTAAACATTATTGGCCTTTAAAAGTACAGAAACACTGATTGCAGGCCTATAAAATGTATGAACATTATTTTTAAAAAGAACATTATTATTAAAAACTCATTATTTTAAATATTATTGGCCTTTAAAAGTAAAGAAACACTGATTGTAGGCCTATAAAATGTATGAACATTATTTTTAAAAAGAATATCATTCTTAAAAACACATTATTTTAAACATAATTGGCCTTTAATAGTAAAGAAACACTGATTGTAGGCCTATAATATGTATGAACATAGTTTTTAAAAAGAATATCATTCTTAAAACACATTATTTTAAACGTTGTTGGGCTTTAAAAGTAAAGAAACACTGATTGTAGGCCTATCAAATGTATGAATTTTATTTTTAAAAAAGAATATTGTTCTTAAAAACATATTATTTTAAACAGTATTGGCCTTTAAAAGTAAAGAAAAACTGATTGTAGGCCTGTAAAATATATGAACATAATTTTTAAAAAGAATATCATTCTTAAAAACACATTATTTTAAACATTATTGGCCTTTAAAAGTAAAGAAACACTGATTGTAGGCCTATAGAATATATTAACATTATTTTTAAAAAGAATATCATTCTTAAAAACACATTATTTTAAACATTATTGGCCTTTAAAAGTAAAGAAACACTGATTGTAGGCCTATAGAATATATGAACATTATTTTTTAAAAAGAATATCATTCTTAAATACACATTATTTTAAACATTATTGGCCTTTAAAAGTAAAGAAACACTGATTGTAGGCCTATAAAATGCATGAACATTATTTTTTTTTAATCTAAAGTTATAGTCTATTCGTCCATTTTAGTTCCACGGCATCTTATTTTATTCCTAACTAGCTGTTGGGGTGGCGCTTCGCGCCACCCCAACACCTAGTTGGTCGGGGCGCTTCGCGCCCCCCCCCAAGCCCCCCCGCGCGCGTAAGTCGTTACGCGCCATATTAGTTACGCGCCATTGTAGTTGTGTCCCTATGTCCCACCTGTGAATATAGATATATATATATATATATATATATATATATATATATATATATATATATATATATATATATATATATATATATATATATATATATATATATATATATATATATATATATATATATATGTTTTTAACTACGTAAAACTTGCGAATATACAACATTCTTTGCTGTCCCATTGTCTGTGCATATAAATAGATTGTCAGGTTTACCGACTCTTGAACATGCAACATATAATGGTCCATGGGAAAACAATCCGTATTCAGATCTATACCTCATGATTCTAATGATTGCCCTTGAGCTTTGTTGATGGTGATTGCTAATCGACCATTCCCTGAGTCGCCATCGTCATTTATATATCCCCCTGTGCACCCCGGCGTCCCCTTTGTAGTTATGTCCCTGTGTCCCGGTCGTCATTTATATTCCCTGTGTCCCGGTCGTCATTTGTGTCCCGGTGTTCCAGTCTGTGATTTCTCTTTGAGTGTCCCGGGCGTCATTTATATTCCTTGTGTCCCGGTGTCCCGGTCGTCATTTATATCCCCCTGTGCCCCCAGGCGTCCCCATTGTAGTTGTGTCCCTGTGTCCCGGTTGTCATTTATATTCCCTGTGTCCCGGTCGTCATTTGTATCCCGGTGTCCCGGTCTGTATATACATTCGTTTTTTAGTTTTGTTTTTCTCCTTTATTTTTTTCCTTTTTTCTTTTTTTTCTTTTTTATTTTATTTAGATTTTTAGATTTTTTAGTTTTTTTATTAGTTTTTAGTTTTTTTGTAGTTTTTACCATTTTTTTAGTTTTTTTTTACTTATGTCCTGGTCGTCATTTATACTCCCTGTGTCCCGGTCGTCATTTGTGTCTCGGTGCTTTGTTGATTGCTAATTTATATTATATTTATATTTGTATTTTTTATATTTATTAATATTTTTTTAGTTTTCTTTTTCTCTTATTTTTCAGTTTTTTCCTTTTTTTTAGTTTTTTCTTTTTTAGTTTTTAGTTTTTTTTTGTTTTTTACCTTTTTTTAGTTTTTTAGCTTTTTTAGTTTTTTTATTAGTTTTTAGTTTTTTTTTAGTTTTTGCCTTTTTTTAGTTTTTTTTAGTTTTTAGTTTTTTACCTTTTTTTAGTTTTTTTTAGTTTTTTAGCTTTTTTAGTTTTTTTTCTTTTTAGTTTTTTTTGTAGTTTTTACCT
Source organism: Artemia franciscana (assembly GCF_032884065.1). NCBI lineage: Eukaryota > Metazoa > Arthropoda > Branchiopoda > Anostraca > Artemiidae > Artemia > Artemia franciscana. The sequence goes on along the minus strand of NC_088883.1, from coordinate 23,694,457 downwards.
TTTTTAGTTTTTTTTCTTCTTTTGTATTAGTGTGAAATAATTCAGACGTCATATGCGGACAAACACGACGTCACTCGACAGACAGACAGACAGACATAACCCACAAACAACTTATTTTTATATATATTTATTCATATTTTTTTAGTTTTCTTTTTCTCTTTTATTTTTCAGTTTTTTCCTTTTTTTTAGTTTTTTTCCTTTTTTTTAGTTTTTTTCTTTTTTAGTTTTTAGTTTTTTTTAAGTTTTTTACCTTTTTTTAGTTTTTTTTAGTTTTTTAGCTTTTTTAGTTTTTTTATTAGTTTTTATTTTTTTTGTAGTTTTTGCCTTTTTTTATTTTTTTTCAGTTTTTTTTTAGTTATTAGATTTTTACCTTTTTTTAGTTTTTTTTAGTTTTTTAGCTTTTTTAGTTTTTTTTTTCTTTTTAGTTTTTTTTGTAGTTTTTACCTTTTTTAGTTTTTTTCTTCTTTTGTATTAGTGTGAAATAATTCAGACGTCATATGCGGACAAATATGACGTCACCTGATCCACACACAGACAACTTATTTTTATATATATAGATAGTGCCGAATCTTAGAATAATTTGGTTTTCCCCCATTATCTCAGATAGTTGATTACTTATAGGTCCGTTCATAAATGACTGATTACCCGGGTTTGGAACCGGGGTAATCATACTTTGCTTTGCGGAGTAATGCATATAGTATTAAATTAATGTCATTGAAAGTGATATGTTCCTGAAGGTACGTAATAAACATTGGGCACCCTTGCCCTAGGGTCATAAATGCAGGTAAGGGAGAAAGGAAATCCCATAGGAGTATTTAATAAATTGTTGAAACTACTTATATTTATATACCATTGACAAAAAAAAATAGTTCTCAATGTAATTAGGGTTTATTTATCAACATGGTTTGGGTTTCGACAGAAGGCTGAAATTTCTTTAATAGAACTTACTCGCTTATATACATATGCTATTCACCAACCCTAATAGTTAACTATAATAGTCTACTATTCAGTCAACCCTAATAGGTTAAGGTTGACAGCACTGCTACTAATCCATTATGACCCCTAAACAATCTATAAACTATTCACATGTCAATGCTCTTCACGTGTCGGATGTCAATGGGAAATTCACTTTCAGTGTAGGGCCAAGTAATTTTCTCACACCCACTGTCTTCTGGCTCCAAAGTCTGTTTCATTTTGCGATTTGCTGCAGCCCGGACTAAGGCAGGCTCTCTAAGTGGCATGTTTCTAATCAACTGCGAGTCTAATATTTCCGGAAGTAAGCAATCGCTCCAAAACTACTGAAGCTTTGGTAATATGGACAAAAAATACTATTTTGATCTTGGAATAGTTAAAATTTCCACATTACGCTCATGATATACCACCAAGTGGCATTCTTCTTGATTGGTTATTTCTAGCTGACCTTGAATTTGATCATTTCAATTGTGATTTTTCTTTAACTCCAATTTTGAATTGTGTGACCATAGGAAAAAGTTCTTTACCAATCCTTTTTGGGGTGCCACTTCCCTTATAATTATTCCTCTGGGAATATTATGGAAAGTCTTCACTTCAACTGGTGTGCCGTTTTCTAAGCGACCATCAAGAGAAGCTCCAAGAAACTGGATATTTGGATGAACGAGTAGTCCCATTTGATCTCCTTTGATTAATGATACTCAGGAACGTATGCAGGAATTTTTTTCGGGGTGGGGGGGCCAAAACCTTCGAAACAGCAGATATAAAGTAACATTTTTTTTATTTATTTAGTAACGCAAACAGCACGTATATCGGAAAATACAGATTAATCTGTAGTATTGTAGTGGATAGGGGGAAGAAGACTGAAGCCTCAAAAGTACATTTTAGGCTCAGGTTATGTTCATAGCGATTTAGAACCAGTGATCAGTCTATTATATCCCACTGAAAGGGAAATTTTAGAGTTAACAGTGCAATACTGGTGATGTGGGGGGTAGTTCTTCTATTGCAAGAATGTATATTTTAATGAAAAATGATAGTTTCCAAAATTGATCCATTAAAAGCTGTACTTTATCCTGAAAAGGGGGGGATAAACGCCCTAATATCAAGAATAATTCTGTTTTGCTGTGGAAAGCAAACTCTTTACAAAAAAATTAACAGTACAATTGCTAATTACTTCAAAAAGGGTAAAAAGTTAGACAGAAAATGGGTTAATAATTGGGCTTGACTTGACCGGATAATTGCATGCTGTAAAATCCCCCAAAAAAGGCTTCACACATGTATCTAGATTCTTAATAAATGTCCTACTTTTGCCAGAAATCCCAAGAACCTATGGGGAAATTAAGCATTTCATAAAATTTCGGGGGGGGGGCGAAGTCCCCCCCCTCTGCGTACTTGCCAGATGATACTCCTTTTCTATGCTCATACGCCGTCAGTGCAATAGCCTCCAGTTGAATTCCCCTAAGCATTCGAATAGATTTGAAATTATAATTCGGATATTCTTGACAATGGGTGTGGTTTGAGTTTTTTTTTTTCGAGAAGCTATTCTATGAAAATAAGTGGCAGTAACCCTTTTGCTCCTCTCAAATAACCAGTTATCGTTTTGCCCCTTTGTATTTTTCGTAGATCTCCTGCAGTTTGGCTCCATCAAGATTCATATTTTTTGCAACATAAGCAGCCTTTGCGATTTGAAATTCATCGGTATTAATATCAGACTTGTTGCAATTTGGTCCGTAATCTTGATCACCCTTAGACAAACTCGGATTCTCTTTCGTTTTGGTCATATATCTCCCATTCATGGCTGCGTAATTTCTTTTCTGATTTGTTTGTCCGTTTCCGAAGATTAGAAGTTTTCACCGTTTATTCTTCTGTTATTTTGCAAGGACTGTAACCAGATACCTTTTTTCCACTTAGAAGATCTATATGAGAAGGTTATATGAGAGGGTTCTCATTATATGAGAGGGTTCATATATGAGAGGATTCGCCCCCTCGTCAGTACCTTTCTCTTTACACTAAATCTTAAATTTGTGTCCCAATTCATTAAGAATAACCCCTGAATCACAAAAGCCGTGGAATAAATAGTTGGCAAAACTTAAAAATACTTTAGCGTAAAGAGCGAGGTATTAGGAGGAGGTGAGCCCCTCATATGGGTAATAATTTCTGTTTGTTTTAAGTTTTAATGCTGCCCCTTAAATCCAGCTGAAAAAAACAACTTTTTCATATTTATTTTTGAATTGTTTTTTTTTTAAATAATGCTAGTAAATCCTGCGCTCCCTTCATGGAAATTTTCTTCCCCCATGAAAAATTCCTCGATAGGAAGTTCCCCTAGCATACCCCCCTGTTCTCAACCCCTCCCCCCAACCAAAAATCCTCCTGAAAACGCCTGCACACTTCCCAATAACCATTACTATATGTAATAACTGGTCAAAGTTTTTAACTTGTAGCCCCTTCCATGGGGACTGTGGGGGAGTAAGTTGTCCCCCAAAGACATAGTTATAAGGTTTGTCGACTACGCTCAATAAAATGGCTATCTCAGAATTTTGATCCGTTGACTTTGGGAAAATGATTAGCGTAGGAGGGGGCCTAGGTTCCCTCCAATTTTTTGGTCACTTAAAAAGGGCAATAGAACTTTTCATTCCCGTTAGAATGAGCCCTCTTGCAACATTCTAGGACAACTGGGTCGATACGATCACCCTGAAAAAAAAACAAAAAACAAACAAACAAATAAACACGCATCCGTGATCTGCCTTCTGGCAAAAAATATAAAGTTCTACATTTCTGTAGATACGAGCTTGAAACTTTTAAAATAGGGTTCTCTGATACGCTGAATCTGATGGTGTAATGTTGTTATGATTCTTTGACTTTTAGGAGGTGTTTTCCCCTATTTTCTAAAATAGCGCAATTTTTCTCAGGCTCTTAACTTTTGATGGGTAAGACTAAACTTGATTAAACTTATATATTTAAAATCAGCATTTAAATGCGATTCTTTTGATGTAGCTATTGGTATCAAAATTCCATTTTTTAGAGTTTTGACTACTATTGAGCCGGGTCGTTCCTTGCTACAGTTCGTTACCACGAACTGTTTGAAATTCACTTGATTTGGTCAAATTTTCTCCAACTCCCTTCCCCCCTGGATTTTTGACAAAATTACGCCACTGATCCAGGGGCAAAAAATTGTCTGTATGACTTCTAAGCAAGGCAGTTTCTGTTTGTTGTTGTTTTTTTTTTTGGGGGGGGGGGGTACGAAAAAACATCAAAATTGGTTTAGATACATTTTCGCTGTGTTTACGAGTCTGACAAACACTTCAGGGGGGGGGAATAAACTCCCTGTAGATACGGCCCTGCTTCTGAGAAAGTATTTCATTTTTCGACAAGTAGTATAAACCCAATGCAAAATTAAGTTCTAAATTAGGTTTTTAACGAAAGGTCTTCAGACGGTTCCTCCTTAGAAAAATACTTCCGACTATAAACTAAGTCAAACTTTTGTTTCCTCTGTCAATATACATGGCATTTTGTGTAGAAACATTTGCTCCAATATATTCATTTGAAAACTTCAACCAATTCTTGCTTCCTTCTTATGAGTCAAACCCCACATTCTTGATGACAATTAAATAATAAAAACAAGTTTTTTTTAACTGAAAGTAAGGAGCGACATTAAAGCTTAAAACGAACAGAAATTACTTCTTATATGAAAGGGGCTGCTTCCTCATCAGTGCCCCGCTCTTTCCGCTAAAGTTTGACTCTTTCTCTCAACTCTTCTTTTTAAAACAGTAAAAAACTGCTTCCTCATCAGCGCCCCGCTCTTTACGCTAAAGTTTGACTCTTTCTCTCAACTCTTCTTTTCAAAACAGTAAAAAACTTTAGCGTAAAGAGCGGGACGTTGATGAGGAAGCAGCCCCTTTCATATACGAAGTAATTTCTGTTTGTTTTAAGTTTTAAAGTCGCTCCTTACTTTCTGTTAAAAAAATTGTTTTTTTTTATTAATTTCTGAACGTTTTTGACTCAATGCATGTTTTGATTTTGACTCTCCACAGAGGAATAATTAAAACAAAATTTGCATATTTTTTTTTTTTTTTGGCTAAATGGCTTTCTCATAGTTTTGATCGAATGATCTTGAGAAAAAAAACAGCAGGGGATGAAGCCTAGTTGCCCTCTGATTTTTTGTTTACTTAAAAAGGCGACTAGAACTTTTGATTATTTACAAATGTTTTTATTAGTAAAAGATATACGTAACTTATAAATTAGCCTACGTAATAAACTTTTGTATTCTCATGTTTATATTACATATATGAGGGGGTTCACCCCCTCGTTAGTACCTCGCTCTTTACACTAAAGCTTAAAATTTGTCCAAATTCATTAAGAATGACCCCTGAATCACAAAAGCTGTAGAATAAATAGTTGAAATTACTAAAAATACTTTAGCGTAAAGAGCGGGGTATTAGGAGGAGGTGAGCCCCTCATATGCGTAATAATTTCTGTTCGTTTTAAGTTTTAATGCTGCTCCTTACTTCCAGCTGAAAAAACTTTTCGTATTTATTTTTTCAGTGTTTTTTTTTTTTAATAATGCTAGAAAATCCTGCGCTACCTTCATGGAAATGTTCTCCCCCATGACAAATTCCTCGATGGAAAACTCCCCCAACATACCCCCTCTTCTCAACCCCTCCTCCAACAAAAAAATCCCTCTGAAGATGTCTGTACATTTCCCAATAACTATTACTATATTTAAGCACTGGTCAAAGTATGTAACTTGTAGCCCTTCCCACGGGGACTGTGGGGGAGTAAGTTGTCCCCAAAGACATAGTTATAAGGTTTTTCGACTACACTAAATAGAATAGCAATTTCAGAATTTTGATCCGTTGTCTTTGGGAAAATAATTAGCGTGGGAGGAGGCCTAGGTGTCCTCCAATTTTTTGGTCACTTAAAAAGGGCACTAGAACTTTTCATTTCCATTAGGATTAGCCCTCTCGAAACATTCTAGGACCTCTGGGTCGATACGATCACCCCTGGAAAAAAAAACAACCCAAACAAATAAATACGCTTCCGTGATCTGCCTTCTGGCAAAAAATAAAAATTCCACAGTTTTGTAGATAGGAGCTTGAAACTCCTACATTAGGGTTTTCCAATACGCTGAATCTGATGGTGTGATTTTGTTAAGATTTTATTACTTTTAGGGGGTGTTTCCTCCTTGTTTTCGAAAATAAGACAAATTTTCTCAGGCTCGTAACTTTTGATGAACAAGACTAAACTTGATGACTTATATATTTAAAATCAGCATCAAAATGTGATTGTTTTGATGTAGCTATTGGTATCAAAATTCTATATTTTAGAGTTTTGGTTACTATTGACCCGGGTCGCTTTTAGCTTAAGTTAGCTTAGAGTTTTAGCTTAAGAATTGTGAACTATTTCAACACTCGGCTATAAGCTCTCATCGAATGAAAATTAGTTCATTATAATTCAAGGTTTCGCAATAGCTGGTTAAGGATAAAGTGACATGTAACCTTGACCTACATAAGAGGATTATCAAAAGAACTATTTGTGCATGAATTGTAGAACAAAAATATCGAGCTATTATTATTGAATTAATTGAACCAGCGTGATGCCTGTTACCAGTGACGGTAATCCTGTCCTTGTTTGTTCACCGGTATTGAATTTTATACAGAGCAATTGGCTAGCTGGAGCAGAGGATGACGTGATTAAAAGGCACGGAGTCGAGTTTTTTGACTCTAATTCGGTCAAGGTGGCAAAGACGTTATTGTGGCAGCTTTGTCCTGGTCATGAAGATTTCCCTATTCGGAAGGGAAATAATGCATTGGTTAGCCATTTCAGCGACATAATTACTTTATTAAAATCTCTTGACAAGACTGACACTGATGTTCCGACATTCGTTATAAAGCGTCCTACGGAAGTACCCTGCCTCCCTGCCACTGCCTACACCTCTTTATTCTCAAAATTTAATGAGATCCATGAAGTTGTTTTGGTAATGTCTTCAAAATTTGACAATTATGAACTGAGCTTCCCCCAATTACCCAAGCCGGCTTCAGTGCTAGATTCGCATGCAACAGTTATCGTCTCAAAGGTGCCGGACGCCTTATCTGACCCTCTTAAGCGAAAAGCTGCTATAGACCAAATTACTGGACATGAATTAGTACATAGCGTGAAGCCCATCAATGACAAGTGGTATATTAATATGGACAAGTCTGCTACGGAGGAGTTCTGCTCGTCAATCCAGAACTTAATCTCCGGTACTACAACAAAAGTGGTTTCCAAGCGGTTTTTTGGTATATCACGTAATATTCCTACCGACGTTGACATTACGGTACTCGGAAGCCAACACGGTATCAAAGATGATAAGAGATTGGGCCTATCTAAGTCTGTGAAAATCGAGTTTTTGGATTCTTTTGCGCAATCTACGTTTTTCAAGCATGGCCTCAGAGTAGGCTATGAAATTTTTCCTGTTTATGAGTTTAAGGACCTACCCAAATGCTGTTTTAAATGCCGATCACTAGACCATCTACAGTACTTCTGTCCCAGCGTTCTCCTGAAATGTGCTCGTTGTGGAGGGCCACACATATCAACAAAAGATGAGCCATGCATTGCTGATCCCAATTGCGCCAATTGCTGCAAAAAACACCCTTCCTATATCTTTTCCTGCCCCGTTATTAAGAATCGAATAAAGTGCAAATCCACCTTTCAACCATGAGTGCATCAATCTCAGTTATTTCGTTCTTTATAAATGGCACCAAAGATAAGGATTTTTTTATGAGTTGTACTGTTCCTACGATTTGGTATGCCTCTAGGAGCATCTTCTCACTGCTTGAAGTTTGAATTTTTTGCGTCGAAGTCAGCATCATACTGCGTTCCTGAGTCCAGCAAAAGCTACTGGCGGTCGCCTTTCCGGCGGACTAGCCTGTGTCATTAAACGGGACATTCATCTACCCTCCCCAGTACTCTTCTACTCCGACGAATTGTTTTTGGCTGTGCTTGTCGGCAGAATTGTATTTATAAACTCTTATCTCCCATATGAAGGATACTCGATCAGATCCTTAACTAAATTCGGAAAGGCGTGTGGTCTGCTTAAGAATCTTGTGAATCAGGTACTGTTAAACTCTCTACAGTATATAATAATTGGGGACCTAAATACTGATATTAATCGATCTTCTGTGAGAAGTGAATTGCTTGTGAGAAGTGAATTGCTTGTGAGAAGTGAATTGCTTTTTGAGTGTCTTCCTTCGTACCAGGTTGTGCCCAAATCCCACAATTTTTCATATGTTCATCATTCTGGAAGCACAAGTGATATTGACCATATTATTTGCTCGCCTGGTATTATCTCTTCTGCTTCTATTCATGTTAACGAGCAAGATACTGACCACATGCCAATTTCAGCGACATTTACAATGGATATTGATCTATCGGAAACCAATTGCTCGCGAGAAAAATCGAAGCGGTTTGAAAAAAGTAATTGGAGCAAAGCCAATATACCGCACTACATCTCTACCTTGACAACCCTTCTTTCTACCATACGTGTTCCATATCATCTTCTTCAGCGCCAGGTACATACGAATGGTAAAGCCGATATTGACTGTTATTATAACCAACTTGTGATGTGTATGAAAAGGGCAGAAAAAGCTAACGTACCTCGACAACGTATTCATAAAGGAACACAAAAACCTATCTGGTCAATGGACCCTTGTTTAAAGTCGATAAAAAATAAAGCAAAATTATGGCTCCAGATATGGAATGAATGTGGTCGGCCAAGTTCTGGGTGTGTCGCTGATATCAAGCGTAAAACTAAAACCAATTATAAATGTTATCTGAGGTCGGCACGTTACTGCGGTATGGATTTCCCTGTAAGTAGGGAGGATTGGCGAAAAGTGATCAATCCTGATAAGATAAATGATGAAACTATGACAAGTAATTGCCTTCCACCTTCAGCTTGGTATAAACATTATTCTTCGATTTTTTCAGTGATTAATTATTCAGTACATTCTGTATATACTCGCCTTCTTACCCCTCCCCCTATTTAGTTCAACGTTTTCGCAACGCCATATAGTGCCCATATCTTTTTCTTCCGTAATTAATGCTGTTAAAAGTTTAAAATCTGATTCAAAAGTTTAAAATAGATAAGGATGGTATTTCTAAGATGCATATGCCGATTGAATGCACCCCCATTATATCTCACTTTCAGCTTCTTTTTCAAATGTGTCTATGTACTTCATACGTACCTGAGAGTTTTCTGTGTGGCACTGTTTTGTCAATTTTAAAAAGGAGAAATTCACCGACAGATTGTTCTTGCTATCGACCTATTACTGTATCTTGTAATATTAGTAAGGTTTTTGAGTATATCCTTCTACCATTTTTGACTAGTAATATTATTGAGGATGAGAACCAATTTGGTTTTCGGAGTGGGGTGGGTTGTCAGCATGCGCATAAGATTCTGTCTTCTCTATTGGCTGATAATTCTTCCAAGGGAAATGGTCTTTATATTTGTGCTTTGGATCTTTCGAAAGCGTTTGATAGCGTGGTCCATAGTCAGCTCATTTTTTCCTTGTATAATTCTGGGGTCAATCTCTCTGTTATATTGCTTCTTAGGTTTTGGTATTCAAATTCGTTTCTTCAATTAAGATCTGCACCAGACACTATTATAAGAATGCGAAGGGGAGTTAGGCAGGGTGGTGTTCTGTCCCCTACGCTTTTTAAGATTTGTATTTCTAGTGTGCTGGCTAAGATTTCAGGTACATACCTTTCTGGTCTTGCGGATGTTTCTTATCTTGCGTATGCTGACGACTTGCTTCTGATTAGCCGTTCCAAAAAGGGTCTTTCCACAATGGTCTCTATAGTTTCTGATGCTTTCTCTGATATTGGCCTTTCAATTAATATAGATAAATGTGAGTTTCTTCCCTATAACTGTACTACTGCTACTCCCCTTCACTGTAATAACTTCACTATCCCTCTTGTTGATTGTATTCGTTGGCTTGGTATCTCTATTACTAACAATCTTTTGAGCTTACGTCAGCGTACTGTTTGTGATATAAGTAAAAAGATTCAGATTGGTTATGCAAAAATTGTTGCAAATAGAGGGAAGTATAATAGACGTGCAATGGCTAAGCTTTATTCTACTTTCTGTGATCATTCTGTCCTTTATGCTTCCGGTCTTTTCCCCTTCTTAATAATGGTAATTTAAAAAGAATTCGGATAAATTATTTCAAATTTTGCAAATTTCCTCTGTATCTTAAACCTTGGACAAAAAACCGGACTCTTGTTAAAAAAATTTCAGTTCCTGATATAACTTTAAAGTTGGAGATTCTTCACAGACAACTCTCCAGTACAGCTTCTGCGCGCCTATCCCCTTTGTGTGTATTATTTAATTTGTTGTATTAGCCTAACGTAAAAAATTTATATTGTTATTACTTTTCATTTTTTGTATGTTTTGCTTTTTTTGTGTGTATTTAATTGTTTGTACTCCACATTTTAATACTTTTATAGTGTTGTTGTGGGTAAGAAATAAATTATGATTATTATTATTCCATATCCAGTTTCTTGTACCAAAAAATGATTCAATATAAGGACGCTCAATATTTGGAACAGAACAATTGCTGCCTCATACACCGGGCTATCTTTTGTAACCGAACAACCTGCAACTGCTCAGCTAAAAGAATTGCTAATTATTTCTTATTTGTTAGTTCAAAGTAATCGTCTACTAATCAAATTTTTATTCTTTCTCCCTACCTGAAATTCTTAATACTCCTTCATTTTAGTATTTAGTTCGTCTTAATTACGTACAACTGAAATTGTCTCAAAAGGCGATAACTACATCTTTAGGGAAACATATTTTTCAGCTCTGTTTGACGATAAAATTTGCCCACAATTAGTTAATCAGATAAGTTTGTAACAGCTAGTTTATGCGTTTAGTGTCCAAATTTCGGGAGATTTACCTCTCTAACTTATTACGTGTAGAATTACACTTACAACGAGGACGCGAGGAGGCTGTGACTCTGAGGCACTAAAAGAAGAGGCACCTCTAAAGACTGATTCAATGCTTTTCACTGCGCTAAATTGACTCATGCTTACATCTTGCTGTTCAAGATCACTATCGTCAACCACAGATTCTTCTGGGGTTTTCTGCGAGCCACCTGGCCGAAGCTATTTCGGAATGTCAAACAGGGTCGTCTTTTGCATTTTCTTTGGCTTGATCTTCACCTCAGTTCTGTTTTTCAGTTCTTCAGAATGATGCTTTTGCTAGTGGGTAGCTTGATAATATGGGTTGAATTCAAAATATCTCATCTTTCTTTCTTTCCTTGCAAACTTCACAAACAAGCTTCGTCCAAGTTCTGGCTTTTTCCTTGTCCTCAATACATATTCTCTTATCGAAGCACGACACAATACAATACACCGAACTTTCGTATCTTATAGATACGATGTTGCACTAATTCAAAATCACACTTACCTTGACATTTTGGAACTTGATACAAATGGCAGTCTAATTTGAGCTTCCCTCGTTCACAAAAAACCAGTTTGGTTTCCTAGTGAAATAGCATTTTCTGTATTTCGACAACATTAAGAATTCACTTAGGGTTGTATATGGATTCGACCCTATTCTCTTTCGAATTGAGAACGAATATACTTAATGTAGTATTTACCGCGAGATCTTCGGCTCCATCGGGGTAAAATTCTAGTTAATTGACTTCTTGCTATCTCAGAAAGGGCTTAGGTTAGGAAAATTAAACTTTCAGGGATGAATCTGCAGACTAAAGTATGTACCGGGAAGGTATTTTGAACCAACCAACTCCACTCTCCCTACCTCTAGAGGGCCCTGACGTTTGATGACCTTTAAAAATATGTGTGTTATAAAAGTGAAACCTTGCAAAATAGATCCTCTGCTTAATTGAAGTACAGCAAAATTGTTTTCAGCTTTATAGCTTTGCTCAATTCCATTTTATAAGGTTTTAAAGATATGCAAATACATTTCCTAAATTTTGAAAAAAACAAACAAACATTGATATGGCTCAAAATTCTACTCAAATAACAAGAATTGCCTTTTCAGAACTAAAGGCAGAGAAAAAGCAACTAGTAACTGAAAATTAAGGTAAAATGTTGTTCTGTCAAAATTTCAATAGGTATAGACCTGTCATGTAGACAAATTTCAGGGTACTCTAGAGGGAGAAGGAGGGGAGGTGGGTACTTTAAAATACCTTCCCGGGACATAGTTTAGCCTGTAGACCCATCCCTGAAAGTTTCATTTTCTAATCTAAACCCTTCCCGAGATTACAAAAAGTCAATTAACTAGAATTTTACCCACCATCGGTTTCATCCCCGATGCTGTATTTCTGACATTCCGAATTGCTGCAATTTCTGGTCAGCTGCTTTTTTACGTATAAACAGAGATGTTGTCGGGCAATTCCCTATCGGGAATTGCCCGACTAATTATGTGTTTGTTGGCGCTATGTATGTTTTATTATATTCTTCCCCGATGAAAGTTGACAGAATTAGCTTCATTCTGTGTTTGCTAGTGGTGGTCTGTGCGAACAGACCCGTATACTTTCGAGTGTTGTCCAACAAAAACTGACAAGCTTTTTTTTCTTATATGCTTTAAAGGATTTGCTTTAATCTGTGTTTGTTAGCGCTCTGTTCCAACAAACTAGTAAAATTTTGAGCATTGTCCAACTAAAGTTGACAAACTTTTGTTTCTTATATGCTGTAAAAAATTTGCTTTAATCTGTCTTTGTTGGCGCTCTGTCCCGACAGACAAATAAACTTTCGAGCACTGCCTGATGAAAGTTTACAGAACTAGCTTTTTTATGTGTTCGTTGGTGCTCTCTGCCGATGGACTAGTAAACTTTCGAGCGTTGCCCGACGAAAGCTTACAGAATTAGCATTTTTTACGTGTTTGTTGGTGCTCTGTATCGACGGACGAGTAAACTTTCGAGCATTGCCTGACGAATGTCAGGCAATGCCGGCCCCACAGCCAATATATCTTAAGTGATAATTGAAAAATTCTCATAAGTGATAATAGATAATAGTGATAAATAGAAAAATTTACAGAAACATCGACTGAGTTTATCATTCGTTTTTTGTTGTTTTTTTTTTTGCACTTGGGATTGCTATAAAGAAATGGTATCAGATGTGCCTCTTAAACTTTAAAAGTTCTCTCAGTGCTACAGAAATTAGAGTTTATCCTTTGCTCCTTTCTAAGTGATGATGTTAGAAACTTGGCTTACGGCAAAAAAAGTCAACTTTTGAACTAACACAGATTATTTTTTTTTGACGGCAGTCGATAGCTCTTGATGAGCTGATCATAGTATATGTCATTCATTTTTTGGTAGACAATTTTCTTCATGAGATGTACCAGTTTGAAAGTTTGAAAGGGGTAACTTCATTATTAAGGTACACACTGAAACCAAAAATAGGCCAATACCAATTGAGAGACATATACGGAAGTTTTAAGCAACAGTCTGCTGATAGTTCATAATTATCTTGGCAATGAGTTTGCTTAGTTGGTGTATCTATTATTTGTTGCCGGTGTATTTGATTGTAAGACCATGTTGGTTCCAGTGGTAAGACATGTAGGGGACTTGTTTATTTTATGATCCTTACAGATTAACAACTTCAGTGTTTAATCGAAACGAGGAAACAAAACCAAAGTGTTGCTCTCGCAACACTTTGCTTGGCGAAGCTGAACAAACGTTGCCGTAGCACCTCACGTTGCCCATACAACGTAGATCTAATTTCATCTGATTTTATCCCTTTCAATTTTTGTGCTGGTTTTGCAATGAAAGTCGTTTATCCGAGCCTTATATGAGCCTTGGAAAGTCTAATTTCCTATTCAAATATTCAAACAAATTATACGTAAACTACTTATTTTCTACTTATATTTGAATTTCGTTTCTACTTCCAATCTACATACTTCTGCCTACTTCTTTCTGTACAATGCCAAGTGGAAACACTAGCTTCAAACAGAAGGATTGGGAAGTAAAATTTCTGTCAGTAGAACTACAACAAAAACGGAACTGCAACTGTTGGATAGGATTAGGGATCCATGATTAAAAGTGAACTTCCTACTGGTATCAGCAGTAGCATGGATGCATAGCCCTTCGTTCCATCCATTTTCTCCTTTAAGCATTCTCAGAAACTTCCAACTTCAAGCCCAAATCTATTTTTGAGATACACCTTTCGGACAATCGGCAGGATAAACATCATTATTCTGCAGGAGAATTTTTCCATGCGCAGATTATCACCAGAATAAATTTTCCATGGGGAAATTTTCAGTAGGAAAGACTTTTCGTTGAGGGAGAGGGGACGACCTATGAAAAATTTCTTTTAGGGTGTGGGGTTTTTGGCATAGCTTGAAAGAACGATCAGAAATAAAATATATAACTTATTTTTTCAACTGAAAGTGTCCTAAGGATATTTATTCAAAGCGAAAAGGTCCGCAAGAAAGGAGGAATTGGCAGGGAGGATAGAGCCGTCTGGGGGTTAATCTCCCTAGGATAGTAAAGATTTTACTCGGGAGGGACCTTCTATGGAGGAATTTTATGCGGGGGAGGAGAAAATTTTTCCATGCAGAGTTGAATATTTCCCGGGAAATAAGCTTACTCTACGTTAATCCGATTTTGGTCTATAAGGTTTAGTCCGTTAAAAAGCAATATTTATGCTTAATAAAGTTCAGCCTTTTTTAAACCAACATTTCCACTTAATATATTTTACTCGAAAATAAGACGATATCCGCTTTTAACTTAAAGCCAATTGTCTCTTATGTTTATTCTTTTATTTGAGTGATATGATAAACATCATTCAAAATTACAAATTTTATAAGCAGACATTATAATATTTGTTATGTCTAAATCATAGAGGTGTTGGAAACGAATCTTGTCAAGCAAGTATTTTCGATTTAATCAGTAGAAACAGAGCGCATGCTCTAATTTCTAAGAAAACTTTATCTGAGGACTGAAAAGAAAAGTTAGTTTACAGGGAGAGGATTATTATTTTATTTTCCATTTCAGATGTATTTACAGCATGGAACTATCAGTGCAAGTGACCTAGAAGAATCAGCTTGAAGTGTCTTAACAGGATTAAATGAATTTAGTGACTTTCAGTGATGTCTGCAGTTGTTTCAAGCAAGTAAAAATGTGTTTGTGTGGCCTTTTATTCGAAAGGTGATTATTCTAATTATCCTGCTTTCCAAGGTAAAAGTAGCCATCTTTACAAACAAATATACTGAGACAAAACATTTAGCAACAGTGCTGATCGCTAGTTTTAAGAAATGTCAAGTTGTGCTCTCAGTCTATCCGACAACGCACTGGGAGTCGTCAAATAGTCACCTTCTTGTGTGCAGCAATATCACCAAACAGCAAAATGGATGCTATATCCAAATTAGGATCTGTAACCAGTTAATTGCGAGTGATTCGTTTCTATCTAATATTCTCCAAAGTGTTTATCCTCAACAACTTTAGGTGAAAATGATGCACAATTGTCATCAATGCCATTGATTGCTGCTTAGCAACAGCACTAATTGCTAGTTTATGTCTGACTCAGACAGAGCATCGATGATCACCAAATAGTCACTTTCTTCAGTGCAGCAGTGTCACCAAACAGCTAAGAAATGTACCATCAGAAAATTCTAATTTGTAATCAGTAAAATGTGAGTTGTCTTTTTTTAAGTGAAATTCTTCAAAGTGCTTACCCTCAACCAGTTTTAGCTAAAAATGATGATCAAAATGTCATCAATCCTGGCCAGCATATAGTAACAGCCTGACAAACCCAGTGGATACCTAACCATGGCATTCCACCCCACTCCCTACTAATACTAGTAAATAAAGCCCAGCCTCAATTAATTACATAGTAATATCCAACGGCGAGTTCTTGCTATTGGCATATGCCAACCTCAGGATTTAGTACAAGTTCAAGTACAAACACAGAGGACTGTGCAATTTCTAATGGATTAGCCAGGTCAATCGGAATTACCTCAAATCATGTCTTTGACCGCAAGGTAAGCTTCAGTTACTTTTTTTCTTGATTCTCAGGAGGAACAAAAACATGAGCTTACTGAATCCCCGTCTTTAAGAACCTGTCAGACAATAAAAACGAGCTCGAAATCTACTTTTTATTCATGGACTTTTCCAACTCTAATTTCGCGTCTAGTTCACCCGTTTGTACCCGTGCACGCATACTCCAATTTGGGCAGCATGTCCCACAAGCGTTGAGAGTCCTCTCACAACATCGGCCACACTCTCCGATAACTCCGCCGCAACATTCTCCACACTGCAAAGGAAAGAAATATTTATCAATAATTTCTAAATAAAAATCCTGTCCTAGATTTGAAACTGCTGTTTTTTAATTTGTTTATCTGACGCTTACCCTAATGAAATTTACCGAAGTAAGGTTTTAAATATGATACTTTAGAAACAAATTTGGGCTATATATTTGGATATTAGGGGGGATTAAAGTATAGTGGGTCCGCATGCTTAATATATTAGGTACAACTATTCATGATCTACATCAGGGCTTATTAAACTATGGGTCGCGACCCCATTTGAGGTCGCGTAGCAAAATTATGGGGTCGCAAGTGATAAAAATACAATTTAACAAAAAATGTTTTTTAACTTGTAAAATTATTGTTATAAAGAAAAATAACAATCATCGTAGATAAATATATAATAAAATCTTCTGGTTCGGAAAGACTGTTTATTCCAGCATTTCTATTCCGATCATTATAATATCTTGTATAAACTTACTATGAATTAAAAGATGTTATAGAAACTTATAAAAAATGTAGATTTATTTTTGTCAATCTATTAAAACCGAAATAATCCTAATAAATATTATCAACAAAATTTCTAAGTGTTATTTCGAAGAAACTATGTAAACATTTCGTGTTATTTTCATTGAGCCATTGTATGATTGTGAACGAAGTGCATGTTATTCCGAATTAGTCAGTTTAACCCTTTCGTGACCGACGGGACCTTACAGTCCCGGCATATAAAAATCGTTTGGGTGCTTCATAATTGATTGATAGCACCAGAATTGAACGATGTGCTTCAGAATGCTGTTAAGGTCATAAATTTTAGTAAGAGCCATGCCCTTAACAGTCGTTTATTTTCAAATCTCTGTAAGGATACGGATTCCAACTACACAACTTTGTTATTACATGCATAAGTAAGATAGTTGTCAAGAGGTCAAAGTTTAAAAAGATTATTGTTATTAAAGGACGAGATCGAAATATTTTTAATTGAACGAAAATGTGAATTTGCTGGGTTTTTTTAAAATGACTTGTGGCTATCCAAGCTGTGTTATTTGTCAGATATTTTTGCGAAGTTATACGATCTTAACTTGTCTCTTCAAGGAAAAAATTGCGATATATGTACTTCAAACGATAAAATTGAAAGTTTTATTAAAAAGATCAGCATTTGGAAAAGTTGGGTCGAAAAAATTCGTTCGAAATGTTTTCCAGTGTTGACAATTTTGTAATTGAGAAAATTCATCGTAAAACTTTTATTGCAAAAACCATTGTAGATCCCTTAAAAGCGCTAGAAATACAGTTCCGGACATATCTTATATTAAATATTGATTTACAAAAATAGTTTGGACTCAAAAGTTGTTTTGGATTGACTTAAGTGAGATTGATCATCTGCCACTTAAAGCTCAAGAGGAATTTGCTGAGCTTTCGCGTGACTCAAACTTAAAACTACAATTTATAAAAAAACCCTTGATTGAATTCTGGATTGGCACTAGATCTTAATTTCCCAAAATCGCCGATATGGTGTTAACTGTACTTCTGCCATTCAACACCACATATTCATGTGAAGTTACTTTCTCAGCTTTAAATCACATTAAATCCCAATATCGTTCAGCGATAAAAAATGTTGAAGAGGTCTTACGTCCAGCAGTTTCAAACATTACACCAAGATTTGATCTGCTATGCAATAAAAAACAAGACACATCCATCTCATTGGATGTGGAGATACTCTGATCTCCTCCAAATTTATAATGGTGTACCCCAGGGAACCCTCTTAGGCCAAAGTTGATTTCTTACCATAATTAACAGTCTTGGTGTCGTTTTCCCGGATAGATAGAAATTCGATGACGTTTTAACTGTCTTAGAAACATCTTTCAAAAATCTAAAAAGTAACCCAATGGACATCTTGGATTCAATATCAGATGAAGTTGATGCTAGTGATATGAGAGTCAACCCTTTAAAGTCAACAGCTTTAACAATTAGTTTCCTAAGAACTCCCCCTTCTTTCTCCTGTCCTATCCCGCCTTAAATGTCTGTTAATACTATGACATTACTGGGTATTACCATCTCAAGTGACGTAAAATGGGAATGCCACGTTAATGATTTCTTAAAAGTACAGATACTGCATTTTCTTTCCTAAAACTCCTTAACAAATTTAAATGTCCTAAATCACATCGTTTGAGGATTTTTCTACTACCCTCGAATACGCTTGTCCTGTTTGGCATCCTGGCATCTTCAATGAATTGTCGGACATAGAGGCAGTTCAAAAAAGGTGCCTAAGAATTATCTTCAATGAGGGTAAAGTGCCTTACATTTCCCTTCTTCGAACAGCAAATCTAGCCACCCTTAAGAGAAGGAGAGCACAAATTTCCTTGAGTTTTGCCCCACGATGCCGTGCATAACCTTCGCACTACTTCTGTTGTCCCTAGTGATCATTACCCCCCTCCAACTCGCCCCAATCGTTTTGATACAAGAAAAATCCCCCTTCTTGTCCAAATAAGAGTTTTCACTGAAAGATATAGAACAATTACCTCAGCACAGCAGCCCTTCTTGGGGACCACCTCAGCAGAGTAGCCCTTCTTGTGGACCGACTCGATGAGATCTGGTCTTTCCGGGAGCTGGTTTTTCATTGACATTGCCGGTGCTGGTTCTAAAAGTAAAGTAATAGCAATAACAAAACAACTAATGCCAAATAAACAAATCATAAACACATTTACCCAACATATATTTCACGATATTATTTATAAACTTTTCAGCCCTACTTCCCAAAAAAATTAGAATTTTTACCAAAACTAAATTAGGTTGTGCAAACAAACAAGCCAACGAATATTTTGTTTATTATTACCCCAAAATTATGGTAGATAAATAGATAATGACCATATCATTGTATATTAATTTGTCTACCATAGCTAGAAATTATAGGTTTTCCCATTAATTGTTTTTTTTTTTATCCAATTCTAAAGAAAAAAAAAATAGTCTGGTCTGCTCATTCAGAAAGTCTCAAAGAAGCCATAAACATCAAAGAATCTGCTCGTGTCTGCTGTAAATATGCATTTTACTGTTATAGGAAAACATTATTGGCTTTCAAAGAGGTTTCTTTGTCATTTTACATCAGCACCAACCAGATTCACACAAACAAACTGGTCAGATGAAAGCGTTATCTATACCCCCCCCCTCTATCATTACTCTTGAATTATATTGGCACCCTTGGTTCTAGCCCCCCCCCAAGATTTTTCTCTAGATCTGCCCCTGTTGTCAATGGCGACTATGTTTGACCATTGGCAGTTGCCATTGGGGTCAAAGCATTTTGATATCATTAGATTCCTTATTTTGTCCTCCATTTCAACTTAAAAGTTATTTCTAATGAGTAATTTTATTTTTTGAATGTTAAATTTTAAAAAGTCAACACTTCTAACAAAATTACTGAAAACATAGTCTACTACTTTTAACAAAAAGTGTTAAAAACCACTACTTTCACAGAAAGTATTCAAAATAACTATTTTGATAAAAAATTGTTAAAATAGGACTACTTTGATGAAAAAGTAAAAAATAGCACTACTTGGGTAGGGTAAAAAATCAGTATCTGATTGAACAAAATTATGTAAGACTAAAACCCTCACATCTTGATACCAAAGAGGTATTGAGAAGAATTGTATATATCAATTAGTAGCTAAGAATCTAAGCTATGCATCAATATAGTTATTGCCAAAATTATTCAAGATTAAGCACTTGAAATCATTAGTTCATTGACTTACATCTAAGAACCTCTTCAGAAATACCAATTATCCTATTTTGATGTATACATCTTTTCAGTGTTTCAGGTTTTTTCACATATTAACAGAAAGCTGGTTGTTTACTGATTCTAAAAATATAACTTGTATTGTTTGATATTTATTTTAAAATTCAAGAATATTAAATACAATTTTTTCTTTTCAATTGTTAGTCAAAACTGAGATGGTATTTTGAATTCATGACAACAAATTACTCCCACTAGGGTGAATCAAGTGGGTGGCTGGCTATGTCCACCTTACAGACAGTAAAATTGTATACATCTGTCCTGTAAACTGTAAATAGTACAAGTCCCTGAAGATGAAAGTTGAATTGAATTAACTAGCCAGGCTATAATAAAAAGAATGTAAAAATCCATATATGATAAAATATATTTATCAACAATCACAGGGAGAACAGCTATCTTTTTGATTTTCAGTAAAAATAGTTCTTAAAAATGCATTCTTCAATGGAAAGAATACATTTCATTTGGAGGGAAGGTAAGGATACCCAATCTAAAAAATAGAGAATGCAATTCTACTGAATTTTTTTAAGAAAAAAAAACCAGTAATCTAGCTATCCAAAAGATTTATAAAAATTGACCCCTTCCCCATTTTTGTAATATTTTAGTAAAGTGAAAAATGAGCCATAAACTACCATAAACCTAAAAGTTGCCCCAGCCCATTAGCAAATTAAACCTCGACTTTTTATGGGTAATTTAGGCTTAGGGAATTTGCCAAAATTCCTATACAAAACTCTTTTTATATGTCTTTGCTAACTAAATTTAATATGTGCAAATGTTCCAGGGGAAGTTTTTGACAGGGATGGGATTGTCTTGGGGTTTTTTAAGGGGGGGGGGGGACAGTTTTCAATAGTGGAATTCTCTGCTGGAGCAACTTTCCACTGGAGTTAAAGGGATTCCTAGAAATCTATCTGAATCCAGGGTAGATTTCGAACATGATTTTAGTAGTTTTAAATAAAAAAGTAGTTTAAACTCATAAATTAGTCATTTTCAAATAAAAATATGCTTAAGATAATTTTTCAGACAACATTTCCTGGGAGATTTCAGCAATGATGGGATTGTCTGGGAAGAGTTTTGGAACTTAAATCTTAAGAATTGTCTGTGAGTGAGGAGAATTTTTCATGAAGAGGAGCTGGATTTCTGGCACCAGTTGAAAAACGATATTAAATTAGATAAAAAAAAGAAGTGTTTTTCAGCTAAAACGAAGTGCAAAATGAAACTTAAATAAACAGTAAATATTTATGTATGAGAGGGGTTTTCTCCTCCTCAATACCTTGGTCTTTACATTAAAGTTGAGCTTTCCGATTCCTTAAGAACAACTTCTGCAACTAAACAGTAATTTAATTAGAATAAGAAGTTTTTTTTTAAGTTCTGAAGTACATTAGCATCAAGAGTAAGGTATTGAGGAGGGGGCAACCCCCTAAATATGTGATAATTTGTGTTGCATTTATTGGAGGTTGCTTTGGACCTAGGTTGCAGCTGTTGCTACAACTATGATTAGGCTAATTTTTCTGCAATGTGTTAGGTTAATAATAACTTTGCATTGAATTAGTAATGCATTGGCCCAACTACCTATAGCGACCCTGCTTGGAGGAAATCTTTTTAACTTGAGTGATTTTGCCCACCAACAATATTTTAAATCTAGCATCCATTAGCACCAAAAGCAACCAATTTACAAATACTTTAATACCCAGAACCCATAGCTCCCAACTTGAAAGGTAAATACAGATATATCTAAATTATCAATTCATAAGACTAAATATTAAGTTAGTTTACCTCTAATACAATGAATTTTATCCATTTCTTCATTAAATAGCAGTTTCAAAAAGTAGTGTAACTTAGGTTTTTAAAATGCTGATAGCCTGGACATACACAAAAGCAGTGTAGTTTCATGTCAACTCTTAGGCTGTACTAGTGATTGTACTTTCACAAAGAGTCATTATATCAAGTTACAGGAGGGAGGGACTAGGTTCTCTGGGTGATAGTATTTGACATTTTTTTTTTATAAAGAGTTATAATGTGGTAATTGTTATTTGACACTTGAATAAGACAGAAGCAAAAGGTTTAGAAAATGTTTTGAGATCTTGGGCAATGGAATTTGGCTCTTTTATTGTAAATTATAAGATAAATTAAATATGAAATTTCCAACATAGGAAAGCAGTAGTGGTTTTAGGCCTCATAACCTGGGGGGGGGGAGGGGGTAGGTATACAATAAGAATGTAAAATAAACTTTAATGTTAGACTTTAGAAGAACTTGGGACATTTGCCCCTCCCTCATTTCTGCCCAGGAAAAGAACTGCTGCTGGAGAAAAGCCTAGGGTTTTTAAACAGACAACTCTATAGCATTGTCTATAGTAAAGACCATAAGGCTTCATTGTTTTATTATTTGCTTTTGCCCGAGGCACTTCATAGGGAAGGGATAGTAGCAGAAACTTTAGAAGGGATCATTAGATTATAAATTGGAATTTCTATTACAGTTTTTAAGAGTCAAAAGTGATTAGAGGGTAACTAGCTACCCTGCCCCTTTTCACCCAAATGCTTCTGATAAAGTTTCAGATAGCCATTTTGTTAGACATAGTCCAAAGATGAAATGACAAAAAATTCCAGGGCTAATAAAACCCCCTAGAGCCCAGGTAGAGGTACTGTAAGCTATGCCTTGGGGCATATAAAGTTTTTATGGAAGGGTTTTCAAAATAATATATTTATATTTGAATTTATTCCTATGAGTTCATTTAGCTCAACAGCTTTCTTTGAAATATAAAAGAATGTTTGGTACTTTTATGATATACCCCCTATCTAACATTCTTCTATTATGGTTCTCTGATGCTCAATTTTAATGAAATATACCAAAAATATGAAATGACCTATTTTTGAAACAAATTTGGGCTATATTTGCAAATTAGGGGGTGGGGGTGAAGTATAGTGGTTTGCATGCCTAATGTGTTAGGCACAATTATTATGCGCACCCTGTAATAACAATTGTTTTCTAACTTCCAACTGTCCAAATAGTTTACCCCCAAGCCTCCTAATTTGGAAATATATAGCCCAAATTATATATTTCCCATCTATTTTGTCACTTCTCTGTGTCTTGTCTCGTGTTAAGCTGAAAGGAACTGGCAAAAAAGCTCTAGAATGCATCAATGAATGAACAAATTAAGCAGTAGAGGGATTGCTGTGCAATTACCAAAAGTTCATTATTTCTTCTGATTTGTTATTTCCATTGGTTTTAGTGAATTAATAGATAGAAAGAGTGTTTTAAAATTAGAGAAAGTGGCGTGGTTTGTAAAGAATGACCTGTCTTGACTGGAGTTCTGTTATATCAGCATTGAATAAATATTAAGTCATCATATCAATAGAGAGAAGTACTGCCAGGAAAATTTATCGAAAGGTGCAGAATATGTATACTTAGGAAAACTCAAATCCTGCCTAAAGTAGGCCTACCTTTGCCTGAATTACTGCTATTGTGAATTCTGTTTATATTGAATAATAAAATCCCAGGCTTGTATTTTGAACATAAAGATGCTTACCACTTTAGGAAAAATTTAAGAAAAGAAATTTAGACTAAGGAAACTTAAGTAACCATTAGATTGTTAAATCAATACACTCCATTTCACTATCCCTTACTCCTGTGTGCAGGTATATTGCAGTTAAAATAACTTGCCTTCATCTGTTTCTGATGAACTCAGAGACATAATACTGAAATAGTCTTCATCTAGAGACTGACTAGTCTGAAAATCTTCTGACTTTTTATCCTTCATTTTTACTTCGCCCACAGCTTTCTCTGGTGCTTGAGCAGATGCTTTGCCACATTGACCTCTTTTTGAATCGGCCATATCTATATAAAAAAAAAAAAAAACTACAAAAAGCAATTTTTTTATATTTGCATAAATCACATCAAGAATGAGCTTGTTTATAAAAACTGTCCTGACGATTTCAGTGGTTGTTGAATTATCATCTATTAGTTTATTAGTTAATTTATTAAAGTTTATAAATAATAAAACTTTAAATTATTAGTTTTATAAAAATTGCGAGTTTAAAATTTTTTGAATAATTTTTCTATCAACGTATCATTTTCTTAGCTAGTGAGTGACATAGAATACATCTTCGTTTTTAAGAAGTTACAATTTAGATTCATGAAAAGATTGAATATCCTTCACAAATCATTTGTTTAAATTACCACTTGATTCTTAGGAAAGAAACAACACATCTAATTCTTGGGTATCTTTGATAGACCTACGACCAAGATTATCTCTTTTCATATAGTATTTTTGTGCAATTTTCTAAGCTAATTGTCTTTTCCTTGCATAATTTATATTTGAAACACTAGCAGAACTAAGAAAAAAACATATATATCTTCATTAATTTGACAAATGATTAATTGAAATAAAATCCCCCCCCCCTTGCTAATTAAATGTATGCAGCTTAACTTAACCAGGGTTGTAGCAACAGCTAGCAACCTAGTAAGAGACAATCATGTCCTATAAAAAACTATAATACCCCATAGTCCCTCAAAATGGAGTAAGATTCTTTGGCATAAAATATATTTTGATATTTAACAAGTTACAATTTAAATCCATGATACGATTGATTATCCTTCATAATTAATTGTTTAAATTATCTTTTGTAATTAACAAAACTGATTTTTAAAACCTTACCTTAATTACCTTAATTCGCACTTCAGAGCGACAAGGTCGCTCTGAAACAAAATCAATAAATGAAATGGGTAAAATATTCATTATTTGGAAAGCTAATGATCACTTCAACAGTTGAATCACTATCAGATATCTGTTATGCCTTGAACAAAGTGCATTATTTAACCATTGAATTTTGTCTAAATTATCTTAACAGTTAAGCCTAATCACCGGCACACACTTAAAGATTGAGCATAATCTTAGAAAATGCTATCTAATTTCATACATGGGATCTCAAAGTTTGAACCATGTTTTTAAATTATAGCCATACTTTATCATGGATACATTTCAGTGTTTGTGTCAGGTCAGGGTTGTGAAGCAGAATAATTACACTTAAAATAGGATGGAATTAAGGGTGGCTTTTGTTTAAGTTTAAATGTTAAAAGAAGTTTTCATAGATTGTAGCCAGCCAAACCTACATAGCCCTGTAATGACCATCATCCAATCTCAACTACACAAAACCATCTTTATCACATCCACATAAGGAACCAAATGTCCATATTTATAAGATACATTTTAACAATAATATTTTCTCAGATTTGTCACTCCCCATGAGTATTGGGTTTGTCCTAGAAGAACTGCAAAATTTAACTTTGGATTAGTCTCAGTCAAACAAAAAACAAAGTGTAGTCAGACCAGTAATTTTACAAAATACGTTTTTCTACATATTACAAAACGGGAATGTTGATATTATAGCATTTCATTCAGAAGAGGGCAAAGACAAGAGTGTTATTTAATTGGTAATAGTTAATTATCTTCTGAAGGGAACACTATTAAACAAATAGCAATACCATTAAATTCTCCCATTGATACTTTATCCAAATGAGATATCTGCTACTCTAGTAAAATGACACCCTACTAGTACCAAATACAGCCTAAGACTCCATTCAGAACTTTAGGGATTTGGCTAGTTAGGTTTAGCTGACTGATCTAAGACAATTTTTTTTTCAACACTTGCCTTAGATTGCATGTATCTATGATTTAGTTGCTTAGTTTAAACTTGACAGCAACTGTCACCCCTAGATTTACAAAATTAATAATTTTTTAGTATGCTAAGGCATTGAATATAAATTCTTGCTCTCTTCCTAAAATTGCGTGGATTTTGTGAGCATGAATTTTGTGAATTGTGACATAACTTACACTTGTAGGTTTACTTATAGAAATAGCATGAGCACCTATATGGAGGGAGGAGGGGGTTCTATACCCCCCCCCCCGGCTGAATGAAGCTACCTTCAATTTTTATACTAATGTTTTGATATTTCTATTATACAGCATCAGAAGTGCAGATTAGACCAGGTAAGCCAACCCCCCCCCCCCCAAAAAAATGGCAAATATATCAGTTGATATTAGCCTATTGTCTTACTAATAAAGTGAACATAGCACTTGGTGCCTTTTTAGTGCTCTTTACAAATATAATAATTGCTTCTATTGCAAATTAAAATTCTAGCAATTTTTGAGCTCTTCAAAATGACAAACTTTCAATTAATGTATGACTTATCTGTTATTTTCAACAAAATGATACTACATTTTCTTAGTGCTGCTTTCTTGGTCATTTTTGACAAAATAATGCTATATTTTCTTAGAGCCAAAACTATTTATAATAATGTTAGGTTAGGTGCAAATTCTATTTGCAAAAGAAGCAATTATTATATTTGTAAAGAGCATAAAAAAGGCATTGAATGATAGGCTATTTTCACTTTATTGGTAAGTCAATAATATGAACAGTGATATATTTACCAAAATTCAGTTCATGGATACCCATAAGAAGTATGCTAGGCTATTTCCCTTTTACATTTGTTGTGACTGAACTGTTATATTTAATAAATAAGCATAAAATAAAAAGAAATGGGCTACTAGGCCTAATGGTCTACAACTAAATCTAAATAAATTTCACAAATGTCTAGACTTGTAAGACTTTAATTAAAAAGACTAGTGTAACCTAATTTGACATTTAATACATTCAGTGAAGGTTTACAGGAAGGGCTACTAAGAAGGAAACATGTTAGGAAATAAATTCTTACTTCATAAAATACAGAACAGTTGTGGCTAACACATTAAGAATACAGCACCAGTATAGCTTAGTTTACCCCCAACCCCCCTAATATGAAGATACATTCCAAATTATGGATTCTGTCACCCATAACGCTTGTTTTGTCACAACTGATTCATTTTATGGGTACATATGTTAAACCAAAAGAGATGTATTGCCAGAGGGCATGAAAAATATAAAATACAGGTTATATAACAGCATATTCAGGGGATTGGGGATAAAAAAATTGAGCTGCAGTCAAAGTGTGGTGGCTACAACTGTTCTGCATTTTATGAGGTAAGGATTGTTGTCTTAACCTAGGCTATTTCTTTCTCAATACCCCCTAATATAGATCTTTACCATGTATTCTTTAAAACTACAAAAAATTTATGGATAAAAAACCTCAGCCTTAAATTTTGGTGCCATAATATAGATAGCCTAAATCTACACAAAGTGAGCAGTAAAATTACAGCAGTTCATATAACTGACTTATCAATAAACATACTATTCAATGCCTTTTATTATGCTCTTTATGAATATAATAATTGCTTCTACCATAAATTCAAATTTAAGCACTTTTGGAGCTCTTAAAAATGTCACATTTTCAAAACATTCTGAGTTCATAGGGTATAACTGACTTGCCAATAAAGTGAACATAAGACTTGTCTTTTTTATCTTCTTTAAGAATATAGTAACTGCTTCTATCACAAATTCAAATTGAATCACTTTTTGAACTCTTAGAACTGATAAATTTTCAATTAAAATATGAGTTATCCCTTGCTCTCCACAAAATAATACTGCATTTTCTTAATAACATCTTTTCCATCATTTTTGAAAAAAAATAGGCCTAATGCTACAATATCTCAGCACTAAAAGGTAAAATTCTAGTTAATTGACTTCTTGCTATCTTGGGAAAGGTTTAGGTTAGGAAAATGAAACTTTCAGGGATGACTCTACAGAATAAAGTATATTCTGGGAAGGTATTTCCAAGCAACTACCTCCACTCCTTCCCCCTCTAGAGGGCCCTGACCTTTAAAAATATTTGTGTTATAAAAGTGAAACCTTGCAAAATTGATCTTCTGCTTAATTGAAGTACAACAAAATTGTTTTCAGCTTCATAACTTTGCTCAATTCCATTTTATAGGGTTTTAAAGATATGCGAATACATTTCCTAAATTTTGGAAAAAAAAACATTGATATGGCTCAGACTTCTCTTCAAATAACAGGAATTGCATTTTCAGAACTAAAGGCAGAGAAAAGGCATCTGAAAACTGAAAATTAAGGTAAAACGTTGTTTTGTCAAAATTTCAATAGACCTGTCATGGAGGTGAATTTCAGGGCCCTCTGGAGGGAGAAGTGAAGGTGGTTACTCAAAAATACCTTCTCGTGACAAACTTTAGCCTTTAGACCCGTCCCTGAAAGTTTGATTTTCCTAACTTAACCCCTTTCTGAGATAGCCAAAAGTCAATCAACTAGAATTTTACCAAAAATCAAAAGTGCAACAAACGCTGCGTTTAGGATTAGGTAAAAAACATAACAAATTTACCAGAAACCTAAATTCACACTAAAGGAACTATGGATTGCTCAGAACAAAGGGCATAGTGATTATTGTAAGGAAAAAAGCGGGAAAACCGTTACGGGATGCGTTCCACGTTGACTAATCATGATTAATGATAATAAGAGCGGGGCTTGGTGACGTTTTTTGGGATTAAATAAAAAAAACAGGTTTTTTTTAACTGAGAGTAAGGAGTGACATTAAAATTTAAAACGATCAGAAATTACTTCGTATATGAAAGGTGCTGCCTCATCAACGCCCCGCTCTTTACGCTAAAGTTAGACTCTTTCTCTCAACTCTACTTTTTAAAACAGTAAAAAACTTTAGCGTAAAAAGCGGGGCGTTGATGAGGAAGCAGCCCCTTTCATATACGAAGTAATTTCTGTTAAATGAATAAATAGTTGAAATTACTAAAAATACTTTAGCGTAAAGAGCGAAGTATTAGGAGGAGGTGAGCCCCTCATATACGTAATAATTTCTGTTCGTTTGAAGTTTTAATGCTGCTCCTTACTTCCAGTTGAAAAAAAACTGTTTCATATTTATTTTTTCATTGTTTTTTTTTAAAATAATGCTAGAAAATCCTGCGCTCCTTTCATGGAAATTTTCTTCCTCCATGACCAATTCCTCGATGGAAAGTTCCCCCGATGTATCCCCTCTTCTCAACCCTTCCCCAACCAAAAAATCCCCCTGAAAACGTCTGTACACTACCCAATAACCATTACTATATGTAAGCACTGGTCAAGGTTTGTAACTTGTAGCCACTCCCACGGTGACTGTGGCGGAGTAAGCAGTCCCCAAAGACATAGTTATAAGGTTTTTCGACTACGTTGAATCAAATGGCTATCTCAGAATTTTGATCCGTTGACTTTGGGAACTACGTGCCCTCCAATTTTTTTGCTCACTTAAAAAGGACACTAGAACTTTTGATTTCCGTTAGAATGAGCCCTCTTGGAACATTCTAGGACCACTGGGTCGATCAGATGACCCCTGAAAAAAAAACACGCATCCGTGAACTGCCTTCTGGCAAAAAATACAAAATTCCACATTTTTGTAGATAGGAACTTGAAACTTCTTCAATAGGGTTCTCTGATACGCTGAATCTGATATTGTGATTTTCGTTAAGATTCTTTGACTTTTAGGGGGTGTTTCCCCCCATTTTCTTAAATAAGGCAAATTTTTCAGGCTCTTAACTTTTGATGGGTAAGACTAAACTTGGTGAAACTTATATATTTAAAATCAGCATTAAAATGGAATTCTTTTGATGTAGCTATTGGTATCAAAATTTCATTTTTTAGAATTTATGTTACTATTGAGCCGGGTCGCTCCTTACTACAGTTCGTTAACACGAACTGTTTGATCAATCGTCATTAATTATGTTTCAAGAAGATTGGAACTTACAACAGCAGTGTAAGTGAATCAACTCAAAGAAAGACGTCCTAGGGTGTAAGGATCCTCTGACAAGAGAGGACGGTTAATCAGTCATCAGCTCAAGAAACCCACATATTCCCTGTATCCTTGTCGTCATTTGTGTCCCGGTAACCCAGTTTGTAATTTCTTTTTGAGTGTCCCGGTCGTCATTTATATTCCCTGTGTCCCTTTGTCCCGGTATGTAATTTCATCAGTTGACAAACATGACGTCAGTTGACAAACAACTTCATGACTCATACAGGTCAATCCTTATAATGACGTCAGTCGACAAACATGACGTCAGTCGACACACAAAAATGTCGTCACTCGACACACACACACAGACAACTTATTTTTATATATATTAGCTGTTGGGGTGGCGCTTCACGCCACCCCAACATCTAGTTGTTGGGGGTGCTTCGCGCCCCCCCCAAGCCCCCCGCGCGCGTAAGTCGTTATGCGCCAAATTAGTTACGCGCCATTGTAGTTGTGTTCCTATGTCCCACCTCTGATATATATATATATATATATATATATATATATATATATATATATATATATATATATATATATATATATATATATATATATATATATATATATATATATATATATATATATATATATATATATATATATATATATATATATATATATATATATATATATATATATATATATATATATATATATATATATATATATATATATATATATATATATATATATATATATATATATATATATATATATATATATATATATATATATATATATATATATATATATATATATATATATATATATATATATATATATATATATATATATATATATATATATATATATATATATATATATATATATATATATATATATATATATATATATATATATATATATATATATATATATATATATATATATATATATATATATATATATATATATATATATATATATATATATATATATATATATATATATATATATATATATATATATATATATATATATATATATGTTTTTAACTACGTAAAACTTGCGAATATACAACCTTCTTCGCTGTCCCATTGTCTGTGCATATAAATAGATTGTCAGGTTATAAATTTTTGTATTTTTCCCCTTTTTTTCTTTTTAGTTTTTTTTTGGTTTTTACTTTTAGTTTTTTTTAGTTTTTTTTTTCTTTTTTGTTTTTAGTTTTTTTTTTATTTTAATTTTTTTTAGTTTTTTTTTTCTCCTTTATTTTTCATTTTTTTCGTTTTTTCTTTTTTTTCTTTTTTAGTTTTTTAGCTTTTATAGTTTTTTTTTCTTTTTAGTTTTTTTTTGTAGTTTTTACCCTTTTTTTTAGTTTTTTTTTACTTATGTCGTGGTCGTCATTTATACTCCATGTGGCCCGGTCGTCATTTGTTAGATAGTATGTTCTGATTCAATTTTTGCATACATATCAACGATGTATTGGTGAAACAATTGACGGCATTTTAATATATAATTGTCTTCATCCTACCGAATCATTAGTCTATAGGAATAATAATGCATTGCGCTGCATTTCTTATTCATTTCTTTGTTAGTGGCTGGATTTATCAATTTAATATTAAAGTGATAGCCGTCGGCTCCATTCCAAAAAATGATAGGATATGGTAGGGCATCGTAGCATCGATGAGTTTCAGCAATTCTTACCAACTGAGCGTTTCGCTTATGAAGAATAATATATCGATGTAAAAGCTGATCACCGACCATAACGATTGCCACTTCGTCGATAGTTGGAGCATTGTATCTACGCACATGTTGGCCAGGAGGTGTTTTGTCAGCGGAAATAACAATTTTATGCGTATCAGTAGGCATCAAATCGATGGCTGTTTTGAACAGACGCACTAAATTATTATTTTCGTTGAAAAGGTGTTGCAATTGGGAAACGATTGTCCTTTCAACGTCGGGAGAAATTTCGCAACGTGCATTCAATTCAGAATTTCTATCACTGATGAAGTACAGTTGTAAAAATTTATGATTCTCCTCTGAGAATGGTAGAAGGGACCCGGCTCTATGATAAATTTGCCCTTTTACTTTGAAAATAGGCATAAATTGATCTGAATTTTCGATTTGGGCACCAAACGACGTCATTTGGAAACATGAGTTATATTTTCTGATCTGTGATAAAAAACGCTTAGATTCTGACGTAGTTCCAGTAAGCAAAGTCTGCAGTGGCTCCGGTGGTGCACCCAGTGGAGGAAGTTTAACTTTTCCTGAGGCGCAACACATTCCCATTGTTTCACCATTGAATTTCAAGGCCTTGCAATAGGGAAACTTTTAGACATAGTCCCAATTTGAACACATCTACTCAAGCTATAATCATCGACTGGGCTGTACCTGAATGCCAGGCGATAATTTTCAGGTTGCTCTTGTGATTCCTCGGCACACTTTCTTTTCTTACTTTCTTTATCAGCCGCAAGCCTGTTTTCTTGCTGTTCTTGTGATTCCTCGGCACACTTTCTTTTCTTACTTTCTCTATCAGCCGCAAGCCTGTTTTCACACTGTTGTTGTGGTTCCTCGGCACGCTTTCTTTTCTTACTTTCTCTATCAGCCGCAAGCCTGTTTTCTTTCTGTTCTTGTGATTCCTCGGCACGCTTTCTTTTCTTACTTTCTGTATCAGCCGCAAGCCTGTTTTTATGCTGTTCTTGGGATTCCTCGGCACGCTTTCTTTTCTTACTTTCTCTATCAGCCGCAAGTTTTTTAACATAGACTCTTTGAGCAGCTTTCTCGGCTGTTGCCATTGTAGGTTCTTCAGTCATTTTACAATTAAAAATTTTTCTGTCCACGATCTTCTTACAATTAAAAATTTCTCTTTGATACTAATAATGACGTCATATACTAAGCATCGTCATAACAAACATGACGACAACTAACTTCATGACGACATACAGCTAAATCCTTATAATGACGTCACTCGACAGACAGACAGACAGACAGACAACTTATTTATATATATATATAGAAGACTAGCTTTTGGGGTGGGGGGGGGGCGCTTCGCGCCCCCTTCCAAGCCCCCCGCGCTAGTAAGTCGGTACGCGCCATATTAGTTACGCACCATTGTAGTTGTGTCCCTGTGTCCCACTTGTGAATATATATATATGTATATATATATATATATATATATATATATATATATATATATATATATATATATATATATATATATATATATATATATACATATATTATATGTTATTAACTACGTAAAACTTGCGAATATACAGCATTCTTTGCTGTCCCATTGTCTGTGCATATAAATAGATTGTCAGGTTTACCGACTCTTGAACATGCAACATATAATATATAACATAATATGTTATATATGTTATTATAATATATAACATATATATAACAACATATATATATATATATATAACATATGTCCATGGGAAAAACAATCCGTATTCAGATCTATACCTCATGATTCTAATGATTGCCCTTGAGCTTTGGTTATGGTGATTGCTAATCGAACATTCCCTGTGTCGCCGTCGTCATTTATATCGTCATTTATATTCCCTGTGTCCTGGTCGTCACTTGTGTCCCGGGGTCCCAGTCTGTAATTTATCTTTGAGTGTCTCGATCGTCATTTATATTCCCTGTGTCCCGGTGTCCCGGTCGTCATTTGTGTCCCATTGTCCCGGTCTGTATATACATTCGTTTTTAAATTGGTCTTTTTTTTTTGTTTTTCACTTTTTTTTTAGTTATACCTCATGATTCTAATGATTGCCCTTGAGCTTTGTTGATGGTGATTACTAATCAAACATTCCCTGTGTCCCCGTCGTCATTTATATATCCCCCTGTGCCCCCCGGTTTGTCTTTTTATGGTTTGTCCGCCGAATTTTTTTATAAGAAGATTCTCATAGACTAATACCATCCAGCTGTAAGAGTGTCTCCTTTTTTGAGCAAGCTTAGATAATTCTTTGGGGAAAAATCTAAACAATATAAAATATTAGGCTTAATGAACGGACAGAACTGAAACTATGAGTAATATAATTCGAATTGATGCAAGTCTCGTTCATTCAAATATCATGCTAAGTGGCTCAAAGCAGCGCTCAATTTCAATTTGCCTTTTGTTGAAGATCAAATAACAAAATTGATTCTCGTAGCTGATCAGCAGCTCCTTTTGTTTACGGGCAAAACTCCCTAAGCCTTATTCCTGTTCTCATTATAACGATTCAATATTTCATTGGAGGAAGGATAAAAAAAAATAATCATGGTATTATCGAATATGTTGATGATGTCTTTTTATGTCTAAATACTGTTCGATTTATAAAAATAATTTATAGATTACTAGCTGTTGGGGTGGCGCTTCGCGCCACCCCAACACCTAGTTGGTGGGGGCGCTTCGCGCCCCCCCCAAGCCCCCCCGCGCGCGTAAGTCGTTACGCGCCATAATAGTTACGCGCCATTGTAGTTGTGTCCCTATGTCCCACCTGTGAATATAGATAGATATATATATATGGTTTTAACTACGTAAAACTTGCGAATATACAACATTCTTTGCTGTCCCATTGTCTTTGCATATAAATAGATTGTCAGGTTTACCGACTCTTGAACATGCAACATATAATGGTCCATGGGAAAACAATCTGTATTCAGATCTATACCTCATGATTCTAATGATTGCCCTTGAGCTTTGTTGATGGTGATTGCTAATCGACCATTCCCTGTACCGGTGTCCCGGTCGTCATTTACATCCCCCTGTTTCCCCCGGTGTCCCCGTTGTAGTTGTGTCCCTGTGTCCCGGTCGTCATTTATATTCCCTGTGTCCCGGGTCCCGGTCGTCATTTGTATCCCGGTGTCCCGGTCTGTATATACATTCGTTTTTTAGTTTTGTTTTTCTCCTTTATTTTTTTCCTTTTTTTTTCTTTTTTAGCTTATTTAGATTTTTAGATTTTTTAGTTTTTTTATTAGTTTTTAGTTTTTTTTTCTTTTTAGTTTTTTTGTCCCGGTCGTCATTTATATCCCCCTGTTTCCCCCGGTGTCCCCGTTGTAGTTGTGTCCCTGTGTCCCGGTCGTCATTTATATTCCCTGTGTCCCGGTCGTCATTTGTATCCCGGTGTACCGGAGTTGTGTCCCTGTGTCCCGGTCGTCATTTATATTCCCTGTGTCCCGGGTCCCGGTCGTCATTTGTATCCCGGTGTCCCGGTCTGTATATACATTCGTTTTTTAGTTTTGTTTTTCTCCTTTATTTTTTTCCTTTTTTTTTCTTTTTTAGCTTATTTAGATTTTTAGATTTTTTAGTTTTTTTATTAGTTTTTAGTTTTTTTTTCTTTTTAGTTTTTTTGTCCCGGTCGTCATTTATATCCCCCTGTTTCCCCCGGGTCGTCATTTATACTCCCTGTGTCCCGGTGCTTTGTTGATTGCTAATCGAACATTCCTTTTGTCCTGGTCGCTTTCTCTTTGAGTGTCGTCATTTATTTTTTTCTTTTTTAGTTCTTTTAGTTTTTACCTTTTTTAGTTTTTTTTAGTTTTTAGTTTTTTTAGTTTTTTACCTTTTTTTAGTTTTTTTAGTTTTTTTTAGTTTTTTTATTTTTTTTATTAGTTTTTAGTTTTTTTGTAGTTTTTGCCTTTTTTTTAGTTTTTTTAGTTTTTTAGCTTTTTTATTAGTTTTTAGTTTTTTTTGTAGTTTTTGCCTTTTTTTAGTTTTTTTAGTTTTTTAGCTTTTTTATTTTTTTTATTAGTTTTTAGTTTTTTTTGTAGTTTTTGCCTTTTTTTTCTCTTTGAGTGTCGTCATTTATTAGTTTTTTCCTTTTTTTTTTTAGTTTTTTATTGGTTTTTACCTTTATTTTAGCTTATTTTTCAGTTTTTTCCTTTTTTTTAGTTTTTTTATTTTTTATTTTTTTTAGTTTTTTACCTTTTTTTAGTTTTTTTAGTTTTTTAGCTTTTTTACTTTTTTTATTAGTTTTTAGTTTTTTTTGTAGTTTTTGCCTTTTTTTAGTTTTTTCAGTTTTTTTTTTAGTTTTTTATTGGTTTTTACCTTTATAGTTTTTTTAGTTTTTTAGCTTTTTTATTTTTTTTATTAGTTTTTAGTTTTTTTTGTAGTTTTTGCCTTTTTTTAGTTTTTTCAGTTTTGACGTCACCTGATCCAGTTTTTTCAGGTGACGTCACCTGACACATCCATCCATCCATCCACAGACAACTTATTTTTATATATATAGATTATGATAAAAAATAGGGGAGGAAGAGAGAGAAAAAAAATGAAAAAGAGAAATTCTCATGTTTTGTAAAAATGATTCACCCATATGAGATTTCAGTCTTATATAAAATGTAACAGTTCTTGCTATAGCCCTAAATTCTTGAATGCCTTTTAATTTTACACTATTCTTTAGGGAAGAAGCATAATTTGTCGTGCTTTAAAACCTTGAGTCACTATTAGCATATTTGTAATTCTCTTTTTGAGTATCATCCTTAAAAACCTGCTTAGATTACCTTCATAAACACTATCTTAAATTAAAATCTAAAGCTAGTTGATTCTTTTGTATGAAAAAAAAAGTCTCTTTGGTGTTTAGACTCTGGAGTGTTAGACTCCGAAATAGCCTTTATTTTCAAGCACGGACAAAAGTTTTCGACACACTTTTTGTTTGTGTTTTCAAGGCTTCGTTTAGTATAAAACAAAAATACTGTTTTTGCAACACTGGTTGAGTAAAGAAATAGAAGTCTATTAAATTTTTTAACGTTTTTCATAAATTGGCTATAACTTGTATAATTCTAAAGTGAAACCCGGAAGTTAATGGAGTTCCTCATACCACTTATCAACAAGCTTCAAGAAGTCTGCACGACAGTGGGGACTGATTTAATTCAACTTCCACAGATTGTTGTTGTTGGAAGTCAGGTAGGTTAACCTTTGTACAGTGAATCAGTTGGTAAATATTTATAATAATGGAGTATTCATAATAAAATTTTGAAATTCAATCTGTTAGCCTAAACTACCAATTTAGAACACTAATGGGGGTAAATGTTTACTTTCATTCCAAGTGCTCTAAAGTACATAGGCTATTACTGCATATAGCAAGATTCTGACAATCACATATTGTTTCCTTGTTATTAATATAGAAGCACATCTATTTCTGGTTGACCCTCCTCCTCCATGGAGCAAACTGAAAATTACCTTAAATTACAGCTTGAAGCAATCTAAGGACTTTTACTTGTAGAAACTCCAGAGTTGATAACACATGACACATAGTTGAATACATGGTAAAATTCTAGTTAATTGACTTCTTGCTATCTCAGAAAGGGTTTAGGTTAGGAGAATGAAACCTTTAGGGATAAATCTACCAACTAAAGTATGTCCCGGGAAGGTATTTTGAAGCAACTACCTCCACTCCTTCTCCCTCTTGAGGGCCCTGACCTTTGATGACCTTTAAAAATATGTGTGTTATAAAAATGAAACCTTGCAAAATAAATCTTTTGCTTAATTGAAGTACAACAAAATTGTTTTCAGCTTCATAACTTTGCTCAATTCCATTTTATAAGGTTTTAAAGACATGCAAATACATTTCCTAAATCTTGAAAAAAAACATTAATATGGCTCAAAATGCTGGTCAAATAACAGGAATTGCATTTTCACAACTAAAGGCAGAGAAAAAGCAACTAGTAACTGAAAATTAAGGTAAATGTTGTTTTGTCAAAATTTCAATAGGTATAGACCTGTCATGTACGCAAAGTTCAGGGTCCTCTAGAGGGAGAAGAAGTGGAAGTGGGTACTTTAAAATACCTTCCCGGGACATACTTTAGCCTGTAGACTCATCCCTGAAAGTTTTATTTTCCTAACCTAAACCCTTTCCAAGATAGCAAGAAGTCAATTAACTAGAATTTTACCAAATACATACACTTGACTAGTGGTTTGATGTTGCTGATTCAAGGGCTTCCCAGTTGTACTTCCATTCTTTTTTCTGACCATTCATTGTCAAGATGGTTCTAAAAGCTGTCTGTGGTTTAAATGCTTAAAGCTGTCTGTGGTATCTGGCAGTAATTTATTCCAGAGGTTGGCAACACGGTTGGTAAGAAAAATGCATAAAGTGGGCTTGCTTACAGGTATCATTACCTATAGAGCAAAGCCTATTAGTTCATGAGTCCTGCAGGCAGCAGGGTGAGGTGTGTGTTCTATATCTATTCAAAAAAGAGTGATAAAACTAAAAAAAAACAAGTTTTATTAAATTGGCCTATTATAGAATGCAGACCTTGCCCCACTGCCTGCAGGGCTCATGGACTAATATGCTTTGCTCTGTAGGTAGTTTTACCTTTAAGTAAGACCACTTTATGCATTTTTGGTCTCATTGGAGAGGGATTTTAGAAACCTAAAAAATGAATATGCTTCTCTAATAATGATAAAGAAACAATATGCAATCATCAGAATCTTGCTATATGCTGTAATATGCACTATAGAGCACTTGGAACAAAAGTAATCATTTACCCAAATGGGTAAAAGGTCAAACTCTAGATCTTATTTTGCATTTTGGTAAGTAGGTTTGTTAAATTATTTTAATGAATTTCAAGAAGAGATCCAGAGCCATGGTGGTCTCTCAAAGGGGTAATGTACTTACCTCTACTCCTTCCAAAAGACATTGAATTTAAGTGGGTAAATTTCAGACGGATTACATTACTGACCTACTATTAAATTGAACATGCTGCTTGAATTCTTTTTTTGTACTCTTCAAATATTCTAATTTTTTTTTTGTGTAAATATATAAAGAGTCCACCACATACAGAGGCATGTTAAGGAAACAGTTCTTACTTCATACAATGCAAAAATTATCCTAGGCCTGGTTAACACATTTCACAACAGGAGAACCTTTATCTTAATTTCTTTCCTTTGTTTTCCAGTTTGTAATAAATTACCTTAAATCACAGCTTTGAGTGAAATAAGGACTTTTGATCATGTTGAATCACTCCTTGTGATGACAGTTGCATACATGGCTGATTAGATTCTGGTGCATCCCAGTCAAGTCTCCATGGTTTGTCACTCCACTCAGCATCCAGATGATGTTTGAATACATCTGTTGATTCAGCAGAAACAGTGTTCTCCTTGAGGTTGTTCCAGAGGTTCACAATCCAGTTTGAGAAGAAGCTGCATCCTACTCCAGTCTTTGCATGAAGTTTGCAGATTTGTTTTGGGTGTCCTCATGCTATGTGGGAGGGGTCAATCTCCAGGAGCTCATTTTCTTGATTGTTAGAGAGGAGTTTTTGCACCTGGATCATATTACCTTAATTACCTTAATTCGCACTTCAGAGCAAATTAGTTGCAAGAACTGTGATGCTCCGTAGTTGATGATGGCGATAGATCTGGTTGCTGTGCTAAGGTCAAGCAACAAACCATAGGGACTAGAGAGTGCTGGAGAGATGCAATTTAAGCCCACTTGGTAACGGTGATCACATGGTAGGTATGGTTCAAGGACCATTCTCCAGCAATTTAGAGTTGGCACCACCGCACAACAGCAACTTTGGATAGAGTGTGTGAGATGGTTGAGTATGACAAGCCGCATCATCCTCCAAGCTAACTCTATTGTGTTCCACGACTGCTATGGTAGTGAGGGCTGGGAGGGGTTTTCCCACTGGAATCTCCATGGTTTGGCCTCCCATTCCTTGTCAAGCCTCTTTTTGAATTCCTTGGGCGAGGTTGCTGAGACTGTCTCTTGGCTAAGTTGGTTCCAATAGTTCACCACTCGCTGGCTGAAAAAATCTAGTCGGACTTTGGTGTTAACGCTGGATTTGAACAGCTTTTTGTAAAGTCCTTGTGTTTGCTTTTGGTGGGGAGAGAAAGTGAACAGCTTCTGATCCGCTTGCTGGAGGTACCTGTAGGTGAGCAGCATGTCGTTACGCCTACGCTGAAAAACGAGTGTTGGGAGGTTAACAGATTGTAATCTTCTGCAGTAGGGCTGACTGCATAAACCGTTGACACCCTCAACATATCCCCATGTTTCTGCCTGTAGACTAAAGAAGGGAGGTTGATTCCCTCAGCTGTTCACTGTAGGGCTTGTTTTCCATGCCAACAATCAGCTTAGTGGCCCTTTGTTGGATTTGCTCAAGCACTACCTTGTTCTTTTTGAATCAAGGGGTGGCCAGGATGGTCCCCACCTCCAAACACAATCTTACTAGTCCTTTGTAGAGCTTGGTGATTACATGTCTACTTCTGCTGGTAATGCTGTGTTTAATGATGCCTAGGGCTCTGCTAGCATTGGCTGAGATCTTCTATGAGTGGGAGCTGAATTTCAACTGGGAGTCTGCAACAACTCCAAGGTCTCCCTCCTCCTGAACATGCTCCAGTATGAGGTGACTCCCAGGGTTTTGGGTCATAAGCTACTGTTGCTTTGGGTTGTTGTGTCCAAAGTATATGACCTTGCATTTTTCAGTATTGAATTCCAGCAACCATCTTTTGACCCAGGAGCACATGTGGTTGAGGGCAGAAGGGGTGTTGACAGGACCTATGAGTTTTAAATCATCTGCATAAAGAGTGGTTTTGTTACTGGTGATAAGGACTAGCTCATTTACATATATATTGAACAGGGTAGGGCCCAGGACACTGCCCTAGTGGACCCTGCTGGTGACTTTGACTTCATCAGAGAGTGCATGACTGTTTGAAGTCATTTTTTTTTAAATAAAATTTTCAAAAAAAGTAATGCATTTGATAAGTGTTTTGTCTGTCTTCAAATTTATGCTGAAAGATATGCCATCCTGCTGTAGCTTTTATAAGTAGAAGAACCCTTGCCACACAAAGTTTTCAGGAGTTTTTTTTAGTAATGATCTGCACTTCCACACTTTGGAGCTCTTGAATGTTATTTACAACTGGATTGATCATGGCATACTTGAAACCTGGGTTGGATTTGCCATAATGAATAACACCACTTTTGTCAACATTGAAGCTCATGTGCCATGTTTTTGCCCAGTTTTGAATATGGTCAAGATCTGCTTGTAGTGACTCATGATTGACTGCATCAAACAATTTTGAGTCATCAGTTTAAAGAGTTAGATGATTTGTAGCTAATCAAAAGATATCATTTACATAGATATTAAATAGGGTAGGTCCTAAGACAACACCCTGCGTCTCTTTCAGAGGATTGATTCTCCTTCATTATCAAAAAGCCTTACTCTCTGTATTCAAACAGTTTGTGGTAACAAACTGTAGTAAGGAGCGACCTGGCTCAATATTAACCAAAACTCTAAAAATGGAATTTTGATACCAATAGTTA
The DNA here is from genome assembly GCF_032884065.1 of Artemia franciscana. Lineage (NCBI taxonomy): Eukaryota > Metazoa > Arthropoda > Branchiopoda > Anostraca > Artemiidae > Artemia > Artemia franciscana. The sequence goes on along the minus strand of NC_088883.1, from coordinate 23,653,571 downwards.
CATCAAACGAATTGCATTTTAATGCTGATTTTAAATATATAAGTTTCATCAAGATCAGTATACCCATCAAAAGTTACAAGCCTGAGAAAATTTGCCTCATTTTAGAAAACAGGGGGAAACACCCCCTAAAAGTCATACAATCTTAACAAAAATCACGCCATCGGATTTGGCGTATCAGAGAACCTTATTGTAGAAGTTTCAAGCTCTTATCTACAAAAATGTGGAATTTCGCATTTTTTGCCAGAAGACAGATCACAGATGCGTGTTTATTTGTTTTTTTGTTTGTTTGTTTTTTTCCCCAGTGATGATTTTATCGACTGAGTTGTCATAGAATGTCGCGAGAGGGCTCATTCTAACGGAAATCAAAATTTCTAGTGCCCTTTTTAAGAGACCAAAAAAATTTGAGGGCACCTAGGCCCCTTCCCACACTCATTTTTTCCCGAAAGTCACCAAATCAAAATTCTGAGGTAGCCATTTTATTCACCATAGTCAAAAAACCTAATAACTATGTCTTTAGGGACGACTTATTCCCCTGCAGTCCCTGTGGGAGGGGCTGCAAGTTACAAACTTTTACCTGTGTTTACATGTAGTAATGGTTACTGGGAAGTGTACAGACGTTTTCAGGGGGATTTTTTTTTGTTTAAGGGGAGATTTGAGGGAGGGGGTATTACGTGGGAGGATATTTCCATGGAGAAACATGTCATGGGGGAAGAGAATTTCAATGAAGGGGGCACAGGATTTTCTAGCATTATTTGAAAAAAAAAATGAAAAAATAAATATGAAAAGTTTTTTCTGCTGAAAATAAGGAGCAGCACTAACACTTGCAACGAACAAAAATTATTACGCGTATGAGGGGCTTACCTCCTCGTTATACCTCACTCTTTACGCTAAAGTATTTTTAGTAATTTCAATTATTTATTCTACAGCCTTTGTGATTCAGAGCTCATTCTTAAGGAATTGGGAAAAATTTAAGCTTTAGGGTAAAGAGCGAGGAATCGACGAGGGTTGAACCCCCTCATACACGCAGCAAAAACATATGAATATAGAAGTTCGTTGCGTAAATTAATTCGTAAGTGACTTATATGTTTTACCAATGAAAACGTTTGTAAAAAATTAAAAGTTCTTGTTGCTTTTTTAAGTAACCAAAAAATTAGAGGGCAACTAGGCCTCCTCCCTTGCTCGTTTTTTCTCAAATTTTCCGATTAATTGCAATTAATCAATATGCAAATTTTGTTTTAATTATGTATGTGCGGAGAGCCAAGATCAAAACATGCATAAATTCAAAAACGTCCAGAAAAAAAGTTTTCTTAAATGAAAGCAAGGAGCGACATTAAAACTTAAAACGAACAGAAATTACTCTGTATATGAAAGGGGCTTTTCTTCCTCAACGCCCCGCTCTTTACGCTAAAGTTTTTACTGTTTTAAAATGTAGAGTAAAGAGAAAGAGTCAAACTTTAGCGTAAAGAGTGGGGCGTTGAGGAAGAAAAGCCCCTTTCATATATGGAGTAATTTCTGTTTGTTTTAAGTTTTAATGTCTCTCCTTGCTTTCATTTAAAAAAAAAAAACTTTTTTGTTTGTTTAATCTATCTTTAAGAAAAGCTCAGATCCAGGCCACAAGGTTTATATTAAATCTGCATGATATAAGTTATTTGTTTAAGTGTGGATGTGGAACTTTACTGAATGCTTTTGCAAGGTCAAGCAAGAAGACATCCACAGGTAAGCCTTGATCAATCAGGTCTGTTTTTCCAATCTGTTGGCACTTCCTTGGTACATAGGGAAAATCTGAATAATTGGGTGAGTTGCTTGGCAATGTCTTCAGCAACTTCTTTTAGAAGACATGGATGTAACCTGTCTGGCCCAATGATTTGTTGACATCTAGCAATTTAAGTTTCTAAAGGATGTTTGAAATATCAATCTCAATAGGCTCCATTGGATGGTGGATTTGTGTAGGTTCATTTGAGTAGGGCTGTACCTGATGTGCTACTAAAAGCAGACATAAACTGGGCAGTTCAGTTCATCTGCAAGTTCTTTGACATCTGTTTATTCATCTCCTGAATCAGTTAGTTTAGATATTGATTGCCTACCAGGACTTGAACATGATACATATTGCCAAAATTTCTTTGGGTTATGCTTGCATTCTGTAACTAGTATATTCATATTGTAACTAGTAATGGCTACACTATATACATATTGTTAATAGGCTACACTAGTAATGGCTACACTAGTTACGTATTGTAACTAGTATGGCTTCATGATTCTGATAAAGTTTCCTGGTTAAATTTCTCAACTTATCTCCTGGTCTTTTAAACTTTTGTACTGGTCTAGACTCTCAGTTGCTTTGTATTTTTTCCAAGATCTCTTTTTTTATTGATTTGCTTTTTAATTTCCTTGGTCATGTATGGATGAGTCTTTAGCTTTCTCCTGTAAGCTACAGAAGAGTTGCTTTCTTAGATTCTAAGTTAAGTTAATTTGAAGTTTTCTCATTGCTTCTCTACTGATCCCTGCAAAATCTCACTCCAGTTCCCTCCTGATGCAATTGTAATCTGTGAAGACCCTTTAATAAATCCATTTGTTATAGTCTTTAGAAAGATCTGTATTTCTATAGCTATGTGGTTACTGTTACCAATGGGGGGGGGGGTGTAAGTTCTCATTTCTTTTGAAAGGTCTTGGTTATTAAGGAAAATAAGGTATAATAGAGTTAGGTTCTGGAAGATTCTATATTTCCTTGGTTGTTATGTTGCACCATCTTCATGATAACCAAATCCATCTGTCCATGATATTTATGGGAAATAAAATTCCCCAGCTATAACCAAATTACCTTTATGTGATGCACTGATTGTTAAAACATGATCTGCTATGGCTTGTTCTGTAACAATTTTAGATTGAGCTGAAGGGGTTCTATATATACAGGCAATTCTTGTGATACCAAGGTCAAGTGGAATCTTTAGATCAAATCAGACCAACTCAACATAATCATTAACAGGGGGAGTGAATACCACTCTAACATCCTCAAAGAGATTCACGAGGAACTTGCCACGAAATGCAATGTTAGCGAGGTAAAAGCGATTGTTGACTCTGCAATCACTGCACAAGTGACAGGGCTTGCACCAGATGCACTAGATGAATACATACGCCGCACAGTCAGAAGCGAGCAAGATCGGCAGCGACGCAAACTCAACATCGTCGGATACGAGATTCCGATCCAAGAAAGTGATGAAGACTTCCTTGCCAAATATTTCCAGGATACCTACAAAATAGTGACCAAAGTTTTCACTGTGAAGAGACTACCAGCCTCGTCTCCCACGGCTGGACAACCACTGCGATACCCACCAATCCTATTCACGGTAGCCAGCTTTACTGAAAAGAAACTTATCCTGGATGTCTCCTACCAGCGCAAAGACACAATTCGATTCTATGGCGACAGCTCCAAAGAAGATCGCAACGCCAGAAAAACCCTGTTGGAGGAGATGAAGAAGAGACAGGCAAACGGAGAAACAGACCTAGTGATCAGAAAAGGAAAAATCACAAAAAAACGGGCAAACTCGAGCAATTTCGATGGCGGGCTGCTCGAGCATGGACAAATAACCAGTACCTCTTACCCTCTCAGCCCCCCTGTAAATAGTCTATGTGTGAGTGATAATAATTATGTAACAGTAAACGTGTGTGAAAGTAAAAATAGTAAATTAACATTTACGTCCCCATGCCCCTCTGCATTGTCCCTCAATAGTAGCTCCGTGTACCTCAGCTGTAACTCACCCACTTCAACCATTAGTGAGAACAATAGTGTGCATAGCCAAAAGTTGCCTAGACACACCCGAAAACTTGTAAATATTATGACAGCTAACGTTGATGTTATCACCAATAAGATGCCAGAACTGGCAACAGTGCTCAAATTAAGTCAGATAGATTTTGCAACTCTGACAGAAATTAGCCCTAACAATTCCATATTTCAACTGACAGAAGACTCCATATGCCCCACTGGATACAACATCTTCAGCAATCTGTCCGATCCAAACTGCAGAAGAGGAGTTGCTGTTCTGGCTTCCAAGGAATTCCAGGTAAGAGAAATTTCTGTCCCGAATTCTTACTTACCTTGGGTTGAAGCCACTTGGGTATCCCTGTCCCTACCTAACGAAATGTTTGTCCTAAGCTCAATTTACACGAGCCCCATTAGTCCTTGCCAGCTGTCCTCTCAAAGAGCAATTGCTGAAATGACGCAATTCATACTATGCAACTTTGCAAAGGCAACTTTGCTCATGACAGGGGACTTCAACCTCCCAAGCGTGTTCTGGATGGATGGCCAGGGTTTGACCAGGTCAAGCCTTGAGCAAAACCCACTAATTCAAGTACTTGCTGATAATTTTCTGTACCAAACAGTAACTGTGCCCACAAGAATGCGTCCGGGACAAAATCCTTCAATACTCGACCTAGTCATAACCAATGATCCAAAAAAGGTGATCGGGACACAGACTCTCTGTCCGATTGGCTCAAGTGACCACATGCCAGTCCTCTCATCTATACAACTCAACTCCAAACCATCAAAATATACTAAGCATCCTTTACTAATTACAAGATGATGGTGGAAGAGCTGATGGATGCCAATCTGGAAATTCTGATCTCAGATGACGTGGAAGCTTCATGGCTAATCCTAAAAAACACCCTACTAGAGAGCCTAGCCAAACATACCAGCGTGACATGGAAAAAGAAACCAAAAACTCTACCTTTCCTCACCCCAAAAATCAAGAAACTATGCAATAGGAAGAAAAAACTTTGGGAGAAGTTTGTGAAACAAAAAACAACAACAGTATATGAGAAGTACAAAATCGCCAGGAATCTCCTCAGAAAAGAAACGCGGAAACTCACTGTAAACTACGAAGAACATCTGGCCAAAAATGTCAAGGAAAACCCTAAGTTATTCTGGAAACATATCTCCCTACGTAAACCAGGCAGAAACTCATTTACAGGCTATGCACCCTGTCTCTTAGTCCAAAAGTGATCAGTTGGATCGAGGATTTTCTGAGGGACAGAACGCAGCAAGTGAAAGTGACCAATGGACCAAATAGTTACGCACTCTCTGATGTCAATGTCACCAGCGGGGTCCCCTAGGGCAGTGTCCTGGGCCCTACCCTGTTCAATATATACGTAAATGAGCTAACCCTTATCACTAGTAACAAAACCACTCTCTATGCGGGTGATTCAAAACTTATAGGTCCTGCCAATACCCCTTCTGCCCGCCAATCCCTCCAAAATGATCTCAACCACATGTGCTCCTGGGTCAAAAGATGGTTGCTGGAATTCAACGCTGAAAAATGCAAGGTCATACACCTTGGACACAGCAACCCCCAGCAACAATACCTAATGACCCAAAACCCTGGATGTCACTGCATACTGGAGCATGTTCAGGAGGAGAGAGACCTTGGAGTTATTGTAGACTCCCAGTTGAAATTCAGCTCCCACTCACAGAAGATCTCAGCCAATGCTAGCAGAGCCCTAGGTATCATTAAACACGGCATTACCAGCAGAAGTAGACATGTAATCACCAAGCTCTACAAAGGACTGGTAAGACCGTGTTTGGAGGTGGGAACCATCCTGGCCACCCCTCGATTCAAAAAGGATAAGGTAGTGCTTGAGCAAATCCAACGTAGGGCCACTAAGCTGATTGCCGATATGGAAAATAAGCCCTACAATGAACGGCTGAAGGAACTCAACCTCCCCTCTTTAGTCTACAGGCGGACACGTGGGGATATGATCCAGGCACATAAACTCCTCTCTACCAATCAAGAAAATGAGCTCCTAGAGATTGACCCCTCCCACATAACTCGATGACACCCAAAACAAATCTGCAAAATTCATGCAAAGACTGGACCAAGATGCAGCTTCTTCTCGAGCCGGATTGTGAACCTCTGGAACAACCTCAAGGAGAACACTGTTTCTGCTGGATCAACAGATGTATTTAAACGCCGTCTGGATGCTGAGTGGAGTGACAAACCATGGAGATTTGACTGGGATGTACCAGAATCTTCCGCCAGAATTTAATCAACCACGTATGCAACTGTCATCACAAGGAGTGATTCAACAGGATCAAAAGTCCTTATTTCACTCCAAGATGTGATTTAAGGTAATTTAAGGTAATCATATTCTACTCTAACTATTACCCATATACCCCTTCTGCAATAATTTCAACTCAAGTTTGATATTACCCGGTATCCAGGAATACAGATATAACTATCCTCTGATCAAGTATTACTATTCTTGGGACTCAGCTCTGTTAACATCACCAAATTATATCCCTTATGTGTTCCAAGGCTTTTCTCTTCCTCAATCTTATTGGTTAACTGATCTGGATTGGCTACCAGTAATAAAAACACCTTACGTTTTTGTATATAATCTTTTTCATCCTCATCTGCTCTGCTTGGTTCTAAAACACTGTTGTCACTAGACATCAACTGAAATGGAAGGGATGAAGCATTAGTACAACTTGAGGGAGATTCAGCAGTGACAAATGTTGCTGATTTTGAACTAGATATTGAATCACTTTGCATTCCATTATTTATATCAGCAACACTCACAGATGAAAAGTCTTTACATTCAGAAGAAAAAATATGCTTACTAAATACACTATAAAAAGAAGGTGGAACATCACTACAAATACTCCATTGGCTGCAATTTTTTCTTGGGCAATTTCTTCACCTCTTATGACAAGATTGTTTTTGTCCTTTGACATCTGGTCCTGCAGCTCTATGCTTTTTTTTTCTATCCTCTTTTGAGTTGTCTTTACAAAACTGTACTGCATCTTTGAGTGCACACGTTTCAAAAGACTGTTTGGCTATTTTAAATCTAACTGAAGAAATATTCACTGTGAACTATACTGGGACAATTGGTGCTTGTCCAGCTGGAGTACTGGTGATTGTTTTTTTTTTTTGGCCTGAGTTTCTGCATATTACAAACATCAGTGTAAATTGAATAGTTTTGCAAGAGGAAGTATGAAAACAACATCAGCCTTACATTGCTGATCATGGCTGTACAAAGGATTTTCAGGCACACCAAAGGCTACCATATTGTTCTTCCTTTGTTGACAGACTCTGTCTTTTCTCATAGACTCACTTAACTTCTTATTAACTTTTGCAGCAAGATCTTGTTTAGTTGGAAACTGCTGGTTCAAACAAGCAATTTCAGCCTGTAACTTCTCAACCACAGGCTGCATTTGTTGAACAGTGCACATTTTGCTTTAATTGTCTTCAATACAATCTACTCTTCATGCAACCCCTGCAACAAAGACCTCCATATCTCTCCTTGGTTCTTTCATAGTTACTGACAATATTGTTGACTTCTTGTTTTGTTATACTGTATCAGGCCTTAGGGGTACCTTTAACACAATGGGCACAGCCAATGAAACTCTCTTCCATCCCTCAGCCTATTATTGAGGCTGTACTTTGCTATCAGCATATCTCCGCCCAATATACAGAGCCTCTTGATACAGTTGTCACAATTCAACACAGGTGAAACCGGTATTAATTTGGTTTTACAACCAGCTCAATTATCTTCCCCTGATTTTCGTGTTGATAATTGTTTCTGTTTAGCTAGTCTTTCTGTTGATATTATTTAGCTTTTGCTGCTTATTTAGCAGCAACACTGTCAATAGCCCAAAAATTACTGCCTTGAAAAAACTAAAGGTAAATAGGAACTGTGGTAAATACAGTTAATCAGGCTATCCCCAAAATAACATCCAGAAAAACAATCCCTAAACACACTCCTAAAGTATGGTGGACAAAAGGGTGCCAAATTACCTTAAATCAGCGAAATAAGAATTAAATCCTGTAGAAATGCTGGTTAGTGATGATGATGGTTGGACGTCTCAACAGCATCCCACTCAGTTCGCCATGGCTTTGATGACCATTTTCCATCAACGGCTCTTTTAAAGGCAGCAGTACTGGGGGTAGTGACCGCTTCTTTGGTGAGCAAATTCCACAAACTCACTATTCTATTAGTGAAGAAGTTATTGCGTAGTCTAGTGGCAGCTCTCGTCTGATATAGTTTCCGAATATGTCCCCTAATTCTGGGCAGACTGATCAAGTTGATATGGCTTATTTATTTGCTTTATTTAAAAGGCAGCTAGGAGAATATACCTAAAAACATCTCTCTGCTACATATTTAAGTAAACAAACAGAGGCTAATCTCAAGAGAACTATAAATAATGCTAAATATAATTGCTGGGATACTTTTACAAATAGTCTATCCAGAGAAACATGGTGAGCCAATTATACATAAACTCATAAGCCACATCTGTGGGAAAAAAAACGTCCCCCATCCCACTCTAGTATGAGCTACTATTATAATAATACCCATTACAACAATGATAACGAAAATACAAAATTATTTGCGACTTTTCTAAAAAAGGCTAACATCAAGTAATAAAAGTATCATCACCCCAATCTCAATAAATCTGATATACCAGCCTCGCCCAGGATCTGAGCTGTCCATTCTTAGTTCATGAACTGAATGATGCAATTCAACATTTTAGGGCTAATGCTACTTTTAGCTACAATAATATATACCCTTCATGGATAAAGATTCTCACCCCTTCTTACAAACCGGAACTCCCTAATTTCTTTAACCATGCATCGGCCACATCCACATTCCCCAATGTTTGGAAATGCTCATCTCTTCTATCAATATTAAAGAAAAATAAACCCAAATATGACCATGGGTCTTACAGGCCTATAATGCTTACTCATGTCCTGGAAAAAGTAATGGAGGGAAAAGTAGTGATTTATCATTGATTGCTATGGTTTGTTGAGAAGAATAATATGATACCTCATACACAAACTGGATTCAGGAAACACCACTCATCAACAGATGCTTTTATACTGTTAACAAATGCAATAAATTAATCCCTATCTAAAATCAATGTCCTAGCTGCTGTATTCCTAGACTTTGAAGGGGCATACAACAATGTTAACCACCAGATATTTTTAGTTAAACTTGCAAGTCTTGGATTGCCCCCCCCCCAAGCTAGTATCCTTTATCAAATCTTTCGTAGAAAATCGAATGCAGGATGCAGTCCTGAGCTGCCCCCTCTTCTCCCTATTTCTCTGTAACATGAACCTCCCACACACAAATTTGCAATATGCCAATCTGGTATTATGGGCAACTGGCAACACCTTTGAGATTGCACATTCAAAGTTGTAAAATTCACTTTTCCAATTTGAAAAATTTTCTCAAAATTCTGATTTACCCATTGCAAATTTATCCAGACAAATTTACAAAATTGTGGAAACTAAAACAAAGAATGGAAGGGGGCAGGAGCATAATTTACTATGGGGTGACTGCCCCCTCCAGACCTCAGCTGCTTAAAAATAAATTTCTAAGTAAAACAACTATGAGGCTATATTTGAACAGAGTACAAAAAAGGCATTGAGTAGTATGTTCACCTTATTTGGTGGTCAGTAATATAAACTGTCCCAAATTAACACTTAGGTGACCTTTGACAATCTTTGTTTTACAAAAGTGACACTTTAAGAAGTTGATATAGTGGAGCCTAGTGATCAAATGAGCCACAAAGGAAAAGTTGAGTGATAGCAATTATAGCAAACCAAAAATTTAAATATTGATAATCTGTTCATTCCCAAAGACAACTGCCCCACCAAAGGAAAGCAGCACCTTCTTAAGCTGTTTGATGCCAATGATTCTAGCTTATTTTTCGCTGATTTCTTATCAACATTTTTTTTTTTTTTTTTTTTTTTTTTTTTTTTTAATATGGTGTCCGCTACTACCAAAATTGCATATATATATATATATATATATATATATATATATATATATATATATATATATATATATATATATATATATATATATATATATATCTATATCTATATATATAAAAATAAGTTGTGTGTCTGTCTGTGGATCAGGTGACGTCATGTTTCTGTGTTGACTGACGTCATGAAATTAGTTGTCGTCATTTTTGCTTTGACGGTGACGTCATTCAAGTGACGGTGACGTCATTCAAGATATTTAAGACATATGTTCACGTAGAAATCTATTAATGTTTAAGTTTACAATGACTGATGAACTTACCATGACAAAAGCCGATGAAGATGCTCAAAGAGTCTATGCCAAAAAACTTGCTGCTGATAGAGAAAGTCAGAAAAGAAAGCGTGCCGAGGAACTACCAGAGCAACGCGAAAGCAGACTTGCTGCTAAAAGAGAAAGTGAAAAAAGAAGGCGTGCCGAGGAATCAAAAGAACAGCAAGGAAACAGGCTTGAGGCTGATAGAGAAAGAAAGAACAGAAAGCGTGCCGAGGAATCAAAAGAACAGCAAGGAAACAGGCTTGAGGCTGATAGAGAAAGAAAGAACAGAAAGCGTGCCGAGGAACTACCAGAGCAACGCGGAAGCAGGCTTGCTGCTGATAGAGAAAGTAAGAAAAGAAAGCGTGCCGAGGAATCAGAGCAACCTGAAAGTTATCGCCTGGCATTCAGGTACAACCCAGTCGATGATTATAGCTTGAGTAGATGTGTTCAAATCGGGACAATGTCTAAAATTTGTCCCTATTGCAAGGCCTTGAAATTCAATGGTGAAACAATGGGAATGTGTTGCGCCTCAGGAAAAGTTAAACTTCCTCTATTGGCTGCACCACCAGAGCCATTGAAGACTTTCCTTACTGGAACTACGTCAGAATCTAAGCGTTTTTTGTCAAAAGTCAGAAAATACAACTCATGTTTCCAAATGACGTCGTTTGGAGCCCAAATCGAAAATCCAGATCAATTTATGTCTACTTTCAAAGTAAAAGGGCAAATTTATCATAGAGCAGGGTCCCTTCTACCATTCTCAGGCGAGAATCATAAATTTTTACAATTGTACTTCATCAGTGATAGAAATTCTGAATTGAATGCACGTTGCGAAATTTCTCCCAACGTTGAAAGGACAATCGTTTCCCAATTGCAACATCTTTTCCACGAAAATAATAATTTAGTGCGTCTGTTCAAAACAGCCATCGATTCGATGCCTACTGATACGCATAAAATTGTTATTTCCGCTGACAAAACGCCTCCTGGCCAACATGTGCGTAGATAAAATGCTCCAACTATCGACGAAGTGGCAATCGTTATGGTCGGTGATCAGTTTTTACCTCGAGATATTATTCTTCATAAGCGAAACGCTCAGTTGTTAAGAATTGCTGAAACTCATCGATGCTACGATGCCCTACAATATCCTATCATTTTTTGGGATGGAGCCGACGGCTATCACTTTAATATTAAATTGATGAATCCAGCCACTAACAAAGAAATGAATAAGAAATGCAGTGCAATGCATTATTATTCCTATAGACTAATGATTCGGCAGGATGAAGAAAATTATATTTTAAAATGCCGTGAATTGTTTCACCAATTCGTCGTTGATATGTATGCTAAAATTGAATCAGAACGTTTGCTATATATCCGCCTGAATCAGACCAAGCTCCGCTCTGAACAATACATTCATTTGCGAGATGCAGTTATAAATGACGGTAATACCACAAACGTTGGAAGATTAACAATTTTACCTTCGTCATATACTGGCAGTCCCCGTCATATGCATGAATATGCTCAAGATGCTATTGCGTATGTTCGTCTCTATGGTCGTCCAGATTTATTTATTACATTTACATGTAATCAATCTTGGGACGAGATACTGCAGCTTTTACTTCAAGGACAATCGGCGGTTCATAGGCATGACATTACGGCCCGTGTCTTCCGGCAAAAGTTGAAATCACTGATAAACTACATTGTAAAACTTGAAGTGTTTGGGTCAGTGCGATGCTGGATGTACTCAGTGGAATGGCAAAAACGAGGTTTGCCACACGCACATATACTAATCTGGCTACATAAAAAAATTACTTCGAACGAAATTGATGATGTGATTTCCGCTGAAATACCTGATAAAAATGTCGATAAGGGGTTACATGATATTATTGTAAAAAATATGATACATGGACCTTGCGGTGCACTGAACGAAAATTCACCATGCATGGCCAAAGGAAGGTGCACAAAGCAATATCCTCGACTTTTAGTATCAAACACAATTACTGGCAATGATGGTTACCCACAATATAGAAGAAGATCTACTGAAGATGGCGGTAAAACAGCAATAATAAAGAAGCGTAACGGTACCACCATCGAAGTAGATAACCAGTGGGTTGTTCCATATTCCCCATTATTATCAAAAACATTTAATGCACACATAAACGTTGAATACTGTAACTCCGTAAAGGCAATCAAATACATATGTAAATACGTCAACAAAGGCAGTGACATGGCAGTTTTTGGCTTGCAGCCCGAAATCAAAGATTTCGATGAAATCGTAGAATATCAGGCTGGAAGATACATAAGCAGTAATGAAGCTGTTTGGCGAATTCTTTCATTTCCGATACATGAACGTAGTCCAGCTGTTGTTCACTTAGCGGTACATTTACAGAATGGTCAACGTGTTTATTTCACGGAAACCAACGTGCAACAAAGAGTCCTGAATCCACCGGATACAACATTAACAGCTTTTTTTTCGCTTTGCAAAAATGATTCTTTTGCAAAAAAACTGCTGTATACTGAAGTGCCTTCGTATTACACGTGGAATACTAAAAATAAAGTATTTGAACGTCGAAAACAGGGTAAGTCAGTCGACGGCCAACCTACCATCTTCAAAGATACCACGATAGGAAGACTCTACACCGTTCACCCCAATCAACATGAATGCTTCTTTCTGCGCCTGCTTTTGGTGAATGTACCCGGTCCGACATCCTTTGAGTATTTGAGGACTGTAAATGGTACTATACATGACACTTACCGTAGTGCATGCCAAGCTCTGAATTTATTGGAGAATGACCAACACTGGGATAACTGCATCAATGACGCGTGCGAAACGTCAACCCCAAGTCAAATTCGTGCATTGTTTGGCATCATTTTAACAACTTGCTCTCCATCAGCTCCTACAGAGTTATGGGAAAAATATAAGTCAAAAATGTCCGAAGATATACTCCATCGAAAACAGTTAGAGACGTCAGATATGACTTTTGATTTTACATCAGAAATTTATAACTACACTTTAGTTGTTATAGAAGATCTGTGCGTACGTATGGCAAACAAACCTCTTCAGGATTTGGGAATGCCTTCACCTAACCGTATCGCTGCTGTTTCGACATGTGTAGAATTGGATCGTGAACAAAGTTACAGTACGAGTGATCTATTGTCGTATGTACAAAATAACATTTCCAAGTTAACGTCGGAACAAAAAGACATTTATGATACGATAATGCATTGTGTCGATAACAACGTTGGAGAAATTTTCTTTTTGGATGCGCCAGGAGGTACTGGTAAAACGTTTGTGATAAAACTGATTCTGGCATCAATTCGATCAAAAAATGATATAGCGTTGGCAATTGCGTCGTCCGGAATAGCCGCAACATTGCTGCCTGGTGGAAGAACTGCTCATTCTGCTTTGAAATTGCCTCTGAACTTGCATTCTACAGAAACTCCCACGTGCAATATTTCCAAATCATCTGGGATGGGTAAAGTATTGCAGCAATGCAAACTTATTATTTGGGATGAGTGCACAATGGCACACAAAAAATCGCTCGAGGCTCTGGATCAATGCTTGAAAGATTTGCGAGGGAAGTCCAAACCCTTTGGCAGCACATTAATATTGCTTGCGGGAGATTTCAGGCAAACATTACCTATAATACCTAGATCAACTCCTGCAGACGAAATGAATGCTTGCCTGAAAAATTCTAATTTATGGGCACACGTAAAAACATTAAAATTAACTACAAATATGCGTGTCCGATTGCAAAACGATGACTCTGGTCAAACGTTTTCAGATCAATTGCTGGCAATGGGAAACGGAAAGCTCCCAGTAGACTCAATTTCAGGACGTATACAACTACCTGCTGATTTCTGTAATTTAGTGACGTCCAAAAATGATTTGATTGAAAAAGTATTTCCGAATATTCTAAAAAATTATAAAAATAATAAATGGCTAAGTGAAAGAGCGAGTCTCGCACCCAAAAATATAGACGTCCACGAAATCAACAATATTGTTTTGACCAAGATTCGAGACCAGGCAGTCCTTTACAAGTCAGTCAACACAGTTTTGGAACCAAATGAAGCGGTTAATTATCCATCTGAATTTTTAAATTCCATAGATCTTTCAGGGTTTCCACCACACGTGCTACAACTAAAAATAGGCGTACCAATAATACTTTTAAGAAATATAAACCCACCAAAGCTTTGCAATTGAACTCGACTTGCCGTAAAAAAAAACAATGTAAAACCTAATAGAGGCCACAATCTTGACAGGGCCTTTTAAGGGTGAGGCTGTTCTTATTCCTCGTATTCCCATGATTCCAACGGATCTGCCTTTTCAATTTAAAAGATTGCAATTCCCAATTCGATTAGCATTTGCAATCACCATTAACAAAGCTCAAGGTCAATCATTAGAAAAATGTGGTATAGATCTTAATACTGATTGTTTTTCCCATGGACAATTGTACGTTGCGTGTTCGAGGGTCGGTAAACCTGACAATCTATTTATATGCAGCGACAATTGGACAGCGAAGAATGTTGTATATTCGCAAGTTTTACGCAGTTAATTTGTATTTTGGAACCAAATGAAGCGGTTAATTATCCATCTGAATTTTTAAATTCCATAGATCCTTCAGGGTTTCCACCACACGTGCTACAACTAAAAATAGGCGTACCAATAATCCTTTTAAGAAATATCAACCCACCAAAGCTTTGCAATGGCACGCGACTTGCCGTAAAAAAAAAAATGGAAAACCTAATAGAGGCCACAATCTTGACAGGGCCTTATGAGGGTGAGGCTGTTCTTATTCCTCGCATTCCCATGATTCCAACGGATCTGCTTTTTCAATTTAAAAGATTGCAATTCCCAATTCGATTAGCATTTGCAACCACCATCAACAAAGCTCAAGGGCAATCACTAGAAAAATGCGGTATAGATCTTAATACAGATTGCTTTACCAATGTACAATTGTATGTTGCATCTTTGAGGGTCGGTAAACCTGACAATCTATTTATACGCACAGACAATGGGACAGCGAAGACTGTTGTATATTCACAAGTTTTACGTAGTTAATTTGTATTGTATCTATCTATCTATCTATCTATATAAAAACGAGTTGTGTGTATGCATATTTGTTTGTTTGTAAAAAGAGCGTTTGCATATGACGTCATTATTAGTACATACGGCTTTGTATATGGACAGACAATGAGAAAGCCAAGAATGTTGTATATTCGCAATTTTTACGTAGTTTGAAACACATATATAAATCTATCTATATTCACAGGTGGGACACAGGGACGCAACTACAATGGCGCGTAACTAATATGGCGCGTAACGACTTACGCGCGCGGGGGGGCTTGGGGGGGAGCGAAGCGCCCCACCAACTAGGTGTTGGGGTGGCGCGAAGCGCCACCCCAACAGCTAGTTTTTATATATATAGATAGATGTCCCGGTGTCCCGGTCGTCATTTGTGTCCCGATGTCCCGGTGTGTAATTTCGTCAATCAACAAACATGACGTCATTCGACACACAAACATGACGTCACTCGACACACACACACAGACAATTTATTTATATATATATAGATAGATATAGATTTTCATGATTCTAGCTGAAATAGTTTGATAAATTTACTATGCATGCAAACACAGACAGAATATATGTAAGTATCTTCACAGCGTATCTAATGACAGAAAAATAGAGGCAATTTTACCTTGTGTTTGACTTGGTTTCCAACATAAGAGAGGGGGTTAATACTTATTTGTATATATATAGATTTCAAAAATGTCACATGTTTTTTTCCTCATAAGTAAAAAACTAAAAAGAAAAAAACACCGGGACACAAATGACGACCTGTATATTCGGCTAGTTTACAACAGCCGAACAACAGCTAGTCTATATATAAAAAAATAAGTTGTCTGTGTGTGTGTGTGTGTGTCGAGTGACGTCAGGTTTTTATGTCGACTGACGTCAGTTTGTCGACTGACGTTATTTTAAGGATTGAGCTGTATGCGTCATGAAGTTGTTTGTCGACTGACGTCATGTTTGTCAACTGATGAAATTACATACCGGGACTCAGGGAATATAAATGACGACCGGGAACCTCAAAGAGAAATTACAGATCGGGACACCGGGACACAAATGACGACCGGGACACAGGGAATATAAATGACGACCGGGACACAGGGACACATCGTTAGAATAATGAGGTATAGATCTGAATACGGATTGTTTTTCCCATGGACAATTATATGTTGGATGTTCAAGAGTCAGTAAACCTGAAAATCTATTTATATGCATAGACAATGGGACAGCGAAGAATGTTGTATATTCGCATGTTTTACGTAGTTAAAAACACATATATATATATATATATATCTATCTCTTCACAGGTGGGACACAGGGACGCAACTACAATGAGACGTAACGACTTACGCGCGCGGGAGGGCTTGGGGGGCGCGAAGCGCCCCACCTCTATATATATAAAAATAAGTTGTCTGTGTGTGTCGAGTGACGTCATGTTTGTGTGTCGACTGACGTCATGTTTGTCGACTGACGTCATTATAAGGATTGAGCTGTATGCGTCATGAAGTTGTTCGTCGACTGACGTCATTTTTGTCAACTGATGAAATTACATACCGGGACACCGGGACACAAATGACGACCGGGACACAGGGAATATAAATGACGACCGGGAACCTCAAAGAGAAATTACAGACTGGGACACCCGGACACAAATCATGACCGGGACACAGGGAATATAAATGACGACCGGGACACAGGGACACAACTACAGCGGGGACGCCGGGGGCAAAGGCGGGATATATAAATGACGACCGGGACACAGGGATTGTTCGAATAGAAATTACAGACCGGGACACCGGGACACAAATGACGACCAGGACACCGGGACACGGGGAATATAAATGACGACCGGGACACTCAAAGAGAAATTACAAACTGGGACACCGGGACACAGGGAATATAAATGACGACCGGGACACAGGGACACATCATTAGAATAATGAGGTATAGATCTGAATTTGGATTGTTTTTCCCATGGACAATTATATGTTGCATGTTCAAGAGTCGGTAAACCTGACAATCTATTTATATGCAACATATATATATATATATATATATATATATATATATATATATATATATATATATATATATATATATATATATATATATATATATATATATATATATATATATATATATATATATATATATATATATATCTCTATTCACAGGTGGGACACAGGGACACAGCTACAATGGCGCGTAGCTATTATGGCGCGTAACGACTTACGCGTGGGGGGGGGGAGGGCTTGGGGTGGCGCGAAGCACCAGCCCTACAGCTAGTATATATATATATATATTCCCAAGATACGCTCTTTTGACAATGTACATGCACAAAGCGTATTTTGATTTAGTTCAAATTTTCCTTCAATATTATAAATGTTGTCGTTCGGTAGTAGTAGTGGTGGTAGTTATAGAAGTATAGGTCCCGGCACAGTCCCATCAGACGCCCAAGCTAGAGAAAAGTATCTTAAATCTTTCTTATTTTGTTAATTTATGATTATTATTAATATATAAGTTGTTTAAATCTTAATTGATACGCAAAGTTAAGTAATTATGAAATTATTACTACCTTTAGCACAGTTTACAAGGTAGATCTAGACAGGATTTTTAATCACATTGAAAATAAAATAAAAAATGTTTATAAGAAATCATTAAAAAACAAGCTAGAATCATTGGCATTATAGACATGTTTACAAGGCAGATTAATACAAAAAAAGACATTTTTCTGGTGGCTTCAAATGCAGTAACATATTGTGAAGTGGCTTTTCTTTATAGAGTTCTGGGAAAAGTTCAGTACTTGAAAGCTTAGTTGGTCAATCCTTTTTGCCCAGAGGAACTGGTATAGTCACAAGATGTCCTATTGTTTTACAGCTTATTCACGTTTCCAAAGAGGGCTCTGACTACAAGAGTGAAGAAGAAGGTAATTTTTGTTTATATTGCAGAAGAGGAAGGTAATGTACCATTCTAAAAAAGAAGATTGTATGAAAAACAAACGTTATTTATAAATAGAAGTTGGTTTTATATTTATGTCTTGTTTTCTTTTATTAGGTTCGTTTTCTACCAAATGAATACGTCCAAAAAAAGAACAAGAAACTTTAGCATCTGATAATATTAAACTAAAAAAAAGTATGTTGACTATAAACTGAATAATCTCTGGTTCCCAAAACCTATAGTTAGGTTTAAATCAAGGTATGAAGTTTCAACTATACTAAAAACAGCCTTTATTTCTCCTACTAATTTACATTTCCAAACTTGCTCAGTTTGCGTTTGTGATCGTTAGGCGATGGTCAATATTACTGATCTCAAATGTTCTGCAGTTGCTAATGCAAGACTGCCATATCTGGAAGACATTTCTGTTTTTGGATATATTTCCTATCAAACATGGTGTTCGAGATGATAAGGGTGTGAATACTGCACAGTTTTATGTGCCTTCGTCTGCTGTCATTGCTTCAGTGCGGAGTAACTGGTCCGATAACTTGCTGCTATAACACTTGGCTTTAACACGCGGTGGCTTTGAGGTCAGCCAACATAATCACAACATCATAGGGCGAGGTCTTAGACAGGTCGTTGGGCAACGCTGAATAGAAATTACATTTCGTTTTCGTTTCAGCTCCATTTGTTGGAGCCTAACAGATAGAGATTGTCGCTTTTCAATGCTTCCGACTGAGATTAGCACTTATGATTCTATCTGAGATAGGATGGAATGGCAGTTTATAATTCTTTGACCTATCCTTGAGGACTAGCACAACCCCGGTCTTTCTGGTAATTTGCTGGTCCGACCACAGAAAATGATGCACCTCACCGATGGATTCAGCTCCGTTCCCGTATTACATCTAGGGTGATGAATCGTTTAAGTTTCATTGCCAGAAGTGATGTTCCTTTAGGAAAATTCAAGGTCAAAACACTCCAGATGGCAATATGGCGGCTACTTTAGAGTAAAAGATTTTAATGACAGTCATTTTTGGTCCAGGGACAGACAATGGTTAGGATAAAGGAAGATTCTTCATATGAGGCAGTTTTTACGCTTTTCATTGCGATCAGTTTCAGGTGGAAGGTTGGAAGCCCAAAAAAACCCTAGGCCTGGGATTTGAGTAGAGCTAGGTAAACCTAGATACGCTCCCTGGGGTGGGCTCCACCTGCCAGTGAGGTTGAGGTCAGCCTTTTATAATGTAGTATTGTGTTTGGATAATCCATACCCAGAGGCACATGATTAGCAGAGCCTTATCCTGGACGAACCCCATCCTTTATAATTACGTGAAATTAAATACCGAAGTTATCTAGTTTTTGTTACACGTATCAGTTTGTTTTTTTTTTGGGGGGGGGAGGAAGTCCACTCAAAAGGTTTCTATGAAACGCTTGACAACTATGGTGTTTCTCATTATGTTTACTAGCAAAAAAGTATGAAACATTATTCGTTCTTGGGTAGGTCAAAAGTAGATGGCAGTAACGTATTTAATCTCGTAGGTCTATGTATGTTAAAATTTAATCTATATTCCTCCATTCTTCTCTCTCTTGCAACCCCCTCAACCTCTCCTCCTCCAAGCATAAAAAGAGCGATTTTGGATCTCTAAGTTCTTAAGAATTATTAAAAAAATTTAACATCTTTGTATTATATATTTCAATATTTTCGGGTGTTAGTCACAAACTGGCCTGTCCTTCCCTATTTTGTGAATTTTATCGATGTTTTCTCGTTTCCCTGTTTTCGGTTGATTGTGAATCTTATCAGAAAATGACCTTATTCAGGTGTGTCTTCGTTGTAGTATCAGTAAAGGAAAGAATTTCATCCTTTTTGGTATCCTCTTATTTTTGTTTCATTCAGTTTATAAGAATCGTAAAAAAATTTCTGCTTTTTATTTTTTTTCTCTTTCTTTCTTTTGTTTTTTCTTTTTCGTCTTTCCTTTGCTTTGTTTCTTTTGTCTGATTTTGAGCAGGATTGATTTAATTTATATACTTATTGCATTTAACTTATTTTATGAGTGATATTTTAATCTTCATAATCGTTTTTTTATTTAGTGCTTAGTTGAAACAGTCTTTCCCCTTCTTTACAAGCCTAAGAGCCTTTTGGGGAATAACACCAGGTTTTTCTTTCCATGTTTAGTTAATTATGAATAACTCCTATCTTCTACTTATAAAACTAACTTATTTTTTTAATTATTTGATCAAACGCTAATAAATAATTTCTGAACTAAAATGTAAATTAACTTGCATAACTTTTGTTTTAGGTACGGGCGATTATGATGAGTGGGCCAGATTTTTGCACACAAATACAGTTTTTACAGACTTCAGAAAAGTTCAAGAAGAGATTCAAGCATACACCAATAAAATTGCTGGAAGTAACAAGGGAGTTAGTAGCGATGCTTTATACTTGAAGGTATATTCTCAAAAAGTGGTGAACTTAACGCTGGTGGACCTGCCCGGCCTAACAAAGGTAATTTTTGGAGAAAAAATACCATGACTATCTGGAGATAAAACAACCATGGTAACTTAGAAGTTAGCCAAGATGAATTTCTATTTGTGAAACTGATCCAGGCTTGAAAACTACTACTGCTACTCCTGACAACTCACTGCAGCACCAAACCGACTGAGGCCAACACAGCTTTGCCTAATCCTCCCCCATCCTAATCTATTTAAAGCTTCCCTCCCCCCCCACACCTAGAACTTCCTTTTTCCCGCGACTCTTTCCTTACAACATCCTCCTACCCAATTCGGGATGACCTGCTTTTGGTTTAGCCCTAGACGGTTGGCCGACAAGGACAATGTTTGGCAGTCTGTAATCCTTCATTCATTCCTATGAAGCTTGCAAATTCCCTGTAAATTATATTAAAGCAAATAAACCATCTTATTTGAATTCTAAATAAAAATAAAATTCTAAAATAGACGAAACTGAAAATTTTTACATATTTTTACAGAGACAGGTGTAAGAGCTGTTACTTAACCTTGCGGGAGCGAGGATCGAGCCCCGGGTCCTGTATTGGCAAGCTTCCTTGAACTAACTTCCAGTTAAATCAATCCTAATTGAAGCCATTTTCAATTTTGCGACTTTTCATGTTTTTAAAGTTTTTAACTTTTTTTACATTTTGACTTTTTCTATTCAATCTTATTATAAAAGGTATATTCCCTGTATTTAGTATATACCCTTATATTAAATGTATATATATATATATATATATATATATATATATATATATATATATATATATATATATATATATATATATATATATATATATATATATATATATATATATATATACCCTAGACAGTGTACGCATATTCCCTAGTATATTCCCTGATTCAAGTATACTTTAACGAGGTAAATTCTTGGACATGTGCCTGGATCTCATAATAAAAAACTGGTTCTTTTTTTTTGGGGGGGGGGGGGGGCAAATATCTGGATTGTAAAGAATTCGCTGCTGTGCTACCTATTCGCAGAAAAGTGATATCGTAGAAGTTCGGGGATTCAAAATTCGTGGAAATCCCCGGGTTTTCAGGGATCTCCCTTAGAATCTTGCCAAAAACGAAGCGCTTGGCCCTAGGGGTGTCAAAATTTTTAATCCGGTCCTGTTAATATTATTGAATTAATATCATTATTTTAATGATAATTAAGTTTGATTCAATAATATTAATTATTAATCGTTTCCAATATTAATTTTTAACATTAATTAATCAATTATATTAATATCCTTAGATAAATCCTCTGAGAACATCTAGCATGTTTTTTAAAAATAATATAAATTCGAATTCTCTTATCTATTCATATTCGTGTTCCCTGTATAACCTACTTTTGAGATTTATAAAAATAAAATATTCTTGAAAGAAATACCTCTAAAATCCTATAAAATTTTGGGAATTACTTTGACATGCATAAAAAACTTCCTAACTACGACAGAGCACATACGCGGGATTTTGTCTCGGAAGGGGCAAACACTTAAAAGGGGGAACACCAGCAAGTTGCAAAGTAGACGAAAAGCACGTGGTATTGTGGGCAAATGATTGGGTATTCCCGTCACCTGGTGTATATCATTGAACATCTCATACGCCGTACAGTTCTGTCATACTTTGCACGTCCCCAAAATGCTTGGCACACTAGTCAAAACGCTTGCCACAGTTCCGCCACACTTGGCACGCGACACCTGTGTAAAGAATTTTTAAGAGTGGGTAACCCCTCGATTGTGAGGAAGAGTGGAAAAATCTTTGGATTTCAGAGCCACAAGGCCTGAACTTCCACTTCCTCTTCGTATATTCTATGCTGATCAACCATTAAAAAGCCATAAAAAAGTAAGCAATTATTACGGGAATTCTACTTTTTTCACATAAAAACAAAGCTATCCTATAATCCGCCACACTTGGCACGCGACACCTGTGTAAAGAATTTTGAGAGCGGGTAACCCCTCGGTTGTGAGGAAGAGTGGAAAAATCTTTGGATTCCAGAGCCACAAGGCCTGAACTTCCACTTCTTCTTCGTATATTCTATGCTGATGAACCAGTCATAAAAAAGTAAGCAATTATTACGGGAATTCTGTTTTTTTCCTATAAAAACAAAGCTATCCTATAATAGAATTTAGTAGTCTTTATTTTTCCTTGTTTCTGACGTGGAATTGTTGGGTATGTCTTCTCACCTACACCTCATATAGAAACTAAACTTAGCTCAGTGACACGCGATTAGCTTTATAATATGTTTTTCATTACTAGTCTTAAAGTATGAAATCCTGAATAACAGATGATTAATAGACAGTTGTCGCGTCAAAAACATGGGAGCTGTTCCCGCTATCTACTAGTGATTTACCCTGAGTTCAATATAGATTATAGCAATTGATCTTTTTTCCTGATTTTCATTAGAAAGTACATCCTCTTTGGTATTTTCATTGAAAAAATCGATAAAAAACTGAATTGAACCAACATTCTCTAGATTTTGAAAAATACATTTTGCCACCTGACCAACACCACCTCACCTCAACCCCACCTGCATGGTATGGGGATTTTGATCTTTCTCCATTAGATTTCGAAAAAAAATATGTTATTTTCATATCAATACCTTTTTTGGTATTTCTATTGAAAAGAAAATTAACCCCCCCTCCTCCTTTTGCTTAAATTTTTAAAATATAGTTTCCTCTCCTTAACATTTTCATAGATTGATGCCGCCGTTTTACCATAACAGTAACAACTAAAAACAAATGGGTTGAAAAACATTGGAAATGGACTGACGATACATCGATTTCTTTTGACTAGACAGGAATTGCCAACTTTCCTACCTCGACTTCCCTAGCCAATTAAAACGATTCTATTTGAAAGAGAATGGTTTTTGTTGGCTGTAAGTGATTCCAATATATTTGTAAACAACATCGATAAAACTAAAAAAAAAAAAAAAAAAAAAAAAAAAAACGATACTACGGCCAGTAAAGAGAAAAGAGATCAAGGACTAAAACAATGGGGGTATTTCGCCTGTATGTAAACTAGGTGTCTTCAGCACAAGATAATAAGAAAAAACACTAAACTAAAAACAAATAAAACCACCACCAATATTTGTATTTATTAATATTGGTGGTGGTTTTATTTTTTTTTAGTTTGGTGTTTTTTCTTTTTATCTTGTGCTGTAGATGCCTAGTTTACATATAGGCGAAATATCCGCGTTGTTTTAGTCTTTCATCTCTTTTTTTTCATTGAGTTGTATCTCTTTTTGTTCTTTTTTGTCATAGCTGGCCAGTTCGGCTTAAGAACTTTCATTTGTTACAGTAGTAAGTAACTTCATGATTTATTATGGGGGCGGAACGTTTGTAGTTATCAGGTGTTATATTTTAAGCAATCAAAATCAAAGTTTAAAAAATCGACGAGAGAATCTTTCTTGAAATTTCACGAATGCTTGTAGACCCTGATTCAGCTGAGAGCAAAAGAGTATGTTCCATTCAAGATCGTATCCAGCGGGGGGATTACCAGGGTTGAATCCCCTTTCTACAAAATTGTTGTGCGAATCGCAAAAAAGCAACAGAAATACACATATAAATTTGTTTTCTGAGCTACGGCCTTAATACCATTTTATGGCTACGGCCTTAATGGCATTAGAGGCCACAATATTTTCGTATTTGTGCTGTTTTTATGTGGAAGTCATGTAATTTTTAGTGTTTATAATCAATTTAA
The DNA here is from genome assembly GCF_032884065.1 of Artemia franciscana. Taxonomy (NCBI): domain Eukaryota; kingdom Metazoa; phylum Arthropoda; class Branchiopoda; order Anostraca; family Artemiidae; genus Artemia; species Artemia franciscana. The sequence goes on along the minus strand of NC_088883.1, from coordinate 23,629,288 downwards.
ATATAACGGATTTCGATTCAGCTTATAGTCCTATAGGCGGAAATAATTGAAAATTCTCAATCAGTTAAAAAATATTAACTAATCTTTTTAATCTATTCTTGTTCTCTTGTGATTTTGTTTCAAAGCTTTTTTATAAATGTCAATAGTTACTACCACTTACTATATTCGGTGGGCTTGGTCAACTGTAGTCGACTATAGCAAATTGGTTGGAATGAAAATAGTAAGAAAGGCAGAGCCAAATGCCTGTAAATTTTGAGGGCCAGAATGATTATAAATAATTTTTGAGACCACACTGGCTAATCATGACAAAACAAAAAGCCACAAGGAGAGAAACGAGAACAATAAGAGCCAGTGAATAAGTTTAGTTTCAGTGTTTATTTTGAGGTTTTGTTTTTAAAAGCCCTTTGGACTTTTATTTGTACATTTCCTTTTATTATTCTGCACTGAGGACGGTTGAGTGGGGGTCTCAACCGAAATATTTTTTTCTTTTGTTTTTTTGCTGGCTATTATTGTCCTCGTTTCTCTCTTCTTCGTGGTTTTTGTTTTGGAATGATTATAGTAACTTTGGGTGGAAATTGTAACAGGGTTGAACAGCCTTGTCAGGGAAGTAACTGCGAGAGACTCTAGCTACTTTTCAGATAAAACCTTCTTGGTTAGGTAATGCAATTGTTAGTGATGGCAAAAAACGTAAAAAAAAGCTAGATATTTTGGAATTGGAGATCGGATTGAGATGGAGTTGGGATTGGAATCGAAAATTTTTCGGCGTCTCTCATCACCTATAAATTCTTATGCACTATTGTGTTTCTATTATTAATCTGATAAGGATCCACCTACGCAATACGATCCAGTTTTTTCTTTTTAATATGATGACCTCAGTAAATCAGGAATCTACGAATTCCATCTGTATCTTATCTGTCCACTTTGTTATTTGAAGAGCTGATACGGGGAGTGACAGACAAAAATGTTGACACTTTTTCCTTGGCCTATAAAAATTATTATTCTTTTACGGATTCAGATAGCCCTCAAAGATGATAGGCTTCACTATATTTGATTATCTAACTTGCGGTTATAAACCGAACAAAAACACGTATCAATTTGTCGCTTGAAAGGTGTGGTTACGCGAGAGTGGAGCCTTTCCCCCGACGTTTTGAGTGCCAACAATGGCAAGCACAACAAAGCTAATATAACAAAGAAAAGCAGTATAATAAAATAGACTAACAGATCAGTAGAACAGAAGAAGTAAAGCTGCATTGACAATTAGAAGTATTTACAAACAGTATAGACCGCCACTCATATTTCGTATTCATCATGTTCATCATTTATTATTAACCCACAAAGATATCCCAATCGAGGATAGAACAAGCAAACTAAATTAATAAAACGACTAAAAAACTAAACACTTATCCTATAATATACATAAATGACAAGAGAAAATATAATTTCACTAATGAAATTATATCTTTCACTAATCCAAGAGTCTCTAGTCCAGAGTGGTAGGCCTAACAAGAACTTACAAAATCGATAAAAGCATGACCGGATGGTACGTTTGTTTCGATCGGTTAATAGAGCCCAAAACGGGGAAAGACCAATAACGTGTGGCTGCACCAGCGCATTGAAAAGCCTTGCTCTGATATGTCTATTATAATTTGCCTTGGCAGATATAAGTAGACCAAAAGATTTTTGGATCTTGCTGGTCAAATGTTCAACTAGCAGTGATCTTGTAGATCTCACATCACAACCGATTGGGAGCCCGAGGTAAGCTAAACTAGGCGCTGGTCTCACGACACAATTTCCAAGTCGGATATCAGGAACGTCATCTGAGCTTTGACGGTTGAAAACAACAATTTCGCTGTTACTTTTGTTAAAAGACAGGTTTAATTCGGAATAAGTGTTGCTTAGAACATCGAAGTTCTTCTCTATCATCCCAAAAGAACGGCTTAAATTTAGTATATCATTGGCATAATTTAACAGTGATATATCTATACCTCTAAACACAAGACTCATCTCAACATCTTTTCGTGATTCTATAACACTATTGTCATAAAGGGGAGGGGTTCTATATAGTATAGGCTCATTAGAAAAAAAATATATAACCATAAATTGCACGAGAGATAGCCAAAAAGAAACTGTGCAGGGCCAATAAAGGGTGCCATAATTCGTAGTATCTCAGGTAGTTTATAGCAGCATACGGAGGATTGTCTCCAGACCACATCACACACACTCTCCGGAATCACAGTCCGCACATACGTATAGAAAAACTAGAATGCGTTGATATCACCTGCGGTCTCCTAAATTGACTGATTTCTAACACTGTAGCTATGACACTCAACTGTGGTTAAAATTATATTAAGAGATAATATAATTTTTTGTGAGACTTGCTGCTTATTTGTGTTTAGGTCACGTATTGCGCATGGTAGATGTCACTCGCTGTTGACACCGTCGATGTCTCCTTGGATGTATACCTTATTTTTCCTCTCAACAGCAGAGCTTGTGTAGACACCAGTTGCGTGGAGTCGTATCTTGCCCATAGAGGGATTTCAACACACATCTTTAGACTATGTGTTAACCTCCAGTGCTCCCACAGCCAATCAGTTCGGAAAGATCTTGGCTCTATTCCGGGAGTGAAAACAGAAATTTATGTTGTGACCTACAGCTGTGTTCGAAATCCAGTTTCCAGCTGCGAGAGTGGTTGGTTTTGACGCAGCGCCAATTATTGTCGCGACGATAGCTATGTGTTGCTTTGAAAAATGTTTGCGCAACTGGTGTCTATATAGCCTGTCATTATATCATTATATATATGTCATTATATAGGCTGCTCAACAGAGTTATTTCTAGTTGTTCCATGGTCAACCTCAGCCACTTTGTTACTGTGAATTGAAACTCGCTTCAACAATCCATCCTGAACCGTGTTCATCAAAAATCTTCGGGATTTTTTTTTTTAATATAGCTTGAGGGTAACACAGTGGCAAATCAGGACCCAGAGTCTATCCTGGCTACCGCAGGACTGACGGAGAAGGTCCCGTCGGTCTAATATATTCTCATGAAACATCATTTGATACCCCATGCACCATAGATGGCCCAGGGGGAACTGTTTATTTATTATTATTGTTTTGGTTTATGGTTTATGTTATTTTTTATTATCTGTATTATTATTGTTTCATATTTTTGTTTGATTTATTATTATTTACTATTATTGTAATCATAATAGGAAATTGTTTCGTTAGTTTGCGTTTTCTCTTGTTTCTCTAGCTCCTTCTCTTTTACTCCTGTGTCTCAAGATCCGTTTTTCTCCTCATTCTCACCCTGTTAATAACCTATTTTAGCCTCCAATTGCACAGAAGGAGAGTTGCAGTGTTTTTTAACCCTAAAAATAAACGCAAATCCATTCCAAACAGTGTTAGTGTAAATGTTCTTTTTGATATTTTTCTTCAAGTATTTCGTTTTTTGTTTTGTTTTGTTTCTTTAATTGTGATAGGAAGAAAACATCAGCTACATTTTCTGCTGTATCTTTAGCTGCTCCTATTTTCCTCCTTCGCCCCAATCTCCGTTTCTTTCCTCATTTTCATGCTGTCAGTAATCCCCAATCTCTCCCCACTGCTCCCCTCTTTTTTTCTTGTTTTTTACCGAATGAATAGTTTATAGATGTTCTTTTTGCCTCCTGATTTTGACGACTCCAGAGAGTCGTCAGTGCTTTAAATGCTAAGAATAAATGAAAATCAATTCCGAAAAGTGCTAATCTAAATTTCACTTTCGATTTTTCTCTTCATTTATTTTTTTTTTTTTTTTCAGCCATTTTCATTTGTCTTTGTATTGTAATTGTAATAGATAAAAGCTTGTTTAGTTTGCATTTTCTCTTGTTTCTCTATCTCTTCTTCTCTTCCTCCTATGTTCGTTTCTGTTTCTGTCTCCGTTTCTGTTCTCAAATTCTCCCAACCTGAAATCTCACTTCCTCTTCTTCCTCTCTCAAGCTTCTTTTATTGTGAGGGAATGATCAGCGTTATTTAAACTACAGTGCTATATACAGGGTGAATGTCCACAAATTGGTTAATGTTGACATTCACTGGTGAATGTCCGAAATACTTTTTTTTCTCTCCTTGGATTTAGTCAATGCTGCCAGTCAATTTTTTCAATATAAAGCAAGGTTTGATGCTGACACATTAGGTTAGGTTTGGTTAGACGAGGTTAGGTTGGCTTAGGTTAGCTTAATCCTAATCTAGCTTAACCTAACCTTGTATAAACTGACATAATCTAACCTAACTTTAACTTTTATCATCATAGGTTGCATAAGACTGAAAAAGCTGACTCGCATAACTAATTGAATCAGAGAGACAGAGACACTTTTATTATACGTATCATAAGTATACAAGAGAACCACATCATCCACTTTCGAAAGTCAAAGACTTGTTTGTAGTGGCTAATAAACATTCAATGAACAACAATACCGACAACATTAAAAAAAAATGAAATGAAATGAGACAAAAAAGTGGGGAAAGATAAGAAAAAAAAATCACACTTAAAAAACAAGACAATAAACCATCCCATTTATATTATTTACTTAATATCTTCCCAGAAGGTGATTCTTCAGTCTACTCTTAAACTGGCCAACATTTTCTGATAACCTTATACTCATTGGTAAAGAATTCCATACTACTGGTCCTGCAATCGAAACACAGAAAAGGGAATTTTGAAGATTCACCGATGAATGTCGACATTAACTAGATTTCAGACATGCAACATATATATATATATATATATATATATATATATATATATATATATATATATATATATATATATATATATATATATATATATATATATATGTATATATATATATATATATATATATATATATATATATATATATATATATATAAATATATATATATATATATATATATACATATATATATATAAATATATATATATAATATATATATATATATATATATATATATATATATATATATATATATATATATATATATATATATATATATATATATATATATATATATATATATATATATATATATATATATATATATATATATATATATATATATATATATAAATCAGGGACGTATCCAGGATTTTTTTTAGGGTGTTTTTACAAAAGAATTTCTTTTTTGAGGGAGGGGGGTACAAAAAACTTTAAAAAACCCATCCAAAATTTATTTATGTTACATTTTACGAATTGGACAAACATTTCGGAAGCAGGGAGGGGGGTCAAAATTTCATTATGAATGGGCCTTAAGAAACTTGCCCATATTCCACAAAACCCTACTGTTTTTCTGTGAAATGCCGAAAATGGGAATGTAGGAAGTCGTCGTATATAAATTTATTTTTAAGGAACTGACGCAATGGACGTTCTCTGTGGAAGGGTTATTCCGGTGAAGTTAGGCATAATCGGCGTGGTGAATCGGTCCCAACAGGGTATTGTAAATAATAAGAAGTTTTGAAGGATGAGGCATTGTTCCTTCAGCGGAAGTATCTGACGCTTGCAAGCCAAAATGGGACACCCCACTTATCTAAGACGTTGAATAGACTTTTATTGCATCACATTCGGAAATGCCTACCTGATTTGAAGGTAATTGGATTAAACCCCCTTCCAAACGTTTGCTTAGCTTATAATTAATTTTTAGGCAACATAATGGATCAATCAGATTGCTTATTAAAGAGGATGAAAATTATGATTGGTTAATAATTAGTTAATAAAATATTTATTCCAAAAAATTGACTATCACAAGCCCAGATTGATGGAATTTGCATTTCATTGTAAAAAAACGACGAATAAAATAGAAGCCCAGTAAATTGAAAAAAAGGGAAAATAACTTGACATCAAAAACATAAAATGGCTGAAAGCGAATGTTCATATAAAACTGTCTAAAGAATACATTAGTACAAAGTATACATAAGCATAGACAATCAGGGTATCCCTAGACATTGATGTCTAGGGAAAAATTTTACGTTTGAAGAAGATGTCTGTTGGCATGCTCTGTCCCCGCTTTTTCTGCTCTGTGCCGGTAGCATGCCAATACAATATTAAAAAGATTGTTGTAATGGGAGGGGCTCTATCACCACTTACGCTAAAAATAAGCGTAAAACAAAGATATTCGTATTCGTATTTTTCGTATTCGTTTATTTAAATAGCTATCGTAGCACTCAAAAATGAACGCTAAATTACGCTACTTTTACAATCACAAAATTACAATTAACACTTGTTAAATGTTCTTACGAAATATGGTACAAAGGAGTTTGCAAATCTGTTCGTACGGCACTTGACTGGCTCTAGTTTGTTGTAATGCCTAGTATGTCTGCTGATTGATGCGGATGGTGGAAGTATGGATCGGTGCTTCTCGTTTGTTAATAGTGATTTCCCAAATTTCATTATTAGCTCATGTCTTCGATCGAATAAGGTGGGCAAATTCAAGAGCTCAAGGGCACTTTCGTAGCTGCTGAAACTGGGTTCAAGTATTATTCTAGTAGCGCGTCTTTGGACATGTTCTAGTTCATCTGTCATGTAAGCTATGTTCTGAGTTTGGGGACCCCAAACGGGACAGCAATACTCGAGGAAAGGCCTGATGTAGGTTGTATACGCCAGCAGGAGCTGACGATCAGAGAAGCCTAACCTGCGCACACTTGTTAAACTCTGGATTGAATAGTGAACCTTGTGCACAATATTGTCTACATGCAGCTTAAACGAGCAGTCACTTGTAAATGTTACGCTTAGGATTGTTGCAGAGGAAACAATTGGAAACAGAGCATCTGGGATAGTGATATCCCGCTTGAGTGGATTAAATCGTAAAACTTTTGATTTCTGTTCATTCACTTGTAGACTATTCGACTTACACTGGTTGATGAAGTCTGTGAAGAAAGTCGGGTCAGACTGCTGCTTTGTTACTGCATTTTCGACTATATATTTGAGAAGTGCAGATAAGTCATCAACAAACTTGAAACGCTCTTCAAATTCTGCAAGGATAGGGTTGATAACGGCAAGAAATAAAAGAGTAGCTAATTTCGTTCCTTGGGGGCATCCACAGGTTAATTCTGACCACTCAGAGTAGGGATCTTCTGCAAACAAAGGGTAAACTGATTGCTGTCTCCCTTGTAAAAATTCTCTCACTAATAGTAGTATTTGTGTTTTAGCTCCCATTTCTTTCAGATTTGTGAATGCAGTCATGTGTTTGATAAGGTCGAATGCTTTTCGGTAGTCCGCCAGAAATAAGTCGACAGTACTATTAGAAGTGTCCAACCACTGGACGATTAAGTGATACATTTGCACTAGATATATTGAAGTGCTAATGCCTCGTATGCAACCATATTGGTACGGATCGATCGCAGGAGCAATTTGTTCTAACAAACAACGGTAGATAAAACCTTCAGCTACTTTTGCTAAGTTAGGAGTTATCGATATTGGTCTCAGTTGGTCATAGGACTCGGGTGTCTTGACTTTCGGTATAACACAGACATATGCAGCTTTCCACATCTTCGGAAATGATTGTTCTGAAAAACATTGGTTTATCACTGATGCAATAGGCTTGGCTAAGAAAGGTGAGTACTCTTTCAGTAATTTCACGGGGAGTTCACCTGGGTATGAGGCACAGTTGTTACGTAGTCGTCCAATTGCATAGTGAACTGCCATTTCTGACACCTCTACGATTTTATCAGAACTTAGGTGTTAATTATGTCACACATTTGTTCATCACTTACGGTTGCGTGGGTAGTGCAAATCTGAGTAAAGAATTCGTTGACTTCCGAGGCTTTTATCAGACTATCGTCTGGGTTATTAATTCGTATTTCGTTTCCTTTCTTTTTCCCACTAAGCCGTTTTACTGCGTCATGCCACTTATGAGAATCTGACTTGAGGAGTGGTGCTATTTTTTCCCGTACATATCTTTTTCTGGAAGCTCGGAGGGCTGAGACGACTTTGTTTCTTATTTGTTTGCATTCAGTATGTCTCCTGCAGCATGGAGTTTGCATCGTTCTTTGATCATTTTTTTTTATATTAGTATCTAACCACGGCTTATCCGTCTCACATATCGTGCGTTCTTTAACTGAAAAAAATTCATGGCACATTTGCTGCGGAATCGAGTATAATGTCTCGACCTTTTCATCAATATTTGTTATAACACAAATTGGATCAAAGTCAAAGTTAGCGATCCACCTGCCAAATGTTTGAATGGAGCTTTCACTGACGGGTCTATAAACTATTTTAACCTTTTTTGGTTTTGGTATATTATTTCTACTCTTTGGTTTCCACCAGAGAACGTTGTGGTCTGACTTAGCGAGTGGTCCGAGGGAAACTGGTGGTTCATAAAACACCTCAAGATTCGTTAGTATGAGGTCTAGTATACTTCCACTTTCATGAGTGGGAACATCGACCACTAGGTCCCGGAAGTCAAGAGATATTATATATAAATTTTTTAATTTACCCCCCCCCCCCCATTAGATATTGAAATTATATCCCCCATAAATTTTGTGAATTAACATCACTGGGTGGATTGTCTCTGCGTGGCAATACTGGGTATTGGGGCTAAGTCCGAGCTGTCATTAGAGACCCGATCACTTCGGGTCTTTAAACCTTCTTAAACAAAATTGTCTATTGAAGATTATAATATTGATTATTTTTATTTCATTTCTGATACTGTCATCTTCTAGACCATAAAAAGTAAATAATCCTTCGTTGAAGATATTTTTTTCTTTTTTGTGTCTGCTATTTTGTCTTACTTTATATTGTGTAGTTTCTTATCTAGATGTTTTGAAAGGTGATTCTTGTCGCGTTATGATATCTCCAGACTTGTTATCTCATATCTCGAAGCCATTTGCAATATGTCTTAGAGTCAGGCGTGGATCCAGATTATATTCTGCTTAAGCGGCGTTCAAACGCGAGCTGAGCTAGACATCAATGTCTAACCATCGCTACGTTGGACTAATCAGGGGTGCTTATAAAAGAGAAAACAAATTGTGATTGGTTGATAATGATTATGGCTGATAATTGAGGTCCCCCTAATCATGGTTGTGACTTGGACTTAATATTTTGACGACTGAGTGTCTTCTCCCGTCTTATATGCTGTGTTTTCTTAAAAAAAACACGAGATGCAAGGCTGTTTTATCTTCTATTTTCTACGAGTCCTTGACAGTGTTGTCAAGCTTTGTGAGGAATTTCGCCGTTTTTTTTTTTTACCAAAATTGTACTATAAAAGATTCTTTGTAGATCTTTTGTAGTATTCAACGTGAATTTCAGTTTCAGAGAATAACTGAAAAACTAGAATGAACTGAAAACACCTTTTTTTCTGTTAGAATCTGCATCTTCTGCTAGAAAATAATTTCGAGCAGTGTTTCAATGCACAATATTTAGTTAAATATTTGTGGAGATTTCTTTTTTTCCTTCGTTCTACGAATGCCCATTTTATTTTGCTTACATCCATAAGAGCTGACTGAGAGAGGTTCCAAAGTTTTGAAAAAGTAAAACTTGACCAGGTAAATACAATCCAACTATAGGCTACCGAAACTTGCTCCAGGATCTCTTAATTGTTCCAAAAACGGTGCAGTTGTACTGGGTTGGTAACACTAGTCCTTGTGTTACAATGAATCACTGACAGTTTCTGAACTTTTCAACTGAGAAATTGAAAAATGCATGCATTGTACGACTATACAATTCACTCTAGGTGGAATTAAAAAATTTAACTCTTATTAATATTTTTGAGCAGTCATCTTGGTTTCTAGGGACCTGTCACAGATAGCTTGTTGATTCTAAAACAAAATTAAAAATGTAAATTTAGATTTAATTAAGTTTAGAGCTTGGTTATTGCCAATTCTATCCAGTTCCATATTTTCATTGCTAGCATTTCAGTTGATGAAGGCGGGGGGTTAATTTGCAACTTAGTACGGAAGAGTGACAGAAGATGGTACTAGTGAAGCTTGATTTTTGTTTAGAAATTCTGTTCCGCTTTTTCATGTTACTACATATACTGCGTGTTTCCACCGTCCCGACTAAAAAAATAAATTTAGATTTAGTTAAGTTTAGAGCTTGGTTATTGCTAATTCTATTCTATTCCATATTTTCATTGCTAGCATTTCAGTTGATGAAGGCGGGGGGTTAATTTGCAATTTAGTACGGAAGAGTGACAGTAGATGGTACTAGTGACGCTTGATTTTTATCTAGAAATTCTGTTCCGCTTTGTCATGTTACTGCATATACTGCGTGTTTCCACCGTCGCGACTAAAAATATAAATTTAGATTTAATTAAGTTTAGAGCTTGATTATGGCCAATTCCGTTGCCAATTCTATTCAACTCCATATTTTCATTGCTGGCATGTCAGTTAATGAAGGCGCAGGGTTAATTTGCAATTTAGTACGGAAGAGTGACACTAGAGGGTACTAGTGACGCTTGATTTTTGTCTAGAAATTCTGTTCCGCTTTGCCATGTTACTGCATATACGGCGTGTTTCCACCGTCCCGACTAAAAATATAAATTTAGATTTAATTAAGTTTGGAGCTTGGTTATTGCCAATTCTATTCAATTCCATATTTTCAATGCTGGCACTTCAGTTAATGAAGGCGCATGATTAATTTGCAATTTAGTACGGAAAAGTGACACTAGATAGCACTAGTGACGCTTGATTTTTGTCTAGAAATTCTGTTCCACTTTGTCATGTTGCTGCATATACGGCGTGTTTCCACCGTCCCGACAATAGTTTCTTAATAGCAATTAAACTGAGAAATGTGTTTTTGCAAGTTGACAGAAATAGTAACAATTGTTTGTAAATTTTCTAATAAATCGAAGCGTTATTGCCAAAAATTGTTGATTGAGTTGGAGAGTGAGTTTCAAAAATTTTTTATATTAAAATAAAACTTGAGATTCATTTCACTAAAAAAAATAATTGTGTGCATTTTATGTGTTTTATGCTTTTCGTTATATTATATATTTGTTCTGAAGTTTGGAATGCTATGGTGTTTCTTTCTTTGTAAATATGCCACATTTGAATGGCAACAATTCTCCATTAGTCATTCCACTAGCGGACAGCATCCCACGTACTATCCTTCTCTCCAAAGTGGAACAGATAGGGATACGGGGAAACAGTTATCACTGGTTTGAAAATTATTTATCTGAAAGGTCTATCAGTATTGACCCTAAGCTTCAAGGTTAGTTCAGTGTTGATTTTGGTGTCCCTCAAAGGTTTTGTTCTGTTTTACCTGTTTGTTGCCTTAGGACCTGTTTTATTCCTTATATTCATCAATGATCTTTTTATTGCTTTATCTGAACAAACTAAACAAGGTTGTTGTAGTATTTGTGATCACAATTTTGTTCCACATTATGAGGCAACTCAAGACCCAGTGCTATTTGCATTTACAGGTGAAAGTAGTTTTTTGTATTCAGAAATTAAGGAATCTTCCCTTGTCAAGAAAGTGGATTCTGTTCTAGAAAGAACTTTTTCTTGGTTCGGTGCAAATCGCCTTGCCTTAAATCTAGCTAAAGCTAGTCTACTTATTTTTTCCAGATCAGGTACTTTTGTCTTTTGGTTCAAACTATTTCTACCACTCATGGTGGTGAAACTCATCCCCCTGATAGACTCGTTCGATTCCTGGGTATTCTATTGTACGAAAATCTTACTTTCAAAAATCACTGTGCTCTCGTGAAACCTTAAGCTCTGCAGAAACCTAGAAATTCTTCGGAAGCTTCGTCATTGTTTCCCTAGTTCAATAATAAAGATCCTCTTTCACTCTCTCATTCAACCTCATATGTACTACTCCTCTACAGTATGGCTATCAACGTTCTCTTCTTTTACCTTCCCTGTTTTCAAAATGTATAAGAAACCAATTAGTGTCTAAGGTGACAGACCAGATCAGTATGAATTTATTGGATGATCAATCCCATCTTTCTTTCCTCTTGTTTCATTTTTAAGTATTTTCATGGAATCCTCCCTAACCTTTTCAAAAAATTATATCTTTTAATTCTGAGCTACGACATGAATCTTGTGTTTCTTATTCTCTTAGAAATGACAGCGATATTTTCATTCATAAAACCAAAAACATAAGATTAGATTTCAATCTAGTTTTATGCTGTGCCTCCATATAGAATTCCCTACGAGTTAAAATTCGGCTATGCCATTCTTATGGACAATTTAAGAAAGAGCTAACCAACCACCTCTTATGCCTATACAGCTAGTTCTCTCCTCACTTCTTTTTCCCCTCTACCTTTCCTTTTTAATTTGTTTAATTCATTTATTTTGACCTTTTTGCAAGCTTATTGTGTGAATATACGCTTACTTACATAACACAATCATATACATCAACATATTTATATGCAGATAACGTGATTTTGTTTTCTTTTCCATTAACCCATAAGACAATACACACTAAGAACGTATCAAGGATTTAGTTTGGGTTGGGGGCTTTACAGAAAACTGTTCATAAACGCATCAAAACTTGTTTATATACGTTTGTGTCACGTTCTTATGAGTCAGACACAAATTTCGGAAAGGTGTTTAAATCAGGTAACCCGTGGATACGGACTTGATACAGACCAATAGTCTATCAGTTCAAGAGCATTCAGTAAATTGCACATTTCTGGACAAACGTTACATAACAGGGACCAACAGATAACCAGGATCTGTCGTAAGATTGTACGATAGATTGGTAGATTGACATCGGATAATCGACCGATAAGATCAGAAAGTGTCGTGCGTCACGCAAAGTTAAAACTGTTATTGCTAAGCAGTCGAAAATATTATTAGAAAACAAACTGAAATATAAAAATTTCAAGCGCTTTAATAGGAAAATCAGGTAGGGAAGGTTTTATTTGTATTCTATCATCCTAGCAAGTTATATCCTAGTTATAGTTACTTATTACAAATTATATTCTACCTATCCATAGTTATATTCTAGCAAGCATATCCTTGTATCTAAAGGGAATATCAGGAAACCTAGGAAAGAGCCACCGTGTCTCGTAAGAAGCCAAATTTATAAATTGTAATACTTACTAATTTTATATTCTTTTTTTCTGTTTTAGAAAAGATTCCAATCATTACTGAATTCGCTTGGTGAAGATATCGTTGACAAGAAACAGACGCTTCTTCAAATCATCACAAAATTTTCGTCTGCATATTGCTCAGCCATTGATGGTACTGGCAAAAATATTGAAACTAGCGAGTTGTAAGTAGATAAATGCAAAAATCTTTTGTTTAGATACCTGGCCATTTTTTGTGTCAGGTCCAATCGCCTAGAAAAAGTAGATGTGAAGAAATAAAACACAGGTCATAAAACCCTACCTTCCCTTCACTATTGAAAAAGAAAAAGCGTCAAGTTCGTGAATCTTGTTTGAAAGAGAAATCAAATAGACAGTTTTCCTCATTCAATGACTTTCGGTAATCTAACATAGAAAGTTTTTCTTTTCATTTGCAAAGCAAGTTTAAATTCTAGGTACGCTTACATTGAATTCACCAAAGTTCGGACTCAAGCAAATGATTCAAAACGTTTTATTGTTATCCTCATGCGGTAGCGGATGTTTCAAGACTTTTTATTTATATCCCCCTTTGGTAGCAAATGATTTAAAATGTTTTATTGTTATTATATAATAACAACCTATGGGACCTGTAAGCCTTCCAAAAGTTTTTTCCTCCAGCTCCTAAGGAGTCCAGGTGTCATCCAAGAATTCAAAGGGGTTCTTCTCTTTGATCACTAATTAAACTGGGATTCATAACAAGTATCCAATATAATTTCTTTCAAAGAGTCATGAAAAGAATTAAAAAATAACTCTACATCAGATTGATTTTCAAAAATACCCCACGAATGATCTGCCAACCGCGATCTAAGAAGAGCCGCCTGGTTATTAAATTTTAAAGACGAAAAACCAGCTCCCTGGTGCCTCATAGGTAAGGAGAAAAAGACAAATCATACTGGAAAAAATAGGTAAATGGTCTGAAACGTCACTAATCGATACAGAATTTTGCACCAAGACAACGATAAAAAAATATTATCAAGCAAAGAAGCAGTAGGATCAGTTATGCAAGTTGGAATGTATGCTGAGGGTAATGTGCCACAGGCAAGCATAACTGAGAGAAAATCCAAAGAAGAAGATGACCTCAGGTCACGCAAATTAATATTGAAGTTATCCATAATGACAAGTTCATATGAACGTTCTCGGATTGCTTCCAAAACCTCAATAGGAATCTGAAGGAAAGAGGGAATAGAGCATATATTACCAACAATCAGTGGTATAGTTTGAGTTTTAATCTCAATAAACATGGATTCAAAAATCCCTTCTTCATTTCTTGACATGTCATGCCTTACAGAGTACTGAAGATATTCCGATCCATAAACAGCAAGGCCACCTTTAGCCATCCTACTGTGGTTCAGATACTCCATCTTATATCCAAAGAGATGCAATAGAGACTCAGTTTTCGAATTGAGGAAAGTCTCACAAAGACCAATAAAATCGGGTTGGCCACTGTGTACCATTTGTTTCACCTCATCAAATGAAGAGTAAAGACCTTGAACATTAGCTGAAGCACAGAAAAACTACCACTTCATTTGGAAACCTCATCTAAATCTGAAATATACTTACTAACAGCTGAAAAACGGGAATTTGATGTAAATTTAACATACTGACCTATTGAATTATTTGTTAAACTAGGAACATCAGTTGGATTATTTGAAGCTGAAGTAGTCGCTCACCCAATGAGAGGATGTCACCGGAGATAGATTTAGGCAAATTCAAGATACCATTAAACTAGGATTCATCACGTACCACCCACCCCCAGCTTGGCATAGCCCCATTTCTAAAACAAATAAAACAGAAAAGAAAAAACAACGGTAGAACATAGAACAAAAACAAAAAGATTAAAACTTATTTCATGTTGAGTGAATTTTTCTGCAAGAGCTCGCTTCGTAAAAAAACACTACCATTAATGTTCCAGGAAGAAATGCGGATCGTAGAGACAGTCATTTGTTAATTATAGCCTTTTTGACGGGACACCTAAACGCTTATGAAGTGTTATCAGCTGAGCCACATAAGCTGCATTTCGTTGGTTTCTTGCACGGATTGTTATTAGCTTTTGGATGATCACCAGAACATCTTGCACATTTCGGAGGATTCTTACACAATTCCGCGACGTGACCGAATTGTTGACAGTTATAACATTGCATATGTAGAAACGTGAACTCGGTAATAGGTAGGTGCTCATATCCAACAAATAAACTTTCACGAGAGGATTGTTTGAGATGGGCCTTTTCAGCAAATTGGGGTCGAAAGGAGCGTGTTCTATCTAGCTGCTTAGCTTCAGAGCAGTTTGCTACTAGCTGAATAAGATCATCAGATGTAAGGATTTCAGGGGTCCGGTGAACGATTCCAAAATATGATGGGTTTTTCACTTTGGCATTCAAAGATTGATCATGATCGTTGAGAGCTTGGGCTACTAGTTGAGCAGCATCTTTATCAGACAAAATAAGCCGCCAAGCATCCTTGCGGGGCTTTAATGCAATAATACGATCACTACTGTTGCCACAAATTTTACTAAGAAAGTCTTCGCGATACGGGGTCGTCAAGAATTTTTGGTGGGCTCTTCAAGAGTACTGTATAGGTCGGATTTGAAGCCTGGGACGACCTGTTATGTGACAAACCAAGATTAGCCCCAAGCATTTCAGAATCAACTAGATGATTTAAGCTTAGGCATAACTCATTTATTTTTTGAGTAAGTGTAGCAGTTGGTTCACCGGGCACTACAGGTACCTCATCAATTTCAAAAATGACAAAACGGAGTAGGACTACTTTACGTTCGTCACGGAGATAAAGACATTTAATCGTATCTCCGACGTTGTCAATCATCTTTGTCTATTTTTAGCACGTGTAGAAACAGCAGCTTCAGTTGACAACAATTTTTTGGCTTCAAGTATCAAATCAGTGGCAAAAAAATTCACAAGCAGTTATCGCAATATCAATACAAGCAATCCCCGCTTTTCTTGCTCGAAACAAGAAATTTTGCTCTGCATTCCAAATCAGTTTCTCGCCCGTCATCTTGGGGTTAAATGAAACGATAGGACACAGCAAGAGAGAAGTCTGTGGGTGGGACTAGGTTATCGTCATTAATAATCCAGGAGAGGATATTACAATATCCAAAATAGAGTTCAACTGACCGTATGCTATTAAAAAAACAGGCTTATAGCATATCTTTGAAATATTTCACAATTTCTGAGGTAAAAAGAGCTTACTGATTGAATAAAGTCATAAAATATCCGATTTAAGCCAGCTGTATACACTTTGAACTCTGATTCAATAAGAGTTTCCGTTACTATTGGGTAAAGTCGTTCCTTACTTACAGTTCATTCCGAACTATTTCATAATAAAGAATTTATAACATAATGATAAAGTATCAGAATTGTAATAACATTATAGCAATAATAATTACAATATTGATAATTGTACTACTAATTATAATAATAATGATAATCCTAGTATTAATAATAACTTAAATAAACATAATAATGATATTATAATACGAACGCAGGATTAATAGCATAATAATAAAGTAACATGATAATAATAACAGCACAATAATAATTACAGTAATGATAATATACTAATTATTATAATAATAATAAAGAATTTTGTACAGACAATAGCGTACGTCATGTTACTTTTGCTATTTGGTTAAAATCATCGAATATATAAAGCCACTCCAAAAGATGCTTAGCATTGAAACACATAGAAGCATTGCTATATAATAGACTAAAGTTAAATAATTTTTTAGACCACACTGCCTTTCCATTTACAGAATTTAAGAGAGAAAAAAAGGGTTTAATTTAAATAAATCAGTTGAGCAAAAAAAAAAAACTTTAAATAATAAAAATTTGAATACTTCAACTCCACGTCCAGGAGCCTTAATCAACGGAAAAAAAAGTTCAATTAAATACAATGCCAAACTTAAACAAATGACAAAACAAAACAAAATCACAAAAAAAATTAATAACAATAATTAAACACATCTTAGTAACCTCCAAAATAATGCAATTATTGTAAATACTTTGAATAAGTACACAGAAATGACAAAAGATTGTCTCTGTTACACCATATGGTATCTCGTGTAATTTCAGTTGGGTATTGTAATATAGCACAAATTAAATGCTACATTTATTTGAAAGAATTTACATAAACCCCTAGGTCATCACAGTTTTATTTAAACTATACCGTTTTTTCTTAAATTCTGTAGACTAAAGGTAGCACGCGTTTTCGCAAACTCCTAGCGCGTTTTCCTCCCTGCTGCCAGCAGGTATTTCCCAAGGTGTTTGAAGCTGGTAAAACTGATTATTTGCTGATTAACTGGCAAAACCGGTCTGCTTCTCCTACACCTGGTCGATTTTTAATATTCTTATTAGGAGCCTGGTGGCTGTTTGCTTGTTTATTGTAATGATTTTTCTTTATTTTATGATATCTCTTCAGGTAACAAATCCACGAAAAACTTTATTGGATGCACTTTGAAAGATTTTTTCAGTAAAAATCAATTAGAGGGGTGTTTTTTTTTATATTATATGGTATCTATTCAGGTAATAAGTCTATTAAATACTATGTTGGATGCACTCTAAAAATTATTTTCAGTCAAAAGCAACCGTGAGGCGTGTTTTCTTAATATTGTATGGTATCTATTTTGGTAATAAGTTAAGGGATAACTATATTTGATACACTTAACAAGTTATTTTTAGTTAAAATAAATCTGAGATTTTTTTTTTGTATTATATGGTATCTATTGAGAACTACAGAGGACGTATTCTAAAAATTATTTTCAGTCAGAAGAAACCTTGAGGTATGTTCGCTTTGTATTATATGGTATCTGTTCAGGTAACAAACATGTTGAAAACTACATCGGGTGCACTTGAAAAATACGTACAAGCTTTTTTAAATGCATTTTCAAAAATTTGTATTGCGTAACCCCCCCCCCCCGAAAAAAATAACCCCTCCCGAGCGAAAATCCTGGATATGGCTCTAGTTACCACCTAAGTTCTACCTATGGGATAATTAGAAAGGCTTAGAATTTGAAGGCTTTACGTTCGGCATTTAAAGGCTCGTCATTTGAATCAAATCTTGTGAAGTTTTTTTCGGCCAAGGACTTTTTTACTATCAGGTTCTAAGTGGTACCGTAATTCAATAAGTATGATCAATATACAAAAGATCTCTGAACATAAGGAATATACTGTAATTTTTTTAATAAATTTGCCAGTTTCTTAGTGATTTTTGAAAACGGAAGAAACCGCGTACCTTACTACTACTGCCATCACTAACGAACTCTGTAGCACCAAACCGCCTGAGGCAACACGGCTACGGATGCTCCTCCTCCATCCCAATTTTGAAAACTCTTCTCTTTACACCCTCCCAGGAAGTTCTAATTTCGCTTAAATCTTTCATTACCTTCTGGCATTCCATTCAGGGACGAACGGCTTTCTGTTAAGCCTTTATCGCCAAATGCGCACCATATCAAAGCTAATCACTAACGCGATAGCACTTTAGCAACAGTACCCAAATAAAATGTAAATCTGGAGCCTGATAACAAAGCTTACGACCCATACAACACGCATACAAGCATTGTTACAAGCTATATTACGAATATATTTTGCAAAGCTGTTAAAAAACAATTACGATCGTACAAATTTTACGCAAGCAGTGACGCTAAAGAGATGAGAAGGGGGGGGGGGGCAAGTTGCTCGCCATACATTTTGCCTACTTGAACGATTTCTTTTAAAATTTAATCTTTTTATTTATTTGTTTAAGGTTTGGAGGAGCCAGAATCTCCTATATATTCCATGAGACATTCGGTAAGACATTAGATTGCATTAACGCCCTCTCTGGTCTGACCCAGTTTGATATATTAACTGCAATCAGAAATTCAAGCGGCCCACGTCCTGCCATATTTGTTCCTGAAGTAAGCCAGCCTTTTATTTTCTTTTTAGCTAATTTCTCATTCATTAAAATTTCACAGATTTTTTTTTTGCTAGGTTTGCTCAAAACAACCGCTAAATTTGGCTTAAAAATGTTTCGGTGTAAACTGTTTATTCTGTTTAAAAAATAGAACTAGTTTCTTCAGCTGGGAGTGTGAATCTCGTATTTGCCTCGAGAAAGACGCGATCACGATTTAGAAATTAATAATTCTTATTGTGATTGACGAAACAAAGAATTTATATATATATATATATATATATATATATATATATATATATATATATATATATATATATATATATATATATATATATATATATATATATATATATATATATATATATATATATATATATATATATATATATATATATATATATATATATATATAGTGGCATGTAAATGAGAAGATTTACGTGCCACTCAGTGCTATAGCCTCGAATATCCACTGTAATTGCACAATTCTTACTTTCCACACTTTTCATATAGTAAATCACTTGTTTTTAATTTAATAATATAATAATTTATAATTTAATAATAATTTAATAGCACTTATCGAATAGTATAGTGGCTACTCTGGACCAAACATATCATTGCCGATCCTCGATATGACACCAAAAATATCGGTGCTTGTTGGTATCCTGGTGATGTGTCAACAATCTTACCATGTATTCATTTCAATGAATAAATATTATTTTATTACCATTTTTCCGGGGGGGGGCTACCCGGTTTGATGCCCCTATCGCTCGATTATTTTTTTCCATTCGTAAAAAAAGTAACAAAAATACTTAAACAAATTTCTGTTATATTCTGTAAAAAATAAAAATGAATACCCCCACCCTGGACAAAAATACTCGATATGGCCTTGCCTTTGTATGAATGTAGACATTTTTTTAGTTTTCTCTTGGGAACCTTAGTTGTTTTTCAGTAATTTTTTTACGGAAAAATATTAATTTCAGGAAATTTTCAGAAAAAAATGTTGAATAGAGAACGATGAAAGGAGCTCAGTAAATGTCTCCTTGAAAAAACGTTGAATAGAGAACGTTGGAAAGTTGAGAGGAGTTCAGTTAACTCCTCCTCTAAACAACGTTGAATAGCTCACGTCTCAATAAATAAGTGATGTACGCAAATATGGAACTAAACCTCATTTCTACTATTGTCTGACATTCGGTAGTGTCATTTATGCCTTCATGAAACCAATTGTAGCTCGTGTTTGAATAGGACTAATTATCGTTTCTCTTCTCTGAAATGCAAAAAATAAATTTTGTAGTATTTTTGGTAAAATATAGTCAATATTGATTTGCTCTGTCATTGCTAGTGCAAACATATTGTCAAAGACTCTTCTGTTTTAGAGAAGAGAAGAGGCGGTTTTAGGGGAGGTACAGAAGGGGCATATTCCTGGGTTGCCGAAATTTTAAAGGTGCAAAATTTTAAATAAATATTCTAACAGTTATAATCAATTTGTTAATTTTTAAGTTTTTATTTTTATCAAAATAGAGTTGAGGGTACAGTTGATAAATCAAAATAATAAATATTAAATAATTAATAAATTTTTTTGTAAATAATTAAATAATAATAATTTGAATAGTAAATGAAAAATTAATTATCAATTCATTTTGTGAAAATTTTGTTAAAATTTGGCCTAAAAATTGTTCGGGGGACAGGTTTGGGGTGCTAATCAAGATTTTGCCCTGAGTGCAAGAGAGGCCAGCACCTCCCTTAGAGAAGATTGTAAATTTCAGTTTATTGCTTACAAAATGTATATTTCCTTTTTCTTATTAAAAATTAAAGAGTTAGTTTCTGATTAAAATTTGATGATTACAGTAATGATATGCGAAGTACCTTACCGAGTAAAATTTGCTTGCAAGTAGATAAGGCAGATAGCTTTACGAAATCGTACTCTCAGCGTCTCCTTGGATACGCCCTTTGGGCTGTGGACAGCTTCAATCTTGTGTTTTCTCATAAAAATGAATCAATGCATAAACCTGCAAAGAATTCAATAATGGGCTTGTCGTATTTTTTTAAATACGACGTTCTCTTTTCTGGATGTCCAACCATTTGGACATTCGTCCCCAGTTCAATAAAGAAGAAGAAGAAAACTTTCGATATTCTAAGTTTAGCCAAAGAAGAGTGTGAGGCTTGAGACTGAGACGACTGTGGAAGAGTCTAAGGCTGGAATTATAAATATCAAATTGAATTAGGGATACGAATCGACCTTACAAAGTGAGATAGCTATATTTAACTGAAAAATGTATTTTCTATTCTTATCGCGTTGATGAAAGGAAGAGAAGCTGTAATTATTTTTTTTATCATTTGTGTGCTTTTGTTTGTCAATTTTCCTATAAAATCGAGACCGTATATGCTAGATCTGGGAATTCTTAATGCCAAATTGAGTTTGGAATACGATTCAACCTTACTAACAAGATAAGCCGTGTTTTGCTTAGAAAAAAATTTTGTAGCTTGTTTGTTATTTTGTTGAGGGAAGATCTAAGGATCTTCTAAATTCCTATCTTATTCTTGTTTCTTTGCTTTCCGGGGATAATGCCCCTTAAATATATGTTAAAAATGTATAAATTTGATATATTTTTTTTCAGTTTTGTCCACTGTTTTGAAATTTCCATTTCGTAGATTTTCCTTTGATCCTGCTTTTTGGTATCACTGTCAATTAATGCTCTGTTTGTCAGTACGGGGTCCAAGGGGCGATACCCGCTGCCTCAAGGTTGCCACTTATCTCTGTAAAAAAAAAAACGAAGAAAAAAAGAAAAAACCTCAAGATGAAGGAAAGAAACGGGACTACAGCCAGCAGAAAAAAAAGACAAACTAACACAACGCAGATATTTCTCTTGTATGTAACAAGGTGTCTTCAACGCTAAATGTAGACGAAAAACAAAGATAAAATCCAAAATAATCTATTAAAACCTAAAATTACATCAAATCTAAAACTAAAATATAAAAAAACAAACCAATAAAACCAGAAATAAAAACCCAATTGGTGTGTTTGTTATTTCTTAGCTTTAGGTATACAGTTTTAGAAAGCTGTTAGTCATAGTTTTAGTCTTAGCTTTAGAAAACAAACCAACAATACAAGAAATAAAGACCAATTGGTTGGTTTTTCATTTCTTTGGTTTTAGATTTTCTTTGATTTTAGGTTTCATGGTTTATTTCAGATTTTTTTTTCCTTAGGATTGATGACGCCTTGTTTTATACAGGCGAAATATCCGCGTCCTTTTGGTTTGTCTTTTCCTTATTCTGGTCTAATTCCCTTTTGTTTCTTTATCGCTTTAGAACTTTAATTTATCGCTGTAACAGACCCAGGTAGCTGAAGCGTCGTATCGACGCTCTGTGTGCCAGCAATAGCTCTGGAGGGATTTTATCAAGGCCGTATCCAGGGGGGCTAGGGGGTTTGAACCCCCCCCCCCCACGCCTCGAAATGTTTGTCCGGTTCGTAAAACTGGTAACAAAAATAAATATGAACAAATTTTTGATGCGTTCAAAGTTATTTTTTGTTGTAGAAAATTCTGGATACGACCAGGGGTTCTGTGGGATTTTTTTCAGTATCCATCTCTTTATTATAGCCTTTAGTTGGGGGAAAAAGGGGTATTAAACTGCATATGTTTATATTATCTTTTTTAGATAGCATTCGAATTGCTAGTCCAGCGCCAGATCAGAAAACTAGAGGAGCCGTCCCTCAGATGTGTTGAGTTAGTCCATGAAGAACTGCAGCGCATCGTTCAGCATTGCGGCACTGAAATACAGACAGACATGATGCGATTCCCGGCGCTTCATGATAAAATTAAGGATGTTATTACAGCACTGTTGAGGAAGAGACTTCCCCCAACTAATGAGATTGTATGTTTTTGTGTCTTATTTGGTGTAACTTTAGGTGTCAGATTTGTAAAAAAAAAGCAGAATAAAATTTTTGGTAAAATTTGATGTATTGACTTTTTGTTATTTAAAAAAGCTGTTATTCTTGGTAAATTAAATTTTTGAATGAAACTTCAGTCCAAGTTAGGGTCTGGCCGACCACCCCTGTTTTTAAGTAACTCCCTTCCTCTCTTCTGATCTCCTTCCCCTTCCCCTAACCTGATATTTTATGAACCTTTGAAAATTATTTGGCTAGATGAATAAAGCTTTAAGAAATTAATCTGCAGCCCGAGCAAAGGTATTGTACAGTTTTTAACCTCATACTCCTACCCTACTGGCAAACTTTGAAGCTTTTTGTACTCTCACCCCTCCCCCTGAACAAAATCATGAATCTGCCCTTGTTTCAGACTCAAAGAAAAAGAGAATTTATAAGTTAAAGATCTCGTGACTAAAAATCTTTTAGCTTTTTTAATTTAATGTTTAAAAGATTTTACACAGGACAACCAAACCAGATGGAATTTAACTTTTCGCGCATTTTACTGGTTTACAATTACACACAGTAACTAATATGGTTTGAAACAGGTGGGTTTTTAAAAGGGACCCCCCTTTCTGGTTTCTTCTTCAGTAATAATGGATTATGTCAGACCCTCGTCCTCATGTGTGCGTAGTTAAACGTCAGCACTTGGGACCAGTCAGTGCTGCTTATATAAGAGGTTGTGAAATGTGATTGGTCAATAAGGACTATATCGAGACATTGATGTTATGCTAGTGTTTCTACATTTACTACTGGCATCGTTGCATACAGACTAAATTGAATTTAGGACTTAACAAAGCAGTTTCTGACAAAAAAAAAGTAATGAACGAAAGAAAATAGAACCATACTGTTTTTGCTGTTTTTTAGATACCGTGGCGGATTTAATGACAACCCCTTTGGTAATGGCGAATTGCACTTACATTTATATGATAAATGTATTTTATGTTCTATTGAAATATTTTTTATATATGTTGGATATATTTTGAATATATTTCATGTTTTTTTCATTTTCGAATGGTTGAAGGGAATATGTCAAATATTCACTGAATAATAAAGTACCAAGTACAATGAAAAGGAAATCAAATTGTTTAAATGGGTTTTTGCCAGCCGTGAAAAAAAAACCACTAGATTTTAGTTTTTTTTTTTTTTGGTTGATTGAGTGATTTTCTTCAATAATATAGTAATTTAGGTGCTGATTGGGTGATTTTTTTTGTTTTAGCAATATAAAATATCACTAGAAATAGTGATATATCACTAGGGATGGCAACCCTGCATCTAATCCTTTATTGTCCTGAGTGGTAGTATTGTTACTGGTAATTTTAAGTTCTAGCCATAGTTGCTGGTCTGTATTATTTATTATAAATAGTAAAGTTATATACAAACATTTGATAAGGGATTATCTTAGCTACAAAAACGTACCAAAACTATCTTATGTTAATTTCAAAATTCAACCAGCTCTAAATATGTTTTTGGCTCTAAATATGGGTAGGAAACGAATTTTGGAAATATTCTTTTCCTTCAAAACAACGTGCACGGCTACGCGCACATTGGCTGTCCTCTGCCAAAACCTAGTGTCTGTATATTTAGGTTTTCTTAACAATATAGTTATTCTGACAAAATACTGAATTTTTTTTTCGAACGAGATAAAATGCGATGATAATAAATTTTGCCAGTAGCTCAAATTCAAATTTTTGTCTGGATACTAGGTTTTGACATAAGGGCAGCCAATATTTTGTCTCCATGGCAAAATCATCTAAACTAGGATGCCAGTCGACTCCACAACCACCGTATTTTACAGTTTATTTCATGGATTTTTTTTTGTGATGCTGAAAATGGTGTATATTTCAATCTTTTGAAGCTGTTTCATCTGATACGACCAAAAACATTAACACCGAACGGTCAGCGGGGCTCTTGAAGTTGACATTACTAACATATATATATATATATATATATATATATATATATATATATATATATATATATATATATATATATATATATATATATATATATATATATATATATATATATATATATATATATATATATATATATATATATATATATATATATATATATATACTAGCTGTTGGGGTGGGGCGCTTCACACCTAGTTGGTGGGGCGCTTCGCGCCCCCTGAAGCCCCCCCCGCGCGCGTAAGTCGTTACGCGCCATATTAGTTACGCGCCATTGTAGTTGTGTCCCTGTGTCCCACCTGTGAATATAGATAGATTTATATATGTGTTTCAAACTACGTAAAAATTGCGAATATACAACATTCTTGGCTTTCCCATTGTCTGTCCATATACAAAGCCGTATGTACTAATAATGACGTCATATGCAAACGCTCTTTTTACAAACAAACAAACATGCATACACACAACTCGTTTTTATATAGATAGATAGATAGATAGATACAATACAAATTAACTACGTAAAACTTGTGAATATACAACAGTCTTCGCTGTCCCATTGTCTGTGCGTATAAATAGATTGTCAGGTTTACCGACCCTCAAAGATGCAACATACAATTGTACATTGGTAAAGCAATCTGTATTAAGATCTATACCGCATTTTTCTAGTGATTGCCCTTGAGCTTTGTTGATGGTGGTTGCAAATGCTAATCGAATTGGGAATTGCAATCTTTTAAATTGAAAAAGCAGATCCGTTGGAATCATGGGAATGCGAGGAATAAGAACAGCCTCACCCTCATAAGGCCCTGTCAAGATTGTGGCCTCTATTAGGTTTTCCATTGTTTTTTTTTACGGCAAGTCGCGTGCCATTGCAAAGCTTTGGTGGGTTGATATTTCTTAAAAGTATTATTGGTACGCCTATTTTTAGTTGTAGCACGTGTGGTGGAAACCCTGAAGGATCTATGGAATTTAAAAATTCAGATGGATAATTAACCGCTTCATTTGGTTCCAAAATACAAATTAACTGCGTAAAACTTGCGAATATACAACATTCTTCGCTGTCCGATTGTCGCTGCATATAAATTGATTGTCAGGTTTACCGACCCTCGAACCTGCAACGTACAATTGTCCATGGGAAAAACAATCAGTATTAAGATCTATACCACATTTTTCTAATGATTGACCTTGAGCTTTGTTAATGGTGATTGCAAATGCTAATCGAATTGGGAATTGCAATCTTTTAAATTGAAAAGGCAGATCCGTTGGAATCATGGGAATGCGAGGAATAAGAACAGCCTCACCCTCAAAAGGCCCTGTCAAGATTGTGGCCTCTATTAGGTTTTCCATTGTTTTTTTTACGGCAAGTCGAGTGCCATTGCAAAGCTTTGGTGGGTTTATATTTCTTAAAAGTATTATTGGTACGCCTATTTTTAGTTGTAGCACGTGTGGTGGAAACCCTGAAAGATCTAGGGAATTTAAAAATTCAGATGGATAATTAACCGCTTCATTTGGTTCCAAAACTGTGTCGACTGACTTGTAAAGGACTGCCTGGTCTCGAATCTTGGTCAAAACAATATTGTTGATTTCGTGGACGTCTATATTTTTGGGTGCGAGAATCGCTCTTTCACTTAGCCATTTATTATTTTTATAATTTTTTAGAATATTCGGAAATACTTTTTCAATCAATTCATTTTTGGACGTCACTAAATTACAGAAATCAGCAGGTAGTTGTATACGTCCTGAAATTGAGTCTACTGGGAGCTTTCCGTTTCCCATTGCCAGCAATTGATCTGAAAATGTTTGACCAGAGTCATCGTTTTGCAATCGGACACGCATATTTGTAGTTAATTTTAATGTTTTTACGTGTGCCCATAAATTAGAATTTTTCAGGCAAGCATTCATTTCGTCTGCAGGAGTTGATCTAGGTATTATAGGTAATGTTTGCCTGAAATCTCCCGCAAGCAATGTTAAGGTGCTGCCAAAGGGTTTCGACTTCCCTCGCAAATCTTTCAAGCATTGATCCAGAGCCTCGAGCGATTTTTTGTGTGCCATTGTGCACTCATCCCAAATAATAAGTTTGCATTGCTGCAATACTTTACCCATCCCAGATGATTTGTAAATATTGCACGTTGGAGTTTCTGTAGAATGCAAGTTCAGAGGCAATTTCAAAGCGGAATGAGCAGTTCTTCCACCAGGCAGCAATGTTGCGGCTATTCCGGACGACGCAATTGCCAACGCTATATCATTTTTTGATCGAATTGATGCCAGAATCAGTTTTATAACAAACGTTTTACCAGTACCTCCTGGCGCATCCAAAAAGAAAATTTCTCCAACGTTGTTATCGACACAATGCATTATCGTATCATAAATGTCTTTTTGTTCCGACGTTAACTTGGAAATGTTATTTTGTACATACGACAATAGATCACTCGTACTGTAACTTTGTTCACGATCCAATTCTACACATGTCGAAACAGCAGCGATACGGTTAGGTGAAGGCTTTCCCAAATTCTTAAGAGGTTTGTTTGCCATACTTACGCACAAATCTTCTATAACAACTAAAGTGTAGTTATAAATTTCTGATGTAAAATCAAAAGTCATATCTGACGTCTCTAACTGTTTTCGATGGAGTATATCTTCGGACATTTTTGACTTATATTTTTCCCATAACTCTGTAGGAGCTGATGGAGAGCAAGTTGTTAAAATGATGCCAAACAATGCACGAATTTGACTTGGGGTTGACGTTTCGCACGCATCATTGATGCAGTTATCCCAGTGTTGGTCATTCTCCAATAAATTCAGAGCTTGGCATGCACTACGGTAAGTGTCATGTATAGTACCATTTACAGTCCTCAAATACTCAAAGGATGTCGGACCGGGTACATTCACCAAAAGCAGGCGTAGAAAGAAGCATTCATGTTGATTGGGGTGAACGGTGTAGAGTCTTCCTATCGTGGTATCTTTGAAGATGGTAGGTTGGCCGTCGACTGACTTACCCTGTTTTCGACGTTCAAATACTTTATTTTTAGTATTCCACGTGTAATACGAAGGCACTTCAGTATACAGCAGTTTTTTTGCAAAAGAATCATTTTTGCAAAGCGAAAAAAAGCTGTTAATGTTGTATCCGGTGGATTCAGGACTCTTTGTTGCACGTTGGTTTCCGTGAAATAAACACGTTGACCATTCTGTAAATGTACCGCTAAGTGAACCCCAGCTGGACTACGTTCATGTATCGGAAATGAAAGAATTCGCCAAACAGCTTCATTACTGCTTATGTATCTTCCAGCCTGATATTCTACGATTTCATCGAAATCTTTGATTTCGGGCTGCAAGCCAAAAACTGCCATGTCACTGCCTTTGTTGACGTATTTACATATGTATTTGATTGCCTTTACGGAGTTACAGTATTCAACGTTTATGTGTGCATTAAATGTTTTTGATAATAATGGGGAATATGGAACAACCCACTGGTTATCTACTTCGATGGTGGTACCGTTACGCTTCTTTATTATTGCTGTTTTACCGCCATCTTCAGTAGATCTTCTTCTATATTGTGGGTAACCATCATTGCCAGTAATTGTTTTGGGTACTAAAAGTCGAGGATATTGCTTTGTGCACCTTCCTTTGGCCATGCATGGTGAATTTTCGTTCAGTGCACCGCAAGGTCCATGTATCATATTTTTTACAATAATATCATGTAACCCCTTATCGACATTTTTATCAGGTATTTCAGCGGAAATCACATCATCAATTTCGTTCGAAGTAATTTTTTTATGTAGCCAGATTAGTATATGTGCGTGTGGCAAACCTCGTTTTTGCCATTCCACTGAGTACATCCAGCATCGCACTGACCCAAACACTTCATGTTTTACAAGGTAGTTTATCAGTGATTTCAACTTTTGCCGGAAGACACGTGCCGTAATGTCATGCTTATGAACCGCCGATTGTCCTTGAAGTAAAAGCTACAGTATCTCGTCCCAAGATTGATTACATGTAAATGTAATAAATAAATCTGGACGACCATAGAGACGAACATACGCAATAGCATCTTGAGCATATTCATGCATATGACGGGGACTGCCAGCATATGACGAAGGTAAAATTGTTAATCTTCCAACGTTTGTGGTATTACCGTCATTTATAACTGCATCTCGCAAATGAATGTATTGTTCAGAGCGGAGCTTGGTCTGATTCAGGCGGATATATAGCAAACGTTCTGATTCAATTTTAGCATACATATCCACGACGAATTGGTGAAACAATTCACGGCATTTTAAAATATAATTTTCTTCATCCTGCCGAATCATTAGTCTATAGGAATAATAATGCATTGCACTGCATTTCTTATTCATTTCTTTGTTAGTGGCTGGATTCATCAATTTAATATTAAAGTGATAGCCGTCGGCTCCATCCCAAAAAATGATAGGATATTGTAGGGCATCGTAGCATCGATGAGTTTCAGCAATTCTTAACAACTGAGCGTTTCGCTTATGAAGAATAATATCTCGAGGTAAAAACTGATCACCGACCATAACGATTGCCACTTCGTCGATAGTCGGAGCATTGTATCTACGCACATGTTGGCCAGGAGGCGTTTTGTCAGCGGAAATAACAATTTTAAGCGTATCAGTAGGCATCAAATCGATGGCTGTTTTGAACAGACGCACTAAATTATTATTTTCGTGGAAAAGATGTTGCAATTGGGAAACGATTGTCCTTTCAACTTTGGGAGAAATTTCGCAACGTGCATTCAATTCAGAATTTCTATCACTGATGAAGTACAATTGTAAAAATTTATAATTCTCGCCTGAGAATGGTAGAAGGGACCCTGCTTTATGATAAATTTGCCCTTTTACTTTGAAAGTAGACATAAATTGATCTGGATTTTCGATTTGGGCTCCAAACGACGTCATTTGGAAACATGAGTTGTATTTTCTGATTTTTGACAAAAAACGCTTAGATTCTGACGTAGTTCCAGTAAGGAAAGTCTTCAATGGCTCTGGTGGTGCAGCCAATAGAGGAAGTTTAACTTTTCCTGAGGCGCAACACATTCCCATTGTTTCACCATTGAATTTCAAGGCCTTGCAATAGGGACAAATTTTAGACATTGTCCCGATTTGAACACATCTACTCAAGCTATAATCATCGACTGGGTTGTACCTGAATCTTTCTCACGCTTTCTGTTCTTTCTTTCTCTATCAGCCTGAAGCCTGTTTCCTTGCTGTTCTTTTGATTCCTCGGCACGCTTTCTGTTCTTTCTTTCTCTATCAGCCTCAAGCCTGTTTCCTTGCTGTTCTTTTGATTCCTCGGCACGCTTTCTGTTCTTTCTTTCTCTATCAGCCTCAAGCCTGTTTCCCTGCTGTTCTTTTGATTCCTCGGCACGCCTTCTTTTTTCACTTTCTCTTTTAGCAGCAAGTCTGCTTTCGCGTTGCTCTGGTAGTTCCTCGGCACGCTTTCTTTTCTGACTTTCTCTATCAGCAGCAAGTTTTTTGGCATAGACTCTTTGAGCATCTTCATCGGCTTTTGCCATGGTAAGTTCATCAGTCATTGTAAACTTAAACATTAATAGATTTCTACGTGAACATATGTCTTATATATCTTGAATGACGTCACCATCAAAGCAAAAATGACGACAACTAATTTCATGACGTCAGCCGACACAGAAACATGACGTCACCTGACAACTAATTTCATGACGTCAGCCGACACAGAAACATGACGTCACCTGATCCACAGACAGACAGACAACTTATTTATATATATATAGATATACTAAATGTTGAGGTGAGGCTTCGCACCACCCCAACACCTAGCTGTTGGGGGCGCTTCATGCCCCTCCAAGCCCCCCCCCCGCGCGTGTAAGTCGTTACGGGCCATATTAGTTACGCGCCATTGTAGTTGTGTCCCTGTGTCCCACCTGTGAATATAGATAGATATATATATGTTTTTAACTACGTAAACTTGCGAATATACAACATTCTTTGCTTGCCCATTGTTTGTGCATATAAATAGATTGTCGGGTTTACCGACTCTTGAACATGTAACATATAATTGTCCATGGGAAAAACAATCCGTATTCAGATCTATACCTCATTATTCTAATGATTGCCCTTGAGCTTTGATTGTTAATCGAACATTCCCTGTGTCCCCGTCGTCATTTATATATCCCTCCTGTGCCTCCCGGCGTCCCCATTGTAGTTGTGTCCCTGTGTCTCGGTCGTCATTTATATTCCCTGTGTCCCGGTGTCGCAGTCTAACATACATACATACAACTTATTTGACAAACAACTTCATGACGTCATAATGCTCAATCCTTATAATGACGTCAGTCGACAAGCACAGTCGACAGTCGACAAACATGACGTCAGTCGACACACAAACATGACGTCAGTCATGTCACACACACACAAACAAACAACTTATTTTTATATTTATAGATAGTTAATATATATTGCGTCATAATAATACAGTTTACTAAAAATTAATGTGTCTAATATCTAAAAACTTGCCTTATACAAGATACATTCTCGAGTGATAATTTGATTTTTCAATCAATGTCTATATTCTTTCTTTATTCGTCATTTTGCAGTTCATGTGTGAACTGCTTTTACATTTTCACCCTGAGATTGGATGAGCAGTAGTCTTGGCTGGAATATTTTTATTGCATCCTTGTTTTAAATGTACGTAAATATTCCGAGTTTTTTCTATTGTATTGTATTTTCTCTCACTGTCTTAGCTTGAAACTTCCTTAAGACGAGACACGTGCTATTCATTCCAAATCGGTACCAAGAAGCTTCTGGACCAGGCTCTGCCAAAGTTATCTATCCTTTATCTGCGGTGAATGAGTTGAAGCCACGACTTGTCCCAATTGTTGCCATGTTTCCAGAAACTAGCTAGTAGTTTGACATCCTTCTTCACGATGTTCATCTATGACTTGATCTGGCCTCCTGGTTTTTTCTTTCAAGAGGAGAGAGGCACTATAGTAAGAACCTGGCCACCCGGCGTCGCATTGCATGTCCAAGTCACTTGAGATGCCTTTTGTTGGTCATGCTGGACATTGTAAGCCTTTGTCCGTACATCTTCATGGGCTGATTTGTTGTGACCGTCTGTTGTTGCAAATAGCTTTTTGGATGCTGATTGCGAGAGCTGCCATATCTCTCGTTGCCGCCAATCTTAATCATTTCTTCCGTTTTCAGTGCTGAGTCGGATATGAAAGTACTCTCATCAGCATATTCGAGGTCATTCACGCATTCTTTAGCTGAAAACGTCACGCCATCTTCTTTATTCAATGCCTCTTTTATAATCCAATCCACTAAGAAAATGGATAGAAATGGGGACGCTGGGCAGGTTTGGCAAACACCTCGCCCTATTTCAAACATTTCTGTCAGTTCGCCATATACTTGGTTATTAGTCTTTGTGTCTTCATAAGAAGCTTTGAGCTGGTCGACCAATTTAGTTGTAACACCATCTTCAAGCATTATCTGCCAGAAGAAAGGCTAGAGTATAGAGTCAAATGTGGTGATGAAGTTGAGAAAGGTGGTGACAATGTCTTGTCCATAAATGAACTGATTGTGGAGGAGTCGCAGAGTGAAAATATGATCAATATCCGTCTCGGGGCCTAACCCAGCCCGGTCCTTTCTTTTTTGTTGCTCTTGTTCTTTTCTATAACGGTTTATGACAACTACTGCAAAACTTCTCGGCTACGCCAATCAGTGAAATTCCCCGGTAATTCTTGCAATCACCATCTCCCTTTTGAAGATAGAAATCAGAATGGCGTTGCGCCAGTCCTAGGGGACAAAATCCAAATTCCAGACTTTACTGAGTAGGTTCCGTCAGGGCTTTCTACGAGTGCTCGGCTTCTCTTATCAATTTCTGCACGTAGGGAATCCTCTCCTGGGGACTTGTGGTTTTTCAAAGATTTAATGGCATTTCTGACCTCTTCTGTTGGCCGAGGTGATATTTCACATGGATACTGCTCCTCTAGTGGCAGTAGAATTTTATGAGATATTTTGCTCGGCGATTGGGGTTTAGTCTGCCCTTTTCTATTCAAGATCTTTGAAGTGGTGTCTCCACCAATCCAATCTTTCTTGACGATTTCATATGATGCTTCCGTATTTCGTTCTCAAGTTTCCTGAGCTACAGCTCCTTTACAGCTCTTCGAAGATTCGGTACTGCTTGTTGGTCTCGTTTTTGGCTGTTACCTCCTCTAACTCTTTGCTGCAGCTTGACCAGTAGGCATTTTCGTCCCTTCTAGCCAGCTTGTGGGTTTGCAGAGTTCTCTGAATGCTGCCCCGTTAGGGCTTTCTCTTGTCTTCCAAAGCAATGAGTATTCTTGGGGTGAATCGTTTCTTGGTGGCTGGTGTTCTCTTTCGTAGAACCTGTCCAGCAACCTCTTTTGTGATTTTTTTCATTATCTGACTGGACTTTCCTTTGGTTTCATTTGCCGTTCCATCAGATTTGTGCTTCAGTTGTTCCAGGACCTGAAAGCGATTTCTTAATTACAGGTCAAACTCAGGTCATACCTCCGGACCTTGGAGTTTTTCCACGTTAATTTTGGGGTGGTCTAGATTTCTTCCAATTAGAGAGTTTAAGTTTTACTGTTGTTACTAGGATGAAATGATCTGATCTATTCTTTGATCCAGATGGGTCAATATGGTCAAGTAGAGCAAGGGTACGGCCATCTTTCGATTTATACATGAAAGGATGGGCGTTCATGTGCTTATTGAACGTATTATGATACTTACAGATGATATTACATTGCCAGCAGCAGCAGCCGTGTCGGTTAGAGTATTTTTTTTTGTCCTCGGCCGTGCGGTCCAAAACTAGCGTACTCACGGGGTTCGAACTAATGACGAATCGTTATTTTAAAGTCTCCAGCAATGAACAGTTGGTCTAGATTTGAGATGATTTGAGCAGGGGAATTCTCGATTTGAGCAGTTTGCAGGGGAGGTTCACTTGACGTCTTGGCCCATGCCGCCACAGCAGCCAAGAATACATCTTCCCACATGAACCAACCAATTTCCGAAAGAGTTGAAAGGGACCAGATCTTTACTTTTGTGTATATATGTGATGTCTTAATTGTTTGCCTTTCCTGATGTGCTGGTCATACTAAAATTGTCCTGAGTTATGGTTCACGTTTGATCTAGACAATGAACAATGAATTGCGATGTTTTATTTCTGTTCGAGTTTACGAGTATACGCTTTTTTTCTTGGTGTTCTATGTCAAGTATAATTAATTGCTGTTTCACCATTAATGTATTAACTGGTAATTTAAGACAGATAACATTCGTTGTCGAGATCTCGAAATGTCTTTTTTTCAATTATATTCTTTTTCATTGTATTGTTGTACTATGTTCATATATTGTTGTATTATTATGTATTGTTGTATTATAAACGTTCTAATACTGCTTTTACGTAAAGAAATATTCAGATATTCCTAGGATATTCAAAGATACTGCTAGTGCCTGAAGCAATTAGTTCCGTATGATACGGAATTTGTTGTACAAAATAAAATAAAAATAAGCCCACTCCTTTAAAATGGTGACTCCTCAAGTCCATGGAGGGGTGGACTTTACCATATTGGCCTCTGGAAGACCGCTTTATTTTTGAAATTTCGTATGGGCGGGGGCAAATTTTTCGCGTTTTTTAATTAAATCATTGAAAATACTAAAAAGAAATGTTTCATTGAAAATGCCCCAAAAGAGGTAAATTTTGAAATATAGGGGGCGCACCCATCCTGTTTGGCCCCCTCCTGGTTAGAGACGGCAACTGAACAGAAGAGATAAATTTCATTACAGAAAGTTTAGTTTAAGGAAAAAGAAACATCGATGACCATTGAAAAAAGAAAAGCAAGAGAATAGTATGGCGAATATATGAAAAGGCGAAAAATGCGTCCCATTCAAATAATGATTACGTTAAAGTGATATCAAAGTCCTGAAGGGTAATGTATCCTTAAATAATCTATTATGCATAGTAATTGAGAAACTTGAACGAAATTAATTAGTTCATAAACAGTCTTTAAACTTACAATAATTTTGATACTATCCATTGGGGGCCAGATGAAATTTTAATCGACTAATAGAAAAAACAGGGAAACATATGTTCAGAGCCGGTTTTAGGGGAGAGAGAGAGAAGGGGTACTTGCCCCAGGTGCATAAATTTTAGGGCGCAAAATTTCAAATAAATAATCTAACAGTTATAATCTTTTTATAAGTTTAAAATTTCATTTTTACTAAAATAAAGTATAGGGCACAGTTAGTAAATGAAAATGATTAATAAATTACTAATTGACTAATAAAAACAAATTAAAAAAAGGTTTTATATAATAAATTATCAATTAATTATTAGATTGAAAATTATTTGGTAATAAAAGAAAAATCTTTAAAATTGGGCCTCGAAAAATTTGGGGGATATAGGGGGGGGGATGCTAATCACCCTAAGCGCAAGAGAGTCCAGGTCCGCCACTACGTATGTTGCTCCACTGGATATCACAAATATTATGCTAGTTCATGCACTTGCTTTTCTGTAACGCCTTATGTGTCACAGACATGCTATGGGAAACTTAGCAGGTAAAATTTGCATAACTAAAAATTGACAGCCCTGCCAAGTTAGAAAATAATTAAGTTAAAGTAATATCTAAGTAATTCAAGATTATTTATCATCACAGGCTTGGATATACATAGTGATGATAGTCGTAGTAAGTCCTGCATTTGGTATGCTGCCAACGTCAGCCTTTTTACTGCTCTCCTTGTTTCTTCATTATTCGTTCTGGAAATGTTGGAAGTCAGATCCTGGAATCGTTGAGAGTACAACAGAAAACAAATATGAAGTAACGATCTTTTTTTCCAATGTAGTTTTTCGTTTATCTTGACTTGATATCCCCTAAACACTCTTTTCTAGAAATAATTTTTAATTAATCAAATTTTTTTTTCTTTAACGGAAAGATTGTAGTCGCAGTACAAGTAGCAAGTGTATCAGTTATATTAGCAGTAGTAGTAGTAGTAGTATAGATAACTTCGAAGACCACACTGCCTTTCCATGACGAAAGTATAACAGTTCAAAAAAGGGATGAAACCTTTTAATTGACAGTGAACAGATATAAAAAATTTTAACTGGATATTTCGAACACATATACAGTGTCCATCATCAGCAGTAAAACTGCTGATGATGAATTGTATAACTTACATCCCTTGCCCCAAGGAATGGGGAGGGGGGCTGTCGTTCCCAGAGCCATCGTTATTGGACATTTTAGCAATGTTGAACGAAACGGCTATCTCAAAATTTCTATCGTTTCTCCTGAGGAAATAATAGGTGTGAGTGGCCCTCCAAATACTTTGGTTCTGAAAAAAAAGATACTAGAAATTTAAATTTACAATCGTATCAGCCCCCTCCGAAGTTTCTACAATAATTCCTTCCATAGGAATTGCCTTGGTGAAAAAAAAATTACATAGATACCACTTTGCTCTTATACCACCTATTTGATAAAGATACCACCCTATTTGAGCAAAAGTTGGTCCGTTGTGTGGCACAGAATGGCTGAAAAATCCACTTTGCTTTGTTTTTGAAGATCAGGGCCTGGGTGTGGGGCTCAAAACTTCCTGTTTAAAGTTTTAGACCATGAAAAGGTGGTTGGCTATTTTAGAATTTTCACTTCCTTGTATTTATAACTGTCTTTTGGCAAAAATTTATGTTTTGTTGCGCAAAGAGGAAGAAAAATTCTTTTTTGTGGGACAATGTCCTCAGTTATTTGAAAAGGTCATCATGTGTTACTCAGAGCTGACTTTTTTAAGATAGGGGTTCAAGCTCTTCTGTGTAGGGGACCGTGGAAAATTCATTGGGTCTCTGAGAGTTTCACTCTCTAACATTTTGATCCTGTTTGGGCAAAGATTAATGTTTTATGGCATGAAATGGCATAAAACGCCACTGGGGTGTCGTCTGTCAAGATGGGAGAAACAAAACCTTCTTTTCAGGGTTGTAAGCAATGGAAAATGGACTGGCTGTCTTAGAATTTCGATTCTCTGGCATTTTGACAAGGGCACTGGTTATGGTAATTTCCTTTCAGATGAGCAATCTCCCAACATTCTACGGCAACTGGTGTGATACGATTACTCCTGGGGAAAAAACGAAAACATGACTGAAAAATACAAAAAATTGATTTTCCTTTTTGCTTAAGGTTGGGAGGTTATTTCATCTCTAGACGATTTTTGACCATATTGATTCTAATGGTACACTTTCCATTTTGATTCGACGTTTCATTTGAGGGGTTTCGAGCGCTTTCAGAAATTCTCGAGGAGTTCGAAATTCCAACAAATTTGTTTTTTGGAAGGAATTTTTACTACAAAAATTAACTGATATAAAAGTTACCATCTTGTGTATTTTAGTGTTTTTTTTCTTCTTGTTTTCCCTCATTGAATTGAGGAACTGCTTCTGTTTTTGCTGTAAATTCATTTTGGCTATTTATCTGTTTTTTATTATATATTTTCGAAGGAAAAATAGTAATAACAACTAAGAAGAGGAGTATAAGAAAACTTAAGAGTTTTGGCTCTTGTTTGCCTCCATTAGGGGATTGAGCCTGCCCCCTCCCAAAAAAGAGGAATTGATTTGGAAAATTATTGTAAGGCTTTATAGCCTTTTCCTAGCCATAGCATCCCTGAAAATTTTCAAAATACAAAAAAAGGAGGAAAAACGAAAGTAGATAATTTTGGATGGTCAAAAATGAAACAGATTGTTTTCAAATAGATATGAACGAGATTTTAATGCAGTCTCAGTTCATTTCCTAATAAAAATAGTGGCTCTTTGTCCCCCTCCGTCAGTATTATCCAAATAGTGGCTACAACGTAGTGTCAACTCAGTTTTAGGTCAGTTACTTAGTTTATCTGTCATAAAAGAAAATGACTGCTGTCTTTGATTGTTTTGAAGAAAATATTCTTTTTTTAATACGAAGATCTAGTTTATTTCTTGAATGTTTTAAAACAATTTTTTGGAAAGGATTATGTTCAATCATTGTAAGCTATTGTTTTATTGTGCCTTTTTAATAGATTTTGGTTATTATTTGGGATTATAAAATTTAGCTTGTAATAGCGATCTAAAAAAATAATCTTATCATATTTAACCGTTCAACCTTCGTCATAGAACAAAATTTTAATATGTTTTTTTTTTCAAACTAACAATATCCATTTTAGTCAATAGTTCGACTGGCAAAAACAACCGGTCTCGACCTCGATAAGTTTTGCACGACATGTCTACTTCAAAGACCCATTAGATCAAAGCATTGCTCCGTTTGTAATCGATGTATTGCAAGGTTTGATCACCACTGTCCATTTGTTGGAAATTGTATTGGTAAGTTTTTTTTTTATATGTATAAAATTTACTCTATTAAAATAAAAATTAACCAATTCGTAATCCACTTTTTTTTTCTATTGTTCCGTTGTTCTGTTTTCAATAGAAAGCTTATAAAGTTTCCCACAAAACTTTGGATCCCTCATCGGCAACTACCCCAGCAACCAGTGCAACTTTCTACCTCATTGGGGGGAGGGCATGTATCCCTAAAATGACCCCCTGGGTCCGCTGTTGTTACCCTTTAATTTTCATGCTCGGGAAATTTTTATTGAATATCATAAGTTAACCTTGAAACGGATAGACAATTCTGCAAACAGGAGTATGGTTACGTCCCCCCTCTAAGCGTTATAAGGGTTATTGCGTCATTTGCTTGTTACTAAACACCATATGTTTTTGAACAGTGTTTTTTAATTTGTCAAAATATTTCCGAAATTAAAAACAAATAAAATCACGATCATAATCGAGATGACTAAAAACAATTGATTAAATGAACTGAATGTCTAATTTGTGATGATATTATTTGACGGTATGTTTTTATTTTTAATGCTATATTTATAGAAGAAAAAAGTTCTAAATATACATGGTTTCAGTAAAGCATGAAAGACGCGCTTAGAAAGTTACTGGGGAACTTTCTTTTCTATATATAAAAGTGTTGTTTATTTATCAGGGATCGTACAGGGTTCCTTTTTTATCACTTTTTTCTACCAGGTCACTTTTGAATGGAAAAAGCCACATTTTTCACTTTTCAAAAACTCTTGAAACAAGAACTGGCCAGAGTGTTCTTACTACATGTTGATTAATGACTGGTAAAATAAAATTTTAAAGAGAAAGGAGCAAAAGGGATTAGCGCCCCTTGCCTATGGAGTACTTCCTGTATTTGTTGTTTTATTGTAGTCTGTCTTGAATGCTTTGCATTCAAGGTGGTCTGTGGCTCACGGCCTTTTTTGGAAACTTGTTTCCACTTGCACAACTTGTCTAGACAGGCTAAAATATAGTTTTCAATGCTATTGGCTATAGCGTAGTATGTTTTTCCTACGATTGATGTAGCCACCTTTGATTTATCTGGGTTGAAGAAACAAGACCCTAACGGACACCTGCACCATAAGTTGTGCACCGGCATTGATGTAAGTAGCATCGTCTGTTCAATTTGGAGCATTGTCTTCAGGCAGCATGCTAAGAATGACAGCCCCCAAAATTCAAGTTAGACTGGAACTGAGCGCGAATCAGTTTCAATTATCTCTTATTCAGACTGCAGATAAATACTCTGAACAGTCAGTAAAACATTTGAGTCTATCCTGCCCCAAATATGACTGCTCGAGAACCCAGCTGGTATGAGCCCTAAAAGCTACAGACTCAGATTTTCTGCAACTTGACGTCAGAATATCGACAGAGTTTTTTGGGCGATCTTTGGAACAGCAGAACCAAAGAAACCATACTCCCTGGCCCCTGCGGGGTTTTGTCAACCCCGTAGGTATTATTAGATGATGTTAGGATAAGTTTGAACAAAATGGCTATCACAAAATTTTGATTGCATGCATTTTGGAAAAAGAAGGTATTAGGTTCTGTCTCTGATCTGTTCTCTGATCACTTTTGACTCTTAAAAAGGATCTAGAACATTCAATTTTAAATCAAATAAGCCTCCTTACAAATTTTTACGACCCCCCTTCCATAAAAACATGATACGACCCTGAGGTGTAACTTAAAACCCTTGTCCACGGACTCTTGGGATTGTGTCAACTCAAAGGCATTGTTATATGGTCTTCGGAATGTTTGAACAAAATGGCTATCTCAAAATTTTGATCGGATGCATTTTGGGAAAAGAGGAAGTTGGGGGAGCTAGTTGCTCTCTGATCATTCTAGAATCTGTAAAAGGGATATAGAACTTTCAACTTCCAATCAAATCAGCCCCTTTCCGTAGTTTTTACGGCCAACTTTTCCATGACAACTTTGTATGCCCTCGGGACATAATTACAACTCTTTCTGCCTGCTCTGGGGGGCTGTGTCAACCCCGGAGTTGTTACATGACACCTGGGCTATTTTAACCAATATTGCTATTTCAAATTTTGATCGGATGTATCTGTAGAAAATAAGGGGTGGAAGGGGGCTAGTTGCCTTCCTATCATTTTTGACTTTTGTAATTGGAAATGGACTCCTCAATTTCCAATCAAATGAGCCCCCTCTGAAGTTTATACGACAACCCCTTTTACAAAAATCTTATATGCCCGAGGGCATACAGTAACTTACAACACCTACCCCCAGGCTCTGGGAGGACTGTGTTGACCCCGGAGTTTTTGCTATATGATCTTTGGTCAATTTGAACAAACTAGCTTCCTGAAAAAGATGACTAGATGCATTTAAGGAAGAGAGGGTCTATGAGGGGGGGGGGGTGCTAGTTGTCCTGTGATTGCTTTTTACTTTTAAAAAGGGAACTAGAACTTTCAGTTTCAAATAAACCCCCCCAGAAGTTCATGTGAGCACTCCTTACTTAAAAATTTTGTGTGCCCCCGCATAAATTGCAGCACTTACCCACGGGCTTTGGGGGCTGTTTCGTTCGTAAAAGTTTTTGTTATCTCATCTTAGGACTATTTTGAACAAAATGGCTTTCTCAAAGTTTTTATCGGAAGCAATTGGTAAAAATAGGGCGTGTGGTGGTTGAATTGCTCTCCAGTCGATTTAGAGTCTTAAAAGGGAACTAAAACTTTCAATTTTCATTCAAATGAGCCCAGTCCGAAGTTTATACGACCACCCTACTATAAAAAAATTTAATACTAACGGGACATAACTTACAACATTTGCCCCAGAGCTCTGTTGGGTTGTGTTAACCCCAAATTTGTGTTATCAGATCTTTCAACTATGTTGAACAAAATTGCTGTCTAAAAATTTTGATCAGATGTATTTGGAGAAAAGAGGTTATGGGGAGGCAGTTCAGCTCCAATCACTTTTTATTCTCAAAAAGGCCATTAGAACTTCTGATTTCCAGTTGAATGAGCGGGGTAAATACAACACTTGCATCATTGCTCTCTTGGCATCAGTATGTTTATAAGTTTTTTTTTCTTTTTTTTCTGTTTTTTTTTTGTTTTTTTTTTGACGTCGTTAATTTTACGTTAGGTTAAATGGCGCTCTCCAAATGCTTTACCCCCACCCCCCGTAATGGTAAAATATATAGTCCAAATTATATTATTATAAAAATTGAAGTTGTATGAAAGTTATATTTTATTAGCTTTGAAACTGTGAAAAAACAGGTGAAATCTGTTTTATTAGATGCCTTATGAAAGATCAAGGCAGTCGTAATAGTGCAACTGTACTGGAAGTACCATTTAAGCAATAAAAAAGTGTATACATCAGGGCTACCAATGCAAAAAAAGTGATTTTCCTTGTTGATCAAGGTGGGGGGGGGTCTAAGTTTCCTGTATGAAGTTTTCGGCAATGGGAATTCCAATGGTGCATTTTGTTTCGATCCGATGCCATTCTCGAGGGATTTCTCACTATTTTTGGGAAACACCAATGAAAACTTTTTATGCCCCCGGGACATAATTACAACTCTTTCTGCCTGGCTCTGGGGGGCTGTGTCAACCCCGGAGTTGTTACATGACACCTGGGCTATTTTGACCAAAATTGCTATTTCAAATTTTGATCGGATGTATCTGTAGAAAATAAGGGGTGGAAGGGGGCTAGTTGCCCTCCTATCATTTTTGACTTTTGTAATTGGAACTGGAACTCTCAATTTCCAATCAAATGAGCCCCCTCTGAAGTTTATACGACAACCCCTTTTACAAAAATCTT
This sequence comes from Artemia franciscana, assembly GCF_032884065.1. Lineage (NCBI taxonomy): Eukaryota > Metazoa > Arthropoda > Branchiopoda > Anostraca > Artemiidae > Artemia > Artemia franciscana. The sequence continues at coordinate 23,587,424 of NC_088883.1, read as the reverse complement.
ATATGCCCGAGGGCATACAGTAACTTACAACACCTACCCCCAGGCTCTGGGACGACTGTGTTGACCCCGGAGTTTTTGCTATATGATCTTTGGTCAATTTGAACAAACTAGCTTTCTGAAAAAGTTGACTAGATGCATTTAAGGAAGAGAGGGTCTATGAGGGGGGGGGGTGCTAGTTGTCGTTTGATTGCTTTTTACTCTTAAAAAGGGAACTAGAACTTTCAGTTTCTAATAAAATAGCCCCCCCCCCGAAGTTCATGTGAGCACTCCTTACTTAAAAATTGTGTGTGCCCCGGCATAAATTGCAGTACTTGCCCACGGGCTTTGGAGGTTGTTTCTTTCGCAAAATTTATTGTTATCTGATCTTAGGACTATTTTGAACTAAATGGCTTTCTCAAAATTTTGATCGGAAGCATTTGGTAGAAATAGGGCGTGTGGTGGTTGAATTGCTCTCCAGTCGATTTAGAGTCTTAAAAGGGAACTAAAACTTTCAATTTTCATTCAAATGAGCCCAGTCCAAGTTTATACGACCACCCTACTATATAAACCTTTAATGCTCCTGGGACATAACTTATAACATTTGCCCCAGAGCTCTGTCGGGTTGTGTTGACCCCAAGTTTTTGTTATCTGACCTTTGAACTATGTTGAACGAAATTGCTGTCTAAAAATTTTGATCAGATGTATTTGGAGAAAAGAGGTTATGGGGAGGCAGTTCTGCTCCAATAACTTTTCATTCTCAAAAAGGCCATTAGAACTTCTGATTTCCAGTTGAATGAGCCCCCTCTGAGGTTTATTCCACCACCCTTCCATATGAAGTGTTATGGCCTTTACAATAGGCTATGCTATAACATGGTGTCTGATACCCTTAGCCGTACTTGGGGCATTGCAGATGCATCCTTTTTACAACCTGGATACAGAGTGTCTTTTGATTTAGTTCAACGCCCCTTCAACATTCTCTGAAGTTTTGGCTTAATACCCTTAGTCGTGTCAATATATTGCAGAAACATGTTTTTGGCAACCTGGATATAGGAAGTGTCTTTTGATTTAGCTCAACATCCCAAAGAAGTTTAAACTTAATACCCTTAGTCACACCTGAGATGTTGCAGGTACGCCCTTATGAAAACCTTGTACTATCACTTTTTCCGCAAGAAAGTAAAGAGCAACGTTAAAGCCAAAAACGAACAGAAATTACCCTAAATATGAGGGAATGCATTGTCCTGTACATCATCAGCTATCCAGTCTTGATGCTTAATTTTATTTTGTGTTTTAATGAAAATGACGCACTTTTTCGTCAATTTTTTCTCTTGTCATACTGCTTTTAGAATGAATATGGTCATTTTGGTGTATGTGTGTTGTTATATTTCCATTTTTAATAGTTTGGATTTTCTAAGGCATCCAACTGAAAATTTTTCATAGTGAAGGGGTAAATACAACACTTGCATCATTGCTCTCTTGGCATCAGTATGTTTATAAGTTGTTTTTTTTTGTTTTTTTTGTGACGTTAATTTTACGTTAGGTTAAATGGCGCTGTCAAAATGCTTTACCCCCACCCCCCGTAATGGTAAAATATATAGTCCAAATTATATTATTATAAAAACTGAAGTTGTATGAAGGTTATATTTTATTAGCTTGGAAACTGTGAAAAAACAGGCGAAATCTGTCTTATTAGATGCCTTATGAAAGATTAAGGCAGTCGTAATAGTGCAACTGCACTGGAAGCATCGCTTGCTTAAAGGCTACCAATGCAAAAAAAGTGATTTTCCTTGTTGATCAAGGTGGGGGGGGGGTCTAGGTTTCCTGTATGAAGTTTCCGGTAATGGGAATTCCAATGGTGCATTTTGTTTCGATCCGATGCCATTCTCGAATGATTTCTCACTATTTTTGGGAAACACCAAGAAATCTTGTTTCATCAAAATATTTTTTTTCTTTTAGAACTAATTGAAATATTAGTCACCTTACCTGAATCAACTAGAAATGGAAATTTTGTTTGACTAGATAGTTCTTTTTTAACACATTTTTAAACTTTTGGATACTGTGGACAGTGGTTTGCTCTTATATGTATATTACTCGAAAGCTTTCTGCAATATAAAAAAGATATTCCCTCATTAAATACCGTTCAAATGAAGGGAGTTTTGGAGGTAAATTAGAACGTTATAACTTACAGAAGAGATAAATTAGGTAGAAGAAAGGAGATATTGCCTTCTTCGACCCCCCCCCCCCCTGTTGGACATCCAATTAAAAAAAAAATGCCCTAAGAAAGACAGACTTGGACCTGTTTATTCAGTGAGTACCAGCACCCAATATATTCGGAAACTTAAAGTTTTAGTTCGTTTGTAGTACTTATCATGTTTTTTTATATTTTTCAGGAGCAAAGAATCATCATTTTTTTTTTTTTGTATTTTCTATTCTCCCTAAGTGGAATGTGTGTCTTCTATGCTTATGCATGTCTATCCTACTGGAAAGAGGTATGCTCTCTGCCGAATAAAACTTCTGAAGGTAATTTATTGCTCTTTTTATCGTTTCGGTGCTTTAACTTGCGATTAGAATTGTATGCTTTCTACATAGATGGGACTGGAGGGGGAGTAGCTGGAAATAAGTCTAGTTTCCTCAAGGTAATTTGTTACCTAAAAGGGCAATAGATATTGTAACTGCCTTTCAAACGAGCTTTTAAATAGCTCTCTATGTTCTTCCAGTGCCCCGGTTGCAGTGAATAATAAAAAACGAAAAAAAGAGGATACAACAGTACTAGTTATACAAAAAAGTGATTTTCCTGGTTGTTCAAGGTGGGGGGTCACAAGTTGTCTCTATGGAGTTTTCGGCAATGATGATTCCATTGTCCTTCTTTTGGTTTCGATCCAATCCCGTTTTATATATATTTCCGGGTAACTTTGAAATATCTATAATTTTGTATTCAAAACAATTTTCGGCCAACCGTCTAGGGCTAAACAGAAAGCAGGTTGTTCTCGGCTTGGGTGGGAGGAGCGTGTGTAGCTGTGTTTGTTTCGCACGTCTTGGCACTGCTGTGAGTTGTTGTTAGTAATAGTTGTAGTAATAATAATATTCCATCCACTTTTTGTCGTATAAAAAAAAATATTTTAGGGCAGTTCGTAATATGAAGGTAATTGTCCTCCTTCTTTGTCTGTTCTTTGCTTTCTATTGCAGCAGAACTAGATGTTTTCCGCCTGTCTTGACCCTCTAAATTCAGGTGCTACGCGGGAATTTGTATATACATAATCTACACAGACTCATTTCTATTTTATCCATAGCTTACTTCTATTAAATGACGTTTCTTTTAGTAAACTTTTATTTCATGTGGTGAAGAATTTGTCCAAAGGTCGCATATTACTTGACTCTGTACGAGGCATGTTGAGATATTGATCAAATTTTTTTCTGTCTTACACCAGCGTTGCCAACGCTTTGAGGTGAATTATACCTTTTTCTTAGCACAATAGGACCATACAAGATTCTTTGTAATTGTAATCTTTTGTGTCTCAAAAACACTAAAATCAACCGAAAAGCAAGTAACGCTGTTTAGCTCTTTTTTCTCGGCTAAAATCCCTTTTCTCGGGCTTATACTTCTAAGAAGTGGCAGGAAAGTTGCGAATACAAGTAAATGCACTGAAATGTGCCAGAAATTTTTGTTAGTGACGACACCATGACCAGTCGTCAGGTAGGGGTTTGGATAGAGATTACATAACGATAAATGTTTCTGTATGCCAATTTAATCAAATGAAAGAAATTTTTTGTCGTGAAAAATGGGTTTTAGTTTAAATACCGCAGTGGAGCAAAAAAGAAAGAAATAGAAAAAAAAACAAATATACGTTAGTTGAAAAAATGTGAATATTTCAGCTCCACATCCGGAACCCTTTCTCAGTGAAAAGGGGAAAAAACTTTAAAGAAGAAAAAACTGTTTTTTTTTAAATAAAACACATTTAATAAAAGCGGCAAAGTAAAAACACGGGAGAAAGAAAGAGAAAAAAAAACTTAGAAAATCTAAAAAAAAAATACAACTTGTATTCTAAAAACTTCCAGAATGGCTGTTACTAAGAACCCTGAATATAATTTTCTAAGAAGTTAAAGCTCCGTGTTTTCTTCTTCTCAAAAAGCTAGGGAAAGAAACGCTTGAGTGCAGGAGAGTTACGTTGTGCCTCCGTTTAAAAAAAGTGCAATGATAATTCATCGCACAGAAAGTATTTTCTCCAAAAGTGTCACACCATCCATATTCTGCCCGCCTCAAGCCTTTTCTCTGCCCAATTCAACTCTTGTCTTCCTTTTCGTGCTTTACCTCGCGATATGAGTAAACTTTAGTCCTAAATTACCGAAAAATTAATAAAACATGGCGATTATTATTTTTTTATTTTATTACTTTTACAGGTTTTTTGTATGTTTTGGATGTTCCCTCCACTTGTTTGCCGTCTTTTTTACATTTATTGGTTCTCCTCAAATCCGAGAGGTATATAAAACACAAAATGAAATTGCAAAAAGACTTGAAACGAACCAACGATTTACAATAGGATTAAAACCATTACTGCATAAAAGGCGTACAAAAAAAATCGCCAAATTTTATTTAAATTCTGAAAAGTAAAATATTATGTATAAGGATGATATTTTCATACTCACGATGAAATATCTTTCTTAATCATAGCTAACTCTAGCGGCTCTTTGATTTTAAATCTCAAAACTAATTCTATGCTCCTAAAGCAAATTTGAAAAACAAGAAAAATTTACAATATTTAAAATAGCAACCGCGATTTGGAGACAAATCGCAGATTTTAAAATCTTGAAAAATAAGTGAAGAACATAGACCCTTTGGGAGGGCAACTGTATTAAAAAGAGAACCTAAAACATCGGGATGATAGATACCTTCGAAGCTGCAATAAAGCAACCTCAGAAAAACAACGGTATCAGAAAACGGTAGTGAAATACTCCTGTCACAAATTAGTTCAGCTCAGTTATTACCATTGATGGGAAAATATTGACATTTTTTAACGCTAAAAGAAAGGCCTCTTTCTTAATAGTCAGGGAGTTAAGCTTACTAGATAGGGAATTATAATTTTGAATCAGGCTAGCTTTAAAACGACGATATAAAGTATAATTAATCCGATTCATTGCCTCCGCTACAATTTTTCCCAGCTTGGTCTTTTTTGGTGGGTATTTTCAGGCTGAAGATCTCTTCCTAGCTAATTTATCTACTATGAGTTGCCTCCCCGTAGTAGCATAATATTTGTAGGCATGGATATATAACGAGTAGGAGGTAATAGGCTTGATACTTTATGTGCAGAATTCCGACTCTTGTCGATAGAAGAGCATCGCCAAGAATGGAAAACCATGATGTGACCATGATGGGCCTAGGATTGCACAAATCCTCCGGTATTCAACTGGAGGTCCGAGGGACCTCCTGCTGTCCGGTTTTAAGCCGGGTTAAGTGCTTCGTATAGACTTTAGACAATGTGTTAGTCCTTGTTCAGCACTGGTTCTGGGACTATTGCTTTTCCTGAGGCCATGATAATTTCAATAACTTAAATAATATGAAAATTGGAGCTTGAAATTTTAACAACGTAAAAATATAACTATCGAATTGACATTTTCCCTGGCGAATTCAAACGCTTTGAACTGGACTTATTATGAGTTTCAGAAACTCAGGCGGGAAGGACGGGGTGCGTAGGCAGGGAGCAGGGCTCATGATAAATAAGGAATCTGCTAAGTGTTATTTAGGTTCGGAAGGTATTAATAATAGAATGCTAGTTGCTCATTTTACGACTAAAAAGTGTTAGGTATCAATCATACTAGTATATGGCCCGTAGAACCGACTGATGGGAATAGTAATGACTCAGATGAATTTTAATTTTAGCTACAGGAACATGGTATCATAGCCTAGGCAAATTTAATGTAGGAAAAGAAAATAATAACGAGTATAGATCTGTTGCATAATTGTAGGAATAGAAATCTAGTTATAACACCAATACAGTACTGGGTCTTTAAATCACCCATAAGTTAACATGGTGTTAACATAAGGATAAGACGGTTAGCCTTATCGATTATGTTATGGTAAACCGAAAACTTTTATCAAACAGTTCGTGAGAAACGAGCAGTAGTAAGGAGCGACCCGGCTCGATAGCAACCAAAACTCTAAAAAATGGAGTCTTAATCCAAAAGAATCGTATTTTAATGCTGATTTTAAATATATAAGTTTCATCAAGTTTAGTCTTACCCATCAAAAGTTACGAGCCTGAGAAATTTTGCGTCATTTTAGAAAATAGGGGGAAACACCCCCTAAAAGTCATAGAATCATTACGAAGGTCACATCATCAGATTCAGCGTATCAAAGAACCCTAATGTAGAAGTTTCAAGCTCCTATCTACAAAAATGTGGAATTTTGTATTTTTGCCAGAAGGCAGATCGAGGATGCGTGTTTATTTGTTTGTTTTGTTTTTCGAGGGGTGATCGTATGGACCCATTTGTCCTAGAATGCTGCGAGAGGGCTCGTTCTAACGGAAATGAAAAGCTCTAGTGCCCTTTTTAAGTGACCAAAAAAATTGGAGGGCACCTAGGCCCCCTCCCACGCTAATTGTATTCCCAAAGTCAACGGATCAAAATTTTGAGATAGTCATTTTATTCAGCGTAGTCGAAAAACCTTATAACTATGTCTTTGGGGACGAATTAATCCCCCACAGTCGCCGTGGGAGGGGTAACAAGTTACAAACTTTGACCAGTGCTTACATATAGTAATGGTTATTTGGAAGTGTACAGGCGTTTTCAGGGGGATTTTTTGGCTGGGGGAGGGGTTGAGAAGAGGGGGATATGCTGAGGGAACTTTACATTGAGGATTTTGACATGGGGGAATAAAATTTTCCTGAAGGGAGCGCAGGATTTACTAGCATTATTTAAAAAAAAAAAACAATGAAAAAATAATTATGAGAAAGTTTTTTTTTCAGCGGGAAGTAAGGAGCAGCATTAAAACTTAAAACAAACAGAAATTATTACCCATATGAGGGGTTCACCTCCTCCTACTACCTCGCTCTTTACGCTAAAGTATTTTTAGTAATCTCAACTATTTATTCTATGGCTTTTGTGATTCAGGGGTCATTCTTAATGAATTGGGACAAAATTTAAGCTTTAGTGTAAAGAGCGAGGTACTGACGAGGGGGCAAAACCCCTCATATACGTAATAAGAACATGAGAATACAAAAGTTCTTTATGTAAGCTTAAGAGTTCTTTAGCTAGTTCTTACAAAACTAGTAAGTTCTTACAAAAGTTCTTTAGCTAAAATTAAAAGTTCTAGTTGCCTTTTTAAGTAACCAAAAAATCGGAGGGCAACTAGGCTTCCTCCCTCGCTCTTCTTTTTCTCAAAATAATTCGATTAAAAATTATGAGAAAGCCATTTAGCCAAAAAAAAAAAAAATATACAAATTTCGTTTTAATTATTCCTCTGCGGAGAGCTAAAATCAAGACATGCATGGATTCAAAAACGTTCAGAAATTAAATTAAAAAAACAAGTTTTTTTAACGGGAAGTAAGGAGCGACATTAAAACTTAAAACGAACAGAAATTACTTCGTATATGAAAGGGGCTGCTTCCTCATCAACGCCCCGCTCTTTACGCTAAAGTTTTTTTACTGTTTGAAAAAGTAGAATTAAGAGAAAGAGTCAAACTTTAGCGTAAAGAGTGGGGCGTTGATGAGGAAGCAGCCCTTTCATATACGAAGTAATTTCTGTTCGTATTAAGTTTTAATGTCGCTCCTTTCTTCCCGTTAAAAAACTTTTTTTTCTAATTTAATTGATCTGAAAAACAAAGATCACCATCTAGTAGCGTTTAGGGAAAATTTAAAGCTGAAATTTAGGAAGGGTAACAACCTTCCGGGAAGTTGTGACGTTGGTAGACTCCACCATGAGGGTTTTAGAGAGACTTTTCAAGACCAGTTGAATACTAAAGTGGAGAGTCTAAAATTTGGCAATGGAGAATATGAATGGAGCAATTTTAGGAGAATAGTTTGTGAAGTCGCAGATGGAGTCTTTGGAAGGAAAGTTGGGAACGTTGCTAAGAATATCAGAGACAATGCTTTAAGTTTAGTTGAGAGAAGGGGGGAATTTGACAAAAAATATTTGCATGATAGATCATATGAAAATAAGAAGAATTTGTAGAAAGGGGTTAAAACATAAATATATGAATGAAGGAGCAGCGAAGTAGAGGCCATAGATCAAATTGCTGAAGATCTGCAAGATCAGCCTGACAGCATAACAGTAAAATATTGTATAAAAAATTTAGAGGTAACAGTCAATCTGGACTTGTCCTAGTTGAAGGTAGGAGCGGCTCCACAATCATTGATGAGGAGAGAGTTAAGGAGAGATGGGCAGAACTTTCGAAAAAGTCTTAAGTCGTGACAGAGCTACAAGGAAAGATATAGGAGAGAATGAAAAGGTTTGTGATACCTCCGGAGTGAAGGAAGATTTATTTTGTGAGGAAAAATTAATACTAGTGCTAAAAGGATTAAAAAGTAATAAAACCCCTGGTGCTGATAGTGTGGTTAGTCAGTTTTTTAAATATGCTTGTTGTAAAGCTGGAAATAAATTACTGAAAATTGTATATATGATTTTTGAAAATGGGGAAGTACCTAGCAATTTTATGAAAACTTAAATCAAAACCCCTCTATAAGGAAGGTGATAAGAGTTAGTTTGGTAATTATAGAGGCATTAGGTTGGTTTCTGTAGGAAGCAAATTACTTAGTATGACAATAATTTTCAGACTTAGAGATGCTTTAGATAATATTTTCAGAGAAGAATAGTATGGGTTTAGGAAGAAGAAAGGATGCGTCGACCAAATTAACACTCTTAGATTAACAATTGAAAACAAAGCTGTTTTCTTTCTCTATCTATATGGATTATTTTGATCGACTTTGTCTTAAGGAGCACAAAAGGCTATGGAAAAACACTGAATCAAATGGTGGAGTAAAACTCTCCTAGACTTAGCTTATGCCGATGATTTGGGTATCCTTTATAAAAATGTTCGCTAAGCGAATGAATTTTTGAAGGTGTTGAGAGTTCAGGGGTACAAGAATAGGCTTAGAAATGGATATTAAGATGACGAAGTCTATAAAACTGGGTATAAGTGAAGGTCAATAAGTAAAGTGAAGGTATTATTAATACCTTTCCAACCTAAATAACACTTAGCAGATTCCTTTTTACCTTGAGCCCTACTCCCTGCCTAAGCACCTCGTCCTTCCTGCCTGAGTGTCTGAAAGTCCCAATCAGTCCAGTTCAAAGCGTTTGAATTCGTCAGACAAAATGTCAATTCGATAGTTATATTTTTACGTTATTAAAATTTCAAGCTGCAATCTTCATATTATTGAAGTCATTGAAATCTGTCATGGATTTTGCACGGTACATAAAAGTTTGGAAGTACAGGAAGATAAATCGGTGGACGAAGTTTAGAATATTGGAAGTTCCAGTGATTATATTGATCAATTATGGCTCTGAAGCGTGGGTGCTCCGAAAAACGGAGGAGGATTTAATAGACGCTTTCCAGAGAAATTGTCTATGGATTGTTTTGGGTACCCGTCTAACTAACTGTATTTCAAACATTAAGCTGAACGAAAGTGTGATTTAATCCTGCTTTCTAGGGTCATGAGAGAAAGGATGAACTAGGACACGTTCTGTGGACGAGGGATGGCAGATGGCTAAAGATTGCCCTGGTCGGCCAACGATCTAGGGCCAAACGGAAAGCAGGTCATCCGAATGGGTAAGGGGATAAGGGGATAAGATATGAGAGATAAGGCGTGTAGATAGTAAACGGAGACACTCCACCAAAGATTAAAAATACAAGGGGATAAAACTCCTCCTTGTCTATATCCACGGCCAACAGAAATTGGATTAGAAAAGCAATCAGAATTAGGTGCCAGGATCTAATATCAGGATCTAAAAGTCTTAACCTCAACTGGGGAAACCCACCAATAACGAGAGTTGAAAGAGAGAAGTTTGCAAAATATTGTCAAATGGTCGTGTATATCAATTAAAATTGTTTAAATCAGGAGCCAGTTGATCTTGACTCATTATTTATCGCATCAAATACTGCATGAGCATGGCTAGAGACAATTCCTTTTATGAATCGTACTTTATTAAGACCAACATCCAAGTATTCAAAAAGGTATTTTAACCACGATTCAAAAAGCTTACCAATTGTAGAACCCTTCGCTCTGTTATTCGCTTTTGACCCCGGAATACCATCTCAACCATTGAGACTTTTTTGTATTTATTTTTATATATATATAAATCTTGTGACCTATGACAAATAGGCCTGAGTAAACTTGTCTCAAAGTCTTTTTATGGTCAGAGACTATTGCTTTTTTGAAGCCTCCTTATTAAGACCAGCATCCAAGCATTCAAAAAGGTATTTTAACCACGATTCAAAAAGCTTACCTATTGTAGAACTCTTCGCTCTCTTATTTGCTTTTGACCCCGGAATACAATTTCAGCCATCTGGACTTTTTTGTATTTATATATATATATATATATATATATATATATATATATATATATATATATATATATATATATATATATATATATATATATATATATATATATATATATATATAAATCTTGCGACCTATGACAAATAGGCCTGAGTAAATTTATATTAGTGAAACTGCAAATTTTGGTGTTCATAAGAGCCTAATAAGATGGTCAAACCAGGTTTTTTGTATATGGCTTTGGTGTTTAATCTCTCAGTTTCAGTAAAAGTTCTTATTGGTCATTTAAAGATGCTCCTGTGATTGAATGTACTATCTGGCACAAGTGTTTTGATTGGTTGAAACGTGTCTCTATTTTCAGCTATAATTACTGCTGCCAGATGTAATGGCTTCGTATCTCTTACTGCCGGAAGTGCTATAATTCCCTCAATTTGGGTTGGAGGTCTGGCAGTGTCTCAATTGTATCAGGTCATATGCATGTCCATGACCACTAATGAAAGAATCAATCAAGGACGATATTCACATTTTATTGATTCTAATAGGAGATATGGAACAAGTCCTTTTTTCAGGGGTTATGTAAGAAATTGTATGGATTTTTTTTAATTAAGATGTTGTGGGCTTCTTAGGCCTGAAGTTGGTGTTTGGACAACGTTTTATGAATTAGAAGAAAAAAAGAGCTTATTGCTTGAAACTGTATAACTGCTAAAGATTTTGAAAGAAACCGTGATAAGAAAGTTTGGTGAAAAATATGGATGCCAAAAAATGCTTATCCATCAAAACTGTGAGTTTTGAACACAAATTGTTGTTTATTAGACGATATTGTGTAAACTTAAGGAAGAAGGAGGGAGGGGGTGAAACATTTTCTTATTAATAATAAAATTTATAGCTTTATTGCTCTAAATGCCCTTTATCGTAGTGGCAAGACAAAACGAAAAAAAACAATTCTACTAACAATTACAAAAATCTGTTTTTTTTTGCTCCATAGCAAGCCTGAGAAATCGTACTAGTCTGACAAAACTTACAAAATACTCATGTCGCACCAGACTCGCCAGTCCTCTTTCATAAACTTACACCCTACATATACCTTCTTTTGCAACTCACTCAATTATCCACATTCATCTATTATATAACCCACAGTGTCATGTTGCCCTTGCCTTCTCCCTAAATATTTTTCTTCTCGCCCCAAGATGTAAGCTATTTACCATCAGTTCAATACTTTACTTTAACACCTTCTTTCTTAAATTCATGTTAAAAATATACTAAAAGATATATATATATATATATATATATATATATATATATATATATATATATATATATATATATATATATATATATATATATATATATATATATATATATATATATATATATATATATATATATATATATATATATATATATATATTACTGAATAATAAAGCAAGAGAATTGTTTGGTATTTCAGGGTGTAATAATTTTTAATGAGGATTTGTTTTAGTGCTAGTTTGCTTATTTTTTAGCTCGGTTTTTATCATTTTATTTGTATTTATTTGTAATATTCATTCAAGAGGTTTACCCCCCTTGGATTGGTTTACTTTCTTGATTGTTTGGTTTATTCGAGTTTTAGTTTGAACATATTTGCTCCCGTTTTTATGGCACTTGGTATTAACCAAGTGACATATAGCAGTCGCCAATTCTGTCGGTCTGTCTGTCGGTCTGTCGGTCTGTCTGTCGGTCCCGGTTTTGCTACTTTAGGCACTTCCAGGTAAGCTAGGACGATGAAATTTGGCAAGCGTATCAGGGACCGCACCAGATTAAATTAGAAATAGTCGTTTTCCCGATTTGACCATCTGGGGGGGGGGGTGGGGGCCCGGTTAATTCGCAAAAAATAGAAAAAATGAAGTATTTTTAACTTATCAGCGGGTATTTGGATCTTAATGAAATTTGATGTTTGGAATGATATTGTGTCTTAGAGCTCTTATTTTAAATTCTGACCAGATCTGATGACATTGGGGGAGTTGGAGGGGGAAAACCTAAAGTCCCGGTTTTGCTACTTTAGGCACTTCCAGGTAAGCTAGGACGATGAAATTTGGCAAGCGTATCAGGGACCGGACCAGATTAAATTAGAAATAGTTGTTTTCCCGATTTGACCATCTGGGGGGGGGAGTAGGGGCCGGTTAATTCGGAAAAATAGAAAAAATGAAGTATTTTTAACTTATGAGCGGGTGATTGGATCTTAATGAAATTTGATGTTTGGAATGATATTGTGTCTCAGAGCTCTTATTTTAAATCCCGACTGGGTCTGATGACATTGGGGGGAGTTGGAGGGGGGAAACCTAAAATCTTGGAAAACACTTAGAGTAGAGGGATCGGGATGAAACTTGATGGGAAAAATAAGCGCAAGTCCCAGATACATGATTGACATAATCGGAACTTATTTGCTCTCTTTGGGGTAGTTGGGGGGGGAGTAAGTCTTAAAAATTAGAAAAATGAGGTATTTTCAACTTACGAACGGGTGATCGGATCTCAATGAAATTTGATGTTTAGAAGGATATCGTGTCTTAGAGCTCTTATTTTAAATCCCGACCGGATCTGCTGATGGGGGCGGGGAGTTGGGAGGGGGAAACCTAAAACTTGGAAAACACTTAGAGTGGAGGGATCGGGATGAAACATGGTGGGAAAAATAAACACAAGTCCTAGATAGATGATTGACATAAACGGAACAGATCCGCTCTCTTTTGGGCAGTTGTGGGGGGGGGGTTAATTCTGAAAAATTAGAAAAAATGAGGTATTTTTAACTTACGAACGGGTGATTGGATCTCCATGAAATTTGATTTTTAGAAGGATATCGTGGCTCAAAGCTCTTATTTTAAATCCTGACCGGATCTGGTGACATTGGGGGAAGTTTGGGGTGGGGAGACCTAAAATGATGGGAAACGCTTAGATTGGAGGGATTGGGATGAAACTTGGTTGGAAAAATAAGCAAAAGTCTTACATACGTAATTTACATAATTGGAACGGATCCGCTCAATTGCGGGGGGGGGGGTAATTCTGAAAAATAAGAAAAATAACGTATTTTTAACTTACGAAGGAGTGATCGGATCTTCATGAAACTTCATATTTAGAAGGACCTCGTAACTCCGATATCTTATTTTAAATCTCAACCGGATCAAACGTAATTGGGGGGGGGGGGCAGTTGGGGGGACCAGAAATCTTAGAAAATACTTAAAGCGGTGAGATCAGGATGAAACTGGATGGGAAGAATAGAAACCTGTCTAAGATACGTGACTGACATAACTGGGCCGGATCTGCTCTCTTTGGTGGAATTGGGAGGGGGGGAGGTAATTTTGAAAATTGAGGTATTTGTAACTTACGAAGGGTGACCAGATCTTAATGAGCTCTTGGCTCTTGGCTCTTCCGACCTCGTACCATATGAGCTCTCGGCTCTTCCGACCTCGTCACAAGTGCCATATGAGCTCTTAGCTCTTGTTTGTATATGCTTTTTTCGTTTCATTTTCTATCTTTTGTTATACTACATCGCCATGCCTTGCATTTTTGACGGGTTGTAAATTAATTTATATCAATTAATTAAAAAAATTTTGGATTTTTCTTACGGAAAATGATGGGCGTGGCGGGATTGCTCTCAAATCACTAATACTCTTAAAAAGGGCATTATAACTTCGAATTTAAAATCAAATGAGACCAATCCGAATGTAATACGACTACTCATTCCATAAATACCGTATTTGCCCCGAGGACACAATTTAAAGCCCTTGCCCCAGGACTAAAGGGGGTTGTGTCAACCCCTGGAGTTATTTTTATATATTCTTTGGATTATTTTAAACAAATTTGCCGTCGTACAATTTCGATCAGATACATTTGGTGAAAAGAGGGCTAGTTTGGGGGGAGGGGCTAGCTGACTTCCATCACTATTGCCTCTTAAAAGGGAACTAGAACTTCCAATTTCAACCAAATGAGCCACTTCTAAAGTTTATACAATCATCCCTTCCATAAGAACCTTAAATGCCCTAAGGGCATAGCTTACAACCCTCGCCCTCAGGCTCTGGTGGTTTGTATCAACCTCGAAAGTCTTGTTATATGATCTTTGGACTATTTTGAATTAAAGGACTGTCCAAATATCTATTGGATGTATCTTGGGAAAATACTACGTGTTTGTGTAGGTATGGGGAAGATAGCTGAGCTCTGATCAATTTGACTCTTAAAAAGGCAACAGAATTTCTGATTAACAATCTGATCAGTTCCCTCCACAGCATATATAACCACTCTTTATATAAGAAAACTATATTCCCCATGGGCGTAAATTACAACCCTTGCCCTGAGAGCTGTAGGGGGGGGGGGGGGGTAGTCTTCCTCACATACATAATTTCCGGACTTTTCGACTACAATAAACAAACTATTATCTCTAAAGTTGGATTGGAGGTATTATTGGAAATGATGAGCGCGGGGAGGGGGGGGGGTCTTTGTTGCTCTTAAATCACTCCGACTCTTCAAAAAGGCATTATATCTTCTAATTTAAAATCAATTGAGACCCATATGAATTCTATACGACCGCCGATTCCGTGAAAACCTTGTATGCCCTCACAACATAATTTACAACCCTATCCCCAGGGCGTTGAAGGGTTGTATCAACCCTAGACGCATTATTATATGCGTCTATGGACGACTATTTTGAACACATCGCTACCACATAATGTCAATTAGATGCGTTTGGTGAAAAGAGAGGTTGCCGGGAAGGGGGGGGGCTAAATGTCTTCCATCGTTTTTGACGCTTAAAAAGAGGCTGAACAAAAATAAAACGAACAACCATCCCTTCCATAAGAACCTTAAAAACCCCTTGGCATAACTTACAACTCTCACCCCAAGGCTCTGGTGGTTTTCATCAACCCTTAAAGCCTTGTTATATAATATTTGGACTATTTTGAATAAAATTTCTGTCTCAAAAATTCTATTCCATGTATTTTGGGAAAAAACGATGTGCTGGGGGGGGGGGGGGGGTAGCTGCTCTCTGATCACTTTGACTCTTAAAAAGAGCACTAGAAATTCAGTTTACCAATGCAATGAGTCCCTCTAAAGTATATACGATTCCCTTTCCATAAAAAACCATATATGCCTCTGGGGCATAACCTAAAACCCTTGCCCTGATGGCTGTGGGGGCAGGGCTGCGTTCCTCGAAGACATACTATCTTGACTCTTCACCTACGTTGAACAAAATTTCTTCAAATTTTAATTGGATATCCTTGGGGAAATTATGAGCGTGGGGGGAGGGGCTTGTTGCTCTCAAATCTTTGGCTCTTAAAAAGGGCACTGTAGTTTCCAATTTCAAATCAAATGAGTTTTGTACGACCACTCATTCCGTAAAATCCTTATATACACCCAGGGCATGACTTATAACCCTATCCTCAGGGCACTGGGGTGGGGGGGTTGTATCAACTCTAGGTACATTGTTATATGTTCTTTGGACTATTTTGAACGGAATTGCTATCTCGCAAATTTAATCAAATTCATTTCGTGAAGAGGAGTATTCGGGGGGAGAGGTGACTTGCTGTCCTCAATCATTTATGATTTAAAAGGGAACTAGAACTTCTAATTTTTGACTTAATGAGCCTCCTCTATATTTTATACAACTATCCCTTCCATAAAAACCTTAAATGCCCCCTGGCATAGCTTAAAACTCTTGCTCCCTGGCTATAGGGGTTAGATTCAACCCCAAAAGCCTTGTCATATGGTATTTAGACTATTTTGAATCAAAGGGTTATTTCAAAATGTCTATATAGATACATTTTGGGATAATACAACGTGTGTATGGGAGGGGTAGCTGGCCTCCGACCACTTTGACTCTTAAAAAGGGCACTAGAGCTTCTGATTACCAATCCAATGAGCCCCTTTTGAAGTTTGTATGACCACGCTTTGTATAAAAACATTGTATTCCCCCAAGGCAGAACATACAACCCTAGCCCTGAGAGCTGGGGGGATTTGTTATCCTCAAAGACATAATTTCAGCTTTTCAACTTCCGGACCTTTCAACTACTTAGAACAAAATGAAAATTTCTAAATTTTCTTTCGAAGTGTTCGGGGAAATGATGGGCGTGGGGAGGGGGTGATTTGACCAACAAAAAGGGCACTAGTCCTCTCAATTTCCAGTCGAATGAGCCCTTTTTGAAGTTTCTATGACAGTACTTTCTATAAAAACCTTATATGCCTCAGGCATAACTTACAACCCGTGTCTTGAGGGCTGTTTGGGAGGGGGCGGGGGCTCATGGTCAAAGCCATAATTTTCAGACCTTTCGACTATGTTGAACAAAATGGCTATATCAAAATTTCGGAATATTTTGGTGAAATGATGGGCTTGGGGTGGGGGGAGGGGCCATTTGCCCTCTGATCACTTTTGACAATTAAAAAGAGCACTAGCCCTCTCAATTTTCATTTCAATTAGCCCTATTCGAAGTTTCTACGACACCGTTTTCTATAAAACCTTATATGTCCCCAGGGCATAACCTACAACCATTGCCTTGAGGATTTATTTTCTTGGGGGGGGGGGGGGGTTCATCCTCTAAGACATAATTTCCGGGCCATTTTAACTATGTTGAACTAAATAGCTATCTCATAAGTTTGTCTGTGTGTATTTGGGGAAATGGTGGAAACGAAAACTCCTTGCCCTGGTCTAATGACAAACGAACCAAAAAAATAATAATAATAATAATAATAATACATTGTGCCAACATCATTCTTTACTTAGGCAGTGCAATATTGCAAACTTAGGCTATTGCGCTGCCTGCAGTTTTTCTAGCATGTGTTAACTGAGTAATTTAGTTTTTTTCTCGTTTCTTTTCGGTTGATAAAGGCTTCTAAATGCGAAGCAGAAACACTCGGATTTTCACCAGGATTTTCACTGGACTTTCCCCAGGAAACACCAGGATTTTCTTCGGGGGGGGGGGTAAAAAATTACAAATCACATATTTTTATATACATTTTAGTACGTTTTCACGAGTCGGACAAAAACTGGTGGGAGGGGGGGGGGAACGGTGAAACACCCTTCCTGGATAAAGCCTTGTTGATAGGCTACTCAAGTGTATTATTGTTTTTTTTTTGTTTTTTGTTTTTACTGCCATAGATAAAGGTTTTATCCACTATTATATTTTTATTTCATTTTAATAATAAATAGGTCTTAAATGAAACTGGTATCTTTCTGATTATATCCAACTCTGGATAGTTCAAGGGATGTGTGAATCCTGCCAGCTTTCGATTTACAGATCTTAGGGGTTGCGCATCGAATTTAAAACGATAAGCTAACTGATAGCAGATTGAAACTTGATTTATTTTTTTTTATCAATAGCATTTTTTTTTTTACTTCAGCTTAAAATGTAAGCATATAAACCATCAGTAACTTTGTTTGTGGGCACATTTTGTGTGTTGGTTCGACTTTTTTTCTATAAAGGTGTCCCGACTTAATTTGCATAGTAAGGATCCTCAACCTTGGGAGCTTATACATAAATTGCAGGAACAGATTTCACCTTTTGTAAATTGAAGTATATACCGATTAGAAACGACCATGCCTTCCTGCCCTTTATTAGCCTCCTCATTAGTAAATATAAGACGATTAGAAGAGACAAGGATTCCCTCGCCTTCTAAATTGACAAACCTCCCGACCGTTAAACAGTCATTACGATGAATAAGAAAAATAGCACAGTATTCTGCTAAACCGTTAATAGTGCTCAGTGCTTCCACTCCTCCCGATTTATCGGGAGATCTCCCGACTTTTTGGAAAATCTCCCGACTGAAATTTCC
The DNA here is from genome assembly GCF_032884065.1 of Artemia franciscana. Lineage (NCBI taxonomy): Eukaryota > Metazoa > Arthropoda > Branchiopoda > Anostraca > Artemiidae > Artemia > Artemia franciscana. The sequence continues at coordinate 23,569,172 of NC_088883.1, read as the reverse complement.
TCCCGATTTCTGTTGAATTGAGCTCTGTCCAACTTGAAGTTTCTGATCTTTCTTGATTGTCTGGCAGAATGCAAAATATGTCTTTGTTGCCCGTAAAAGGGGGATTTCAAAGCCGCCGGCCGCGTTTGATTCGCGGAAGTCAACTGCGGACCCTAATTAATGACCTAGTCGGCAGCTTGTCCCGTGAGAGACCATTGTTGTGTTCGAAAAAGGGTTGATTTGATTTGATTCTCAGCTCATAACTTCATCTGATCTGATCAGTCAACTCAGATAGTTCATTTCCACTGGATAATTTGTGTACAATAAGGACGTGGCTTACCTTACGTGACAGGATTTTTTTTAGGGTAAGTACCAAGTTTACTGGAACTGGACAATTATACATCCCTGCACGTGGGCAACCCAAGAAGTAGGCTACTGACCTGTCCTAGGGGGTAGGCGGCTTTTCTGCTTCTATGATCTGTTTCTTTACCAAAATAACATGTTTTAACTTGAAACCAATTCTTAACCTGTTGCCAGTTCAAGGATTCTATAGTACAAATTCAAATACACTATTCTTACGGGTCTTATAGATATCCAGTATTCGCCAGACTACTAGCCTAGCCTATATCAAAATAACGATTTCGAGTGTCGGCGAAATCGGCTTCACAAGTCACAACAGAGCAAAATAACACTAGGGAGTAGGGTCAAGAACTATGCTTTCCTTGCTTTGCAAACGGGCCATACTCATAGCGCCGTCCATTACGCTTGCGACATTTAAAGCGAGACAAACATGCGGGTTTAGAAATTTCTAGTAAAGGTAATATGCGGTCTGCACACGTAGAGGAAACTGGGGAGGTCGTATCTTTTTTCTGCTTTGTTCAAAATATGAAGTTATTGGAGCCAGCGCTGGTGCAAGACCGATTGAGTTTCAGTAGGGACGTTCACTATCGCGAGTGGTGCTAGTGTGGCTGCTGTTCGAGTGTGTCTCACTTTTTCCAGGTTTTGGCGCTACTGTCTAGTGTTATTTTGCTCTGCTTCACAATATAGGAGGATAGGAGGATGGATTTTAAGATGTAGGCCAAAGCCAGCCATACCAAATCTGTTTTCAAAGGGACAAATCTGTTTTCAAAGTGCCGATGTCTAAATTTTATGTCACAGTGTTCAAAGTGTATTAAAAGTGTATTATTTTGCTCTTCAAAGTGTGTTATTTTGTTCTGCTTTGGGGAGACCGGAAATCTCGAAAAACGGTTAGAATGGTGGGATCGGCGTATCAGGGACCCGATCAAACTGACTTGTAAATAAAAAATTACTTGGTCCGATAGTCGTAGGGGGAGTGGAGGAAGGGGGAATCCGCAATATTGAGTCATGCGTAAATTTGGAACGGGTGATCAGATTCGAGTGAAATTTAATAATTGAACAGAGGACATGTCTCTGGTGATCTTTTTCATCTCCGGATCGGATCCGACAACTATTTGGGGAGGGGGAGGATACGTGACCGGCTTAGACTGGAGAGACCGGCTTTGACTTTTGTCATGTATATAAGACTTATATACATGACAAAAGTACAGCACGTGTCCACTGCAATGCGCTCTGACTATAAATCTCACTATCAACACTCCTGACTTGCAGGGTTCTCTCAAAATATAACATAACAAAGGTTTCGTGAACCAAAGGTTTCGATGAGATCCCATAAATTTTATATTTAATCCAGACAATTGCGTCTTGTAGATCCGGTCTTCGCCAGACTCCTTGAATATCTGTACTATTTAATATTTGACCAATGACTGGTCTTCCGAGAAAACAAACTTATATTATAAGTGCACATGAGCCTAAACAAATACATGTTGCAGTATTTCCAGTAGTAAACAACACTTTCCAGGCTCATGAGAAATGTCGGATGCAGATTATTCTGACTCCAATGAAGCTCAGGATATAAAAAGAAGGAAAATTGAAAAGAAAATCGAAATTGTTCCTAGCAGTAGTGGCTCAGATGAGGAATTGATAATTGTGGAGCCAAGCCCCAAGCCCCGAAAGAAAAAGAACAGTGGACAACGTTACGAGCAAAAGTATGTGAAATCCTGGGAGATGGAAGATACATTTAAAGGCTGGCTTTCGAAGAAGCACGGATCTGAAGTTGCTATCTGTTTGTGGTGCAACGCTGAGCTTTCCTACAAAAAGGGTAAAACAGATCTCACTGCCCATGCCCGTACTTCTGTGCATGTTAAAAACACAGTGACCCCAAAAGCTATGCCTCCTGCTATTTCAGTGTACATGGTTCATGACGAGTTTCCGTCTGTGCTTGAGACTGAAGCTAAAATTGCTTCATTCCTGGTCAGCAACAACCTGCCATTTTCCCTTTCGGACCAGTTGATTCCCCTGCTGAAAGCGATGCCACCAAAATCGGTCCTTGATAAAGTGCGGCTCGGGAAACAAAAAGTTTTGAATGTTGTTCGTCAGGGACTCGGTCCTTACTGCAAGCAAAAAGTTGTCGAAGAATTGAAGGTGAGACCTTTTTCTTTGGTCATCGACGAAACGACGGATGTGGGAACCGTTAAACAGCTCGCTGTATGTGTTTCCTTTTGTAACAACGAAATGGAAACGGATATCGATGTCATTGATTTTGTGGGGTGCTCAAATAGATCAGCAGTTTCCATTTTCACCAAACTGGAGGAAACTTTGGAGTTTTTAAGAGTAAGTGAAGTGCCTTTACGGAATTGGGTCGGGTTCTGTAGAGATACCACGAACGCCATGATGGGTTGTAACAACTCAGTGGCGACTCTGATCCAAAGAAGCTACCCTTGGGTATTAATAGTGAAGTGCAGTTGTCATTCCATTCATCTGTGCGCCTCATACGCCTGCAAGAAACTGACGAAGACTCTAGAAGACATGTGTCGTCATGTGTACAATCATTTTAATATGAGTGCCAAGCGTACAGCTGCCCTGAAAGAATTTCAATTGTTTTCAGAGACTGCGGTCCACAAGATATTGGCACCAGGTCAAACAAGATGGCTTTCGCTACAGAACTGTGTCCACCGAATTCTAGAGCAGTGGAATGCCCTAACCTTGTATTTTACCAGTGCCCATTTTGAAGATCCGACTCACGGCAGTGAGTTAGTTCTGAGTGCCCTGAAAAATCCATTTATGAGGATCGTCATGATGTTTGTGGACTACGCGCTGGGACTTTTGAACGACTTCAATACCCTTTTCCAGTCCCAGGCACCTATTTTCTACCGACTGAAAATCGAAGTCATTCAATTGGTGGAAACTCTGTTGAAAAACTTTATGAAAGCTCGCGCAGTAAGGAGCTGTACCAACATCATGAAAATTGATGTTGAAGACGAAGCAAGTTATGTAGATCTGTGAAAGGTCTACCTCGGCTTAGATGCCGAAGCAGCTATGAATGGCCTTCTTGCGTCTAGTGATGGACGAAATGCCAATCCAGACGAAGTTGACAAGGTTTATTCTACCGCGAGAGAATTTTACAAGGAAGTGGTGGTCTAGATTAAATACCGCTTCTCGTTCGACTCGGACATTTTCGCCTTCTCAGAACTACTTGACCCTGTTCAGGCTCAGGATCTGAATCCTCCTAGCCTGGCACCATTTTTGGCGAAATATAGCTTACCCTCCTGGTCCAAAAGTCTGATAGACAGAGAGTGGAGAGAGCAGAGCTCTGTAAGACAGCCAAATGGCGAAGATGCCAGTTCGCTCTCAGTAACTGACTACTGGAAGCTTATATTTGCCCAGAAATACTCTAACGGCAAACCAAAGTTTGGTAACCTGAGGCTTGTCGTTGAGTACCTGTACGCTCTACCGTTTTCGAACGTAATAGCGGAGACTGTTTAGTACTTTGAAGGACGTCAAAACAGACAAACGTAACTGCCTGTCGACAGTTACGATTAGTTCAACGCTTCAGACTAAACTTGGCATGAGTAGGCTTAAGGTGATACCTCAGTCTCTAGTCGTAGATGGGAGCATGAGGCAGTTACTGAAAGGTGTAGTTACTTCCGCAACCACTACTGAAGCTAGTGCCGCTATCTTGAAATCGGCTTCTTTAGCGCAAGCTCGTCTGGCCCCAGAAAGAGCAAACAATACCGTTGACGATCAGGATTAGCTGCAGTGTGATCTAGTGAAAATTCTGACTGTGATTCTTATTCATAATTTTAGTTCAAGTTATGTGATCAAGTAGTTTTAGCTGCAGTGTGATACAGTGAAAATTCTGCCTGAGTTCTGTTACTCGTATTTGTAATTCTAGTTCTAATTATGTGAATAAGTAGTTTTAGATGACTTTCAATAAAACCATTTAGTTTGCATAAGTTTTGTATGAAAGAAATATTGTTCCTTGTTGATAGCTGATTTTGGAGTAATAATAAGTCTTCACCTTCCGGAATCCGGGTTCTCAGATTTTCCGAGATTTTTTTTTGAATTTCTTCTGCGATACTTCAAAATTCCGGAAATCTGGAAATTCAAAAGCCCCTTTTTTCCGGATGATTTTGATATACTTTCGGGCCGGTTCCTATTCGAGATGCAAGAAGAAGAAGACGTCAAAGAATAATCTGGAAGCCCAGATTCCGGAAGTTCCGGGAGGTGAAGACCGGACTTAAGACTCTAAAACATATTTTCGATTCTACTTTGTTCTGTCTCTATATTACTGAAATTTTTACCACCAATTCAACTGGTATGTGAGACAAAACAGCTGTTTAAAACCTCCTGATTTTTTCCCCGACTTAAAAAAAAACTCCCGATAATCTCCCGACTTTTTTGGAGTCGTTACTGATTTTCAGAAAAAAAAGTGGAAGCACTGATAGTGCTATCTGCTTTACTCATGCTGTTACCTTAAAATGAAAAACCCTTATTATCGTTTTGACCAATCAAGACAATCCAAGAAACCAATCAAGGCGGTTCTTTAGATATATAAGTAAGTGTCAAATTTGGCAGCAGCTTTACCTGAAAATGCTTTGGTAAACTCTCCGTAGTTCCAAGGTCAAGTACTACTGCATCGACAGTATACTTATTCTTTAAGTTTGAAATTTTGTAGAAAACCATTGTTTTTTTTATAGTGTTTTTATTTGTTTACTTATATTGTTTATTTTTATTTATTTTTGGCGGAAGGAGGAATCGTTTTTGTTTTAAAAAGTGCTTTATATTTTAATATTTTATGTTTCATGCCTTTCAACCCGGTCCGCAGCCAGCCCTTGCCCACGAAGTGGAAGCCATACCTTCTGGCCGCCCCACCTGGTGGTATTTCCAAGTGCCTTTTTAAATGTCTATGTAAATGTATTTCAGTAGTTTTTAATGGAAATATAATTAAAAAATTTGTATGCTGAAGAAACCTTGCATTTTGTTATAGATCAATTCAATAGATTGAGGTTAGTTTAGGTCAACTGTATTTTGACAGCGAGAAGAGTAAAATTTACAAATTTAAAACACCATTCATATTATTTCATTGTGGATCTTCAATGTCTGACAAAACAACACTTTTATCAAAAATAATTTTAAATGGCGATACATTTTTTTAGAAAACACGAAAAACATCTACTATTGCTATAGTATATGGCAAGAGTCCTATGATAAAATAAAGACTATAGCGCCAGACCTGAAATTCATACTAGGTTATAACGTGTTTAACATTATTGGACCAAAGTCGTGGTTGATTATTGATGATTTACCTGTATCCATTGAAGAATGGTTCCAAGAGATCTTACAGTTATTCACGGTATGAGTTCATTACAAAAATTTCAATAATCGTTGTTCCCAACAAACTTTTTTATAAGAGCAAATGTATAAGAACACTTGCATTGAATTGTACTTACTATGTCATCTATATGATTGTTCGTGATTCAAGTTCTCTTATAATTTTAAACAAACAAATATATCTCGGTGAACCGAATTTTTACTCTCGTCATACAATCAAGTTACAAATAAACCCTATCGTTACATTCTATTGGATTTCATTCAAAACAAACCCGAGGATTTACGTGTGATGACGGATATATTCAACAATGAATTTACCGTATCTACCTTTGAACAGTAGAAAGGATCTACAAATGACTGGAGAATCTTTGTGCTCAAAATTTACCCAAAATTGCCACTTTCAAGGAGAATGAACCACAAGGATGGTTTTGCAAAATTGATGGTGAAATACCAGTGGAACTTCATGATTCGGTAAAGGATTTTGTTTTCTTCTGCAAAGAAGACCAGTGCCTAGGAATTCATTGAGCCCCTATAATTTATCTTTGATAGAGGTTTGGGGTATGCATAGGACACTTTCAAAACAAATGCTTATTGCCGACCTTCATCTGAAACAGAATATTGTTGTATATCATGTCCTTTTGAGGAAGATTCTGGCCAACGGTTTCAAGGCCACAAAGATTTATAGAACCCTCTAACTTGATCAAAAGCCATATATGAAGACGTTTATTAACATATGTGTCATTAAACGATTCCAACTCTGTGGAGGGTGCAATTGCTCGTTTCACGCAGGAGCGGAAAAATGTGCCAGAATTGATACAGCTAATTGGAGTGAGAGCTGGTGTTGTCCTGACTGCTCCTCTAAGAAAATGCCAATCAATAAGGTAAATTCTTTAAATTCACCTGTTTTACCTTCACCTCGCACCCCTCGTTCTCCAAATTTAAGAGCTAAGATGCTTAATATCTTAAAAGAGCTCAAATCGCCGGTGCTCCCCCCTTCGCGGAAGTCGACTCTAGCCTCTCCTTATTTACAACATGAAGTGACGTCCCCCCTCTTGAAGTTTCTTGTCAGACTGAGCGCCAGACCTTTTCTTCCGTCGACCCATCCTATACTCTGAACACCACCATTGGACAATTACGCACCTGCTCACGTGAGGTATCAGTTTAGACCGAACCTTACTCATATGTTACCAGAGAAAATTTAACGTATCCAAATCCCTGTGTTAAAGATTTTGCTTGCCAGACAAATCTTGATATTCTTAACCATTAAAAGACAGACTAGAAGTTATTAAGCTACATTTCGACCGTAATTTCTGAACCCCTACCTGTAACTCAAAACAGTGATATAACAAAGAATAATGAAGTCAATCAAGTGAAATTAAAAATTCAGAAAATTCTATATTTCCCTTCGTAAATTCATTTGAGAGGTCAAGGGCGTTTGAACCAGTGACAAACCAGGTGATTAGCAATGACATTGACCGGAACGGTCAAGTTAATAATGTTGAAGTGAAATCAATTATTCATGAATGTAATCCTACTGACAAATCTTCTATTAGTATGGTGGAGGATCAGGCTCCCTAATACAGGAATAACTTAACGGCTTCCGGTCGTATGCTGAATTTGAAAGAGGATAATGACACCTTTGTTTTAAAGACTAATAAGGTTACTACGAAATCCGATGCAGATATTGAAATTGTTTATGAGAAACTTGTGGCATATGAAAGTGAAGGAAACGGAAGAATTAGCTGGAAAAAAAATGGTGATCAGCCTGTAATTGAAAATAAAGAAAAAACGAAATCAGTTTGCAAGGATTTTTTACGTGCAAAATGTAACCACGGAAAAAGATGTAATCGGCTCCATATTTGCAAATATTTTCTGACGGGTTCTTGCAATAAAATGTCGTGCTCGTTTGACCATGTTTCAATTTGTTCTGTTTTTATGTCGGGTCGTTGTTTCGGTTGTGACAAGTATCATGTTTTTATACCAAAGTCGTTTAGTAGGTTATTCTTTAAGCCACAAGCTATACCTTCGCATGTGTACGATGTTAGTTCTAAGAATTTGACAAAAAACGGAGATGGATTTCGGAGGGAGGCCCCGCCCTTTTAGGCCAACGTCGAAAGCACTCACGACCCCATCCTCCCCTTGGTCAGGTTCCTGTCGACATCAATTCTTATCCCCCTGCATTTTCAGCTCAACAATTAAAAAACTTCCCGATTACATACTCCCCCGCCTTACCCCTTGTTATCTCCTCCTCCTCTCCGTATACAGAAGTCCTATTTCCCTCCCCCCTACAGTATGTTGCCCCATACCCTCCCTACTCCGCCGCAAACCCGCAATTTCTTGACGGACATGAATACCAATTCCCACCCAGCCCCCCTTTCCCAGCACCTTACGAAACCACAGCCCATTCGTTTTATCCCTCGTGCCTACCCTGTAAACGTGACTCAGGTCTGAGACTTTGCATCCAATAATTGTCATATAATAGGTCCTCGTGCTTCGTCCATATCCTTGCCCGTCCCCCCACATCCAAATCCCCAAAGAAAATCCTTCTCTTACCCCTCTTCTCCAAAGCATAATAAAATTAAATTAAAACCCTACCCACCAGGAAATTCTCAAACCCATCAAGTTTCCCTGTCGCGATTCCCCAATCGGTTTGTTTTTCCTAAACTTTTAGTTACTAATGCTGAAAGTCTTAATTTTGAAAAGCTTACTGAACTCGAGGTGGTTTCAGAATCACATTTGATGGATATTATAGCTGTTACTGAAGTTCAATCCCATGACCCAGGGTCCCTACACCTGACACATCATTCAGAGTTTATTAAACTCCGTCCTTCAGACCACCCACTGGGGAAAAAAGGTGGCGGAGTTCTATTTTTTACTAAGAGTCACCTTTACCCAAAGGTTATTCAAGTCCCTAACTTATCCGAGTATGATGAAATCCTCTGGCTAAGTGTTAGACCAAAAGTACTGCCTCGTCCATTTAGTATTATTGCAATAGCTGTTTTCTTTTACTCCCCAAATCAAAATATCAAGTCAAAACGTACTTTTATCCAGCAATTACAGGCAAGTGCTGATTTTGTTATTTCTAAGTATCCCAATGCTGGCCTTTTTTTAATTTGCGATGCCAACGACCTTAAAATGGATTACTTTTGTGCTTCACTTAAAGTAAAGCAAATTGTTAAAACACCAACGACTCGGGGAAATACCTCTCTCGATGTTATTTTAACTAATATGTATAATTTTTACAGCCCTCCCTCAACTTTGCCCCCATTAGTTGGGAGTTATCATCTTTCCATTCTTTTGTCCCCCTCCTCAAATTTTAAGCATACTTTCTCAAAGACTTATAGCACTTAGCGCCCTCTTCAAAATTCTGTTCTTCTTCCTTTTGGTATGTGGCTGAGTACTGAAGATTGGTCCGACATTTATAGTTTACAAAACCTTGATGAGAAAACAGCCACGTTTCATAAAAAGCTAATTGATAAATATCAAATTTGTTTCCCAGAAAAAAGGTTAAAAAGGTGCTCAAGTGACAAACCCTTTATTAATCAAACAATATAAACACTAATTAGAACCAAATTGAAGCTGATTAAGAATGGTAAACTCGATCCGGCCAATATATTAAGAAAATCAATTAAAAGAGAAATTCGTAAATTGGCACGATCATACTACAAAAATAAGATCGAAGAATTGTTCACTAATAAGCCAAAAAACTGGTATTCCCAGGTTAAAAAGCTATGTGGCAGGAGTCTTGACCAGCTTAATTTCAACTTATCAGAGCCCCCTGATGTTACTGCAAATAGTCTAAATAAATTTCTCGCTTCCATTTTTCAGAGCCTTCCAGCATTGCCAATCCAATTATCAACAGGAGCCTCATCCTCCTTTTTCCCGACTGTTTCCCCGTCTGAGATTGACAGAAGAATTGATAAACTAAGAAAGACAAGTGTTTGTCCTTTGGATATCCCATTTCCTCTTATTAGAGCCTTCGGTGACTTCCTGTCTAAGCCCTTGTCTGTCCTGTTTAGCGAAATTACTAAGTTTGGGCAAATTCCAACAATTTAGAAACAGGGTTTCATTACCCCTTTGAAAAAGAGAAACGGAAAGCCTGGCTTTGATGGCGTTCGACCTATTACGCTTACTCCTATTTTTTCAAAATTGTATGAAAGATTCCTTGCAGATTTGCTAAAGGAAAAAATCCTACCTCTTACTGACCTGAAACAATTTGGAAACCTAAAATCAACTTCTACTTCCCACTACCTCGTTTCTCTTATTGACCACATCGGGAAAATCCTCGAAAAACCTAATTCCTGGCTAAACTTAATTTCTATTGACCTTCAGAAAGCCTTTGACCTTGTTAACCACAATATTTTAATTGAGAAACTAGAAAGCGAGTTCAATATCGATCCCTTACTGGTAAAATTGGTTGCCTCATTTTTAACAAATAGATCACAGGTGGTTAAATACCAGAACCATTACTCATATCCTCTTCCTATCTACAATGGCATACCCCAAGGAACTCTCCTAGGCCCCCTCCTTTTTTCAGTCATGGTTAACAGCCTTGCGAAGGAAGTTCCTGACCGTTGGAAATTTGTTGATGACCTAACGATTGTTGAAAGTTGCTTCAGAAATTTAATAAGCGACCCTATGAGTGTTCTCAATGAAATTGGAAGTGAGGCTTTGGACCTAGATATGACCGTAAACCCCTCTAAGTCCATGATAATGCCGATTTGTTTCCTCAAATCCTCGCCCTGTTTTCTTAACCCTATCCCTCCTGAAATTAATGCATCCTCGGTTAAATTACTTGGAGTCACAATTTCTTCAAATTTAAAGTGGGATATCCACGTTAAAGATATCATCCATAAAGCTAATGCGTCTATCGCCCTCCTTAAGCTCCTAAGTAAATATAGCGTCCCCCTTCTCACTCCTTAAGGTTGTACACGTCTTTCGTCCGTCCGCATCTTGAATATGCTTGTCCAGTTTGGCACCCTGGCATCTCCCGTGAAGAATCAGACAAAATTGAGTCAATCCAAAAAAGAGCCTTGCGAATAATTTTCAAAGAAGGCAAGGTGCCTTACTCTCTGCTCCTAAAAAAAGCTAGTTTGGAAACCCTTGAGCGAAGGAGGTCATCGTTGTGCCTCCGTTTTTCAAAAAATGCAATAACGAACCCTCGGACGGCAAGTATTTTCCCCAAACGTCACTCACCATCCAGATTACGATAGCCTCGAGCTGTTTCTGAGCCTATCCCAGTTTTGTCCCCCATTCGCTACGTTACTTCCAGATATGAAAAAAACCTTTGTCCCCTTCATCACATAAAAAATAAATAAAATAGCCAACTAGTTTCTCCTCCCCCCCCCTTTTTTTTCTTTTTCATGTGAGGTGCTTTAGGTCATTACACTAATTTGCTTGCCCCCCGCTGTTTTGGTTTAGTTTCCCTTTTAATTCATATGTATTTTTCGTGTGTTTTATGCTTCGTTCTTTTTTTGCGAGTTTTTGGACTTTTTTTAGTGTCCCTTTTAATTTGTAGATATATATGTTTATTTCTTGTTCTTTTCTGTGTTATTAGACTTTTTTTGTCCCCTTCCCTTTTTTTCTGACTTACATTTTTTTTTTACTCATAATTTGATTATCCACTATTATTAGTGTTTTTTGCTTTGTTTATTTTATTAGTCGACTCCGAAGTCCGAATTCGGCCCTTTGAGGGCTTGTGATAGTGATTTTTTTGAAATAAATATCTTATCTTATCTCAAAGATTGAAAAACATATCTTTAAAGTCATTTGAAATTCAGCCTCCGGTGGGATATGTAAGACTGTGGGGAATAGGAGTTATTGTAACGTTGTGACCGACCCAAGAGACTGTGCCTGAATTATTGCAGATCCGAATTTTACTCTATTCTCGACCTTAGACTCCAATATGGTCCTTTTAGATAGAAAACAAGAAGCGTAAAATATTGCCACCTGCAATGCTATATTAGAAGTATAAAAATTAATGTTGAATTTGTATTACAATGTTTGCAAGCTCCGAGGGCCAGGGGACGGATAAGTTCAAGTTTATTATGGGGATACAGATTCCTTATTGTTTAAATTTAAAACGGATAATCTGTTGAATGATTTGGAAAATTTTAAGCACATTAGCTCTTGAATGGACTAGATCAACTAGAACAAGCCTGTTTACCTTGAGCTAGAGAAGCAACAGGCCCCAAATAAGTTGCTATTTTGAAAACCCGAGACCAGGAGCTACTTTGTATTTAAGGGTATGTTTGGAGGTCTGAAGGTGTACTGTTTGTACACAGACAACGACGATATCAAGGAAAATTTTGACAAGAGTATTTATAGGAACTGTATAAAAAATAATTCAGTTCTCATATTTTCTCAGTCTCAACCCCCGACAGTCTCTAGCTCAGCAGTATTTTTTATTGTTTTTTTACATGTTTTTGTTTATTTATATTTGTTTGCCAAAACTGAATTAGTGTTTTAAAAAGCGGTAAATATTATACTATTTTATGTTTTTTACCCCGTAGTAGGTCCTCGCCTTAACCCGCAATGGGTGCCGCACCTTCAGGCCGACCCAACCCATCCGAATAGCGGCAACCTCAAGTACTTTTTTATTCCCTAGTGTTTTTTAATGTCAATTTAAATATGTTCAAGGGTCTATTTCATGTAAATATGTAATGCATTTATTAAAATTAAAAAAAAAATATGGATTTTGATTTTTAGGATTTATCCAACAGATTGAATTTAGATTCTGTTAGTTGTATTTTGACATTGGGGGATAAGTATCAATTTTAAACACCATTCAGATCATTACTTTCCGCACCTTCAAAGTCTGGAAAAACAACACTAACGAAAATAATTCAAAATCATGATAAAATGTTTTTAAAAATCCTAACAATATCTATTATTGCTATAGTTTGCGGCAAGAGTCCTATGAAAAAAAAAGACTATTGCACCAGATATAAAATGCATAAGGGAACTTGACTTATTTAATATTACTGCACAAAATCTGTGGTTAATTACTGATGATTTAGCTGAATCCATTTAAGAATGGTCTCTGGAGACACTACTATTATTCATCGTCCGGTCTAATCCTCATAAAATTTCCTTAGCCGTTGGTCTCCACAATCTTTTTCATAAGAGCAAATGTATGAGATTACTTGCCTTGAATTTTACTAACAATATCATCTGTAGGGCTGTTCGCGATTCAAGTTCTCTTATACCTTTAAACAAGGAAATATAACCGGTAAACCGAAACTTCTACTCCCAGTATGTAGTCAATCTACGGATAAACCATATGGTTACATTCTACAGGATCTCAATCAAAACATGTACGAAGAGTTAAGTATGGTCACAGACATTTTTTACAAGAATATTACCGTATATCTACACGTTAATAGTGATAAATATCATTAGTAGCTATCATGACACTGAAAACTAAATGAAAATAGACAGTTATTTTATGTCATAGGTAATTCAAAACCACGACTTAGGAAGACTATACTCAAACATTGTATTAACAATGAATTCATTGATCTTCAATCTGAGATTTGTTTAAACTTAAGTGAACGCAATATTCAACTGTCAGAAGTAATTAAGAAACAGACAAAGCAACATCACTCACATGGACGTACCCCAGCTTGCAAAAAAAAAGGAAAAGATTTTCACAGGAAACTGCTTGTTCAAGTAGGTGATAGTTCTTTTTACCGTTACTGTCAATAATCTTGGGAATTGCAAAGACTATTATCTAGATAGATAAACCTTAAAAGTTGATGCCAATCAACTGAAACACCAATCAAATTGAACTCGTTTTAACATCAAAAGAGCACTTTGAAGATAATCTTGATAAATATATTAACAACGAGACAATTTTCGATGATTGAAAGTTAATTTTGGTTAAGAATGTCCTTCAACGTGTCGATAGCTATAAATTCTATAGTGATAGATAGCTCAAGGTAAATGTCATTGATTGACCACCAAGTTCTGAAAATTCCGAAACTTTGAAAGCGCAAAAACAAGAAGGAGATTTATCTGAAGTTTCATCAAGTACTGTAGACCAAGTGCCTCAATCATATCGTGAGAAAAGTAAAATACTCTTGGCACATTTCGCTGAAAATGAACACCTACAAATTGATGGTAGTGGGAATGAAGCTTTAATCCATGGCAAGAGTTACAATTTTATTAGACATCGGACACTTCACACCGCGTTTACGTTCAAAATGGCTCAAGCTTTGCAACGAGTTAATGAAAATATCGGTATAGCAGGAAGCTTAAGTTAGCCCACTACAATTGCTCTAGTTACTGGAGTTGAAAAAAAGGCGGCTTAGAACTTATAGTTCGGTGGAAATTATAGAATGACCACAATTTCACTCTTCATCGAAATCAATAAGTTCGCGGTAATCATTTTCGAAAAACTAACGCCTTTTCCCTCTTGTATATTTTACAAGCAGATGTTTAAACTATAGACGGAATTAAATCATAATAACGCATGCATTAACATCATAATAACGCATGCAGGTACATTTTACTTGCAATCAGTGTTTGCAGTCCCTATGCATATGCCATTTCATTGCGTTCAAAGAGACGCAATGAAATTGTTATAGCCTTTGAATCTATCATTGAACAAGACTTGTGTAGAAAAATTAAAACACACCAGGGACGTATATTTGTTAATGCACATCTAAAAAAAGTTTTCACTGAAATATGCATTCCGTCAGTAAAAATTCAAACAACTACCGATCTGTTGATCCCCAAAGACAACTAAACCTTCAAAGGCAAGCTACATCTTGAGCTCTTTGGTGCCATATCTTTTTAGCTAATTTTTATCTAATTTTTTTTTAGTTTTTTATACGTTTTAGCTGATTTGTTTTAGCAAATTTTATGTTTTTCGCAAATTTTTTTTAGCATGCTTCTTTTTTTTAATTGGCACTCGTTACTACCAAGAAATTATAACTATATACGGATATCGCTTTCATTCAAAATTGAATTACCGATTTTCCTATTTTTTTAGATATACATGGTTATGAACTTTCCATCTAACCCATTTAAACAATTTGAGTTCCTTTTCATTGTACTTGGTACTTTATTATTCAGTGAATATTTGACATATTCCCTTCAACCATTCGAAAATGGAAAAAACTTAAAATATATTCAAAATATATCCAACATATATAAAAAATATTTCAATAGAACATAAAATACATTTATCATATAAATGTAAGTGCAATTCGGCATTACCAAAGGGGTTGTCATTAAATCCGCCACGGTACCTAAAAAACAGCAAAAACAGTATGGTTCTACTTTCTTTCGTTCATTACTTTTTTTTGTCAGAAACTGCTTTGTTAAGTCCTAAATTCAATTTAGTCTGTATGCAACGATGCCAGTAGTAAATGTAATCTTTCATTGATAATTAATAATAGTATTTAAGAAACGCTAGAAATATGTCAACTGTCTCCCCTTCTTTTTCTGTTTTTCTAGTATATGCTATTCAGTGTTGCTACGCTTAAATTTTTTTTCTAAAATTTATTAACTATAACATAAACATCAATGTCTCGATATAGTCCTTATTGACCAATCACATTTTACTACCTCTTTTATAAGCAGCACTGACTGGTCCCAAGTGCTGACGTTTAACTACGCACACATGAGGACGAGGGTCTGACATAATCCATTATTACTGAAGAAGAAACCAGAAAAGGGGGTCCCTTTTAAAAACCCACCTGTTTCAAACCATATTAGTTACTGTGTGTAATTGTAAACCAGTAAAATGCGCGAAAAGTTAAATTCCATCTGGTTTGGTTGTCCTGTGTAAAATCTTTTAAACATTGAATTAAAAAAGCTAAAAGCTTTTTAGTCACGAGATCTTTAACATATAAATTCTCTTTTTCTTTGTGTCTCAACCAAGGGCAGATCCAGGATTTTGTTCAGGGGGAAGGGTGAGGGTACAAAAAGCTTCAAAGTTTGCCAGTAGGATAGGAGTATGAGGTTAAAAACTGTACAATACCTTTGCTCGGGCTGCAGATTAATTTCTTAAAGCTTTATTCATCTAGCCAAATAATTTTCAAAGGTTCAAAAAATATTAGGTTAGGGGAACGGGAAGGAGATCAGAAGAGAGGAAGGGAGTTACTTAAAAACAGGGGTGGTCGGCCAGACCCTAACTTGGACTGAAGTTTCATTCAAAAATTTTATTTACCAAGAATATCAGCTTTTCTAAATAACAAAAAGTCAATACATCAAATTTAACAAAAAATTTTATTGAGTTTTTTTTTACAAATCTGACACCAAAAGTTACACCAAATAAGGCACAAAAACATACCATCTCATTAGTTGGGGGAAGTCTCTTCCTCAACAGTGCTGTAATAACATCCTTAATTTTATCATGAAGCGCCGGGAATCGCATCATGTCTGTCTGTATTTCAGTGCCGCAATGCTGAACGATGCGCTGCAGTTCTTCATGGACTTACTCAACACATCTGAGGGACGGCTCCTCTAGTTTTCTGATATGACGCTGGACTAGCAATTCGAATGCTATCTAAAAAGGATAATATAAACATATGTAGTTTAATACCCCTTTTCCCCCCAACTAAAGGCTATAATAAAGAGATAGATACTGAAAAAAATCCCACAGAACCCCTGGTCGTATCCAGAATTTTCTACAACCAAAAACAACTTTTAACGCATCAAAAATTTGTTCATATTTATTTTTGTTACCAGTTTTACGAACCGGACAAACATTTCGAGGCGTGGGGGGGGGGGGTTCAAACCCCCTAGCCCCCCTGGATACGGCCTTGATAAAATCCCTCCAGAGCTATTGCTGGCACACAGAGCGTCGAAACGACGCTTCAGCTATATATATATATATATATATATATATATATATATATATATATATATATATATATATATATATATATATATATATATATATATATATTGAATTAGCGACACTTCTTGACTATTAAGGTCCTGGCGTCGGCCCTGCTCTGTTTTCCTTGGCTACTTGTGTGCATGTATGTATTGGAATAGCAAGACTTTTTGACAACTAAGGTCCTGGTGTCAGCCCTGCAGAGTTTTGACACAGCTGAATTCGAACTCTGGGTTCAATATTACCATGATGAGATCAAACTCACAGCGTCACAACCCTTTTTGACTAACAGCCCTTCTTGACAACTAAGGTCTTTGCATCAGCCTTGCAGTGTATTCTTACAGCTGAGTTTGAACTTTTGTTCCATATTACCAATATGAGAGCAAACTCACTGCGTCACAACAGAGCTCTTGTATGTATATATGTATGTATTCGATTAACGAAACTTCTTGACCGTTAAGGTCCTTGCGTTGGCCTTGCAGTGTTTGCTTTGTTACTTGTATACATGTATGTACTGGACAACGTATGTATGTATTGGATCAACAGCACTTCTTGACTACTAAGGCCCTTGTGTCGGCCCTGTAGTGTGTTCGTACAGTTGAGTTCGAACTCTAGGTGTCGTATTACCCGGCTGAGGTTAAACCCAATTGGTCACCAAAGGACTCTCGTATGCATATATATGTTAGATTAATGACATTTCCTGAAATTAAGGTCCTTGTGTCAGCCCTGCAATATGTTGCAAAATCTTAGATTGAACTCTGAATTCCATGTTGCGAAGCTTATATTAAACCCATTGCGTCACCACAAGAGTATTGCGATGTATAGAGGCATTGGGTATATGACACTTCTTGACTACTAAGGTCCTTGCGTCTGCCCAGCAGTGTATTGCACCAGCTGAGTTCAAACTTTGGGTTCCGTATTACCAAGCTGAGGTCAAGCCCATTGCACCACCGCAGGACAAATATCTTGCATTCATATTTTGAATATTAGCGATAAGAAACGCCGTCTATATTTTTGTCAAGGTGCGAAATTAGGTAGCAAAGCACCATCTATAAAGCAGCCATAAAAGCACCTTCAAACTCTAGTCAACGATATAACGCAAATAAATTTAAAATGTCTCAACGAAGAAAATAAATTAAATAATCATGGTTAAAGACAATAAATACTAAAGCAAAGTGTTATTGAAAAGTAGTTGGGCATAAGCTATAATAAAATCAATCGTTGACATTTTTTTCTGTCGGGACTATAATAGCACCGGTATATGGTTTTAATGCATCATATTTGGAAAATAATTTCTGCTATAAGCTATGAGAGGTATCTATTTACCACATTGCGTAAAGACCAAGCACAAAATTGAATTCAAGATGAGCCGATCTTGGATTCCCCAGCTCGCCTGTTTCAGGCAAAGAAGCTGTACCCGGGCAATCCTTTACAATTTATTGGCCTCGATGCTTCACTGAGCAAGTTTTTTTTTCATCTCATTTGCAATAGATTTCTAGCACTTTGTTTCTTAATAAAGTGCTTATAATTAATAATATTAATTATATTTAATATATTAATTCATTAACAACAATTGGCTAATATTTCATCTTGTCACTATCTGCCAAACAATAATAATTCAGGAATCTGAAATAAAGCCTATAAAAAAGCCTACCTGATCCCAAAAGCTGTCAACAAATCATGGACTACTCCAACCACATGCCCAGTTCCTTTAAGCTCTCTCTAAAAACTCGAGTTTTTAATACACGTTTCTCACAATTATGTAACTCACCTGTTATGAATGAATGAATGAACTTTATTACCCGTAAAGTATAAAAAACACAAAGTACGGAGTATTATAAATAAATATAAATAAATAAACAAAAACAAATACGATAAACAGCGAAGAAAAACAAAATTCAAACTAACAAAAGACAATATGGACTAATCAACCAGTATCTATATGGAAAAAAGGCTGCAGAGGGTCATAAACGTGAATAAAGTTGACAGTCTTTTTACATAAATCATCACTGGAAGACCGAATCCGAGAAGGCACATCTACTAAACCAAATCGAGCAATTATTTTTTTGTTTCGGTGCCATCTAGGAAGCCGGAGGAGGAATTTGCAATATCTGAAATAAGCCGTACGTAGAGTATGTCGATCTTTCTTACGAAACAGATGAGCCATGCCTGATAAAAACAAAAGCACAGGGGCGCAATAAGCGTTATAAATCATGCACAAACCGTTGCGGTTGTAAAGGCTTTTATTTGGGGATATTTTTCCGTAAGCGACGCGTAGGTTTTTCACGGCTTGATTCACTAGGGATGAACAGGTAGCGGAAAGTGTTGGGCCGAAACACAGACCAAGCCAACTAACTAAAGAAGAACATGGTAGAACTGCAGTCCCAGTAACAAATGGAGCGACCGCATAAGGGCTATTAAAACAAATAAACTCGCATTTAGACGCATTAACTGACAGTCCAATCTTAGATAGTTCATTGGTTAATATAGTAAAATTAGAAAGCAATCCACGGCGAGTCCGGGCAACAAGAAGAACGTCATCTGCATATGCAATAGAAGACAAACCAGTATTACCGTAAAAAACAGAACTTCTAAGGGGACGCAGGCACGATGCAAGCACGCATTTAAATATACTAGGAGACAATACGACACCTTGCCGAACTCCCTTATTAATTTTTACCGGGTCAGATATTTGGCCATTCCAGGTAACTTGAATTTTAGACTTTGAATACCAAGAAGACAATAAACTTAATACGGAAGGATTAACACCTGAAGACGCAAGGGAAAATAGAGCCTGAGAGTGCACAATATTGTCGAAAGCTCCAGAAATATCAACAGTAAGACAGTATAAAGACATTTTAGCTTTTACGGCTTTTACGACATTATTGGTGCTCAGTTGATGCTGATCGATTTTTTTTGCGTCATTTTCAACATGTCACGATTTTATCTTTGTGCGACAATTTTTTAACATGTAACATTATTTTCATGACATTTTTTGTGACATATCGCAACGTGATATGTATATAATTTAGGTTCGTTGAAAGGGAAGCAAAAAAAAAATTTTTTTACCTTGGGTACATCCACCCCATTAAGAATGATATTCCCGGTCATTTGAGACCGGGTCTTTATAGTTTTTGCAAGATTTTTTTTTTTTAAAGAACTTTATTTTCATATACAAATACCGGTTGAATAGTGTTATTCAGTAATGTCATTGCAACTAACTACGATGAATTGCATAGGTTACCTAAAATATACATCTATTAGTTGGTCATTGGTGCATATAAGATTCTAGACAAGTAAGAATCTCAGCAGTTGAGGTAGATAACATTTCTAAACTAAAGTTTAGAAACTGAATGAATTGAACCTTTCAACACTTGCTAGGAAGTCCAGATAAAAGAGATTCTAGACAAGTAAGAATATCAGCGGTTGAGGTAGATAAAATTTATAAACTAAAGTTTAGAAACTGAATGAACTGAGGCTTTCAATACTTGCTAATAACTCCAGATAAAAGAGGCATTAACTAGGCACTATTATTTATTATAACTTCGAAAACCACACTGCCTTTCCATGGCGAAATTATAACAGTTCAAAATAGGGATGAAACCTTTAATAGACAGTGAAACAAATACAAAATTTTAACTGAATATTTCAGACACATACACATTGTCCATAATCAGCAGTTAAACTCAATTATGCTGTTGGGCCACGAATTTTGAAAAGCCAGAATTTTTTTGACGTATACTGTTGTTCCACTTAACCAACTTAACGAATCAGATTACATTTTTACTGCCTTTGGTTCTTTAGGGTTTATAGAAATTTCAGGTTCTTTTAAGCTTGAATTATTACTGGTCTTCGTTTCTTTTTGTCTTAAGTTCAATATGGCTCTTCACTTTGCTTTGAGATGCTCCCTTTTCGGAAAGTCTTTTTTTAGTTTTTGCAAGATTTTTTTTTAAGAACTTTATTTTCATGCACAAATACCGGTTAAATCGAGCTATTCAGCAATGTCATTACACATACGAATACACATTGTCCATAATCCCCAGTTAAACTCAATTAAATTTTTTTAATATAATACTCAGTTAAAATGTTAAAAGGTTTCATCTCTATTTTGACCTGTTATATTATTATTAGTGAAAAGCAAAAATGATAACGATTCATTACCATTCTAACGTCCTTTTTCGAAGCAGAGGCATCTTTTTTTGCACCTTCTGATGAGACATTTTTCTCCTTCGCTGCAACAACTGAAAGATTGTTGATAATTTGTCTAATATCAAAATCCGTGCCTCTGATCAGGTCATCAATGGCTTCAGGTTTGATCTTTATACCTTCTTTGAAACAGATTGACATTATTAATCCCTAAAAAGAAAGGAAAACAAGTTAAACTTAAATAAAACTTCATAGATTATCCCTCCCACTCGGAAAAACTGAAAACCAGTAGCCTAAAGAGTCACATTTAACAATATCAACCCCTTCCTCTTTTAATCTCATCCCCGAAGAGTCAGAACCAGTGTGCAGCTGTGAAAGAATATATAATGAAGAGTAAAATTTTTTTATACAACTGTTTTTAGGCTTTTTGGTAAACATAATTTTTAAGTTAAGAGACATACTTGTACACAGATTCTTACTCAGAGGGAAAACTCTGTCTCGAGACATGGAAAACAAAATGCAGGAAAACTCCTGTTTCATATATAAATGATTTACTAGACCATACTGCCTCTTCAGTTGCAAATTAAGTAAATGAAAATATAAAAAAAGGGTATGGCATTTGAAACAAGACGGTAAGAGAGAGAGAGAGAGAGAGAGAGAGAGAGAGAGAGAGAGAGAGAGAGAGAGAGAGAGAGAGAGAGAGAGAGAGAGAGAGAGAGAGAGAGGGAGAGAGAGAGAGAGAGAGAGAGAGAGAGGAGAGAGAGGGAGAGAAACAGAGATTGCTATTTCCAGTAAACCAGAAGTAGCAGCTGTCTCAATCAGGCTAGTGGAATCCCGAATTATTCAACTCTTAAATTCCCACAAACAACACAAAAAACCAACCTCTATTTATTTGTGTGAAGTAGCTTACATCGAAACTACAGTTTTCTGTATTATTGTTTAATTTGCTTAATAATATTATATTTTATTTTTTATTATAACATTGTTTGTAAAAAATAATTAATATGTAATTGTATAAATCAATGAGTATTTTTATAATTTTAATTTATTTTTAATTTTACTAATTTACACTGAATTAATTATAGTAATCTATTCATAAAATTTAATAAAAATAACATAATACTCAGTAATATTAGCTTATAATAACAAATATTATATTATTTCTATGTTATTCTATATATAATTATAGAAATCATAGGTTTTTAAAGATTACATACCCTTTTGTTTTTGATATTTACTGTTTAATAAATCGAAACTTGAAAAAAAAAAAACTGATAATACAAGGTTTGGCAAAGAATAATTCCCAAGGTTTGGCAATAAATCAATTTATTGATACTTAAAAAAAAACTATTACAAAAGTAAATCAGTTACTAGGCCCAAGAAGCCTTGCTTGTAATGGACCACAGAGAACAAGAATAAAACACTTTTATAAAATATATACAAAAAAAAAAAAAAAAAAAAAAAAAAAAAAAAAAAAAAAAAAAAAAAAAAAAAAAAAAAAAAAAAAAAACTGAAAAAAGACAAGGACATTGAACAAAAAGGATATAAGAATAATATTTCAAACTTTCTGGCTGTATCTTAGCTGTACAGATTCTGACCCTATAACATTGATTCTATTAGCAATTAAATAAACAAACAAGTTTTTTTAAATGAAAGTAAGGAGCGACATTAAAACATCACA